>NW_027186457.1:3480725-3561685 GCF_028583685.1 Petaurus breviceps papuanus | reverse complement strand
ATCTATCTATCTATCTATCTATCTATCTATCTATCTATCTATCTATCATCTACTCTTAGCTTGTTGGATCAATAATTTTCATGGTCTCTATACCTGACAATAGGATGCTTGTAGCCTTCTAATAGACTGACGATCTCTTAATTGCCAAATTTCAAAGCTTTTCCTCTTTTCCTCCCACTCTATCCTCTGCAGTGTTTGACAGATTAATTATCTTCTCTTCCTGGATAATCCCTCTTTCCTGGGTTTCATGATTGTTCTCTTTTGGCTCCCTTCTGAATGTTTGGCTGTTCCTCCTCATTCATCTTTGCTGGACCTTCCTCTGTGCTAATGCCCATTAACTGTGGGTATCCCCCAAGGCTCTGCCCTGGTATTTCTCATTTCTTTCTGTGCTCTCTTATGTTATAATCTTATCAGCTCCCACTTGTTCAGTTATGTCTTTCCTGATGTTTCCCAGAACTATATCTCTAGATCGAATCTCTCCCCTGACCTTTGCTCTCCTATGATCAGCTGCCTATTGGACATTTCAAGTTGTATATCTTGTAGACTTCTCAAACTCAACATATCCAAAAAAGGAATCATCATCTTTTCCTCTAAATCCATCTCTCTTCTGAACTTCCTTATTACTGTTCAGAGCAACACCATTTCACCAACCCAAGTTCCAAAATTGGTATTATCCTCAATTCCTTGCTCATGATCCCCACATATTTTTAAGCAGTTACCAAATCTTGTCATGTCTTTCTCCATATCTCTCCAATACATCCTCTCCTCTCCATTCACCCAGTCCCCACCTACCCCAGGCCAGTTCTTTATCAGCAATAGCTCACATGTATATAATGCTTTAAATTTTGTAAAATGCTTTACATATATCATCTCATTTGGTTCTCATGACAACCTTGTGAAGTAGGTACTATTCTTATCCCCATTTTACAGATGAGGAAACTGAGTCTGAGAGAGGCTAAGTGATTTGCTTAGGGTCACACAAATAATGAGTAATATTATTGTTATTATTATCTCTCTTCAACTTTTAGAAGGCACAAAGTCTATGGGAATTTAGATTTTTCTAGGAGGTCCAGACCTATTATTTCCTTGGTTTAGGGGACTCTGATTGAGGAAATCCTTCCCAGCAATTCAGATCAGCAATTGTTCTGTAACTTAAATTTTTACAAAATACTTTACAGAAAGGAAATAGTTAATGACTTGCCTAGGTGAGTATATGGAAGAGATGGGACTTGGACATGGGTCTTCCTGACTCTGAGGCCAGTTCTCTATTCCCTGTACCAGAAAAAGGAATTTCTTTCTTTCTTTCCTTTCATCCAAACCCTGCCAGTGCAAAGCACCGACTCTTTGCAAGCGTCATTAATCTGACTTAAAAGTTGCATGAGTAAGAGATCACAAGGCATCTCCGTTTAATTGGAATTAATATCTTGTTGTTCATGAAGCCCAAGGGCTCCCCTGTTACCCTCCATTTCTACTACACCCCACAGAAATGCCATGAGTTATCATCTTATTCAAAAACTGGTTTTGTGTCTAGTCAATAATGATGTGATTTATTTTTTTAATGATAAATTCTTCTAATTGCTTTAGCTAATAAAACACCACTGAACTGATAAGCATGAGCAATACTGCTTAATTGCATTTGCTGAAGATAGAGTTGTATAGCATTAGTTATAATCCTTTTAACTTTGAAGCAGCCACAATAAAAATGACTGGAGTACGGGGGTGGGGGAGGATGACTCTAAGAAACTCATTTAGAAGAGACTACACTTTTACCCTCCTTCAACTGACTGGGAAAAAAAAAAACTATATAAACTGAAACACAATTTTCTGCGATGTTTCCCATAAATCCATACCAGTCCATCTTTTCCCAAAGACCATAGAGAGGACCTATTTTTAATTTTCCATTCCTTTTATTTGTTTTGTTTCAGAATCACTTTGGGACCTTCCAAGGAGAAAAACACTTTTGCTTATTAACTGTGGGAAAGAACTGACTTCGCTACTGTTACGAAGGAATATTTCCCCCTGTGATTTTTTTCTATAGCCCAAATTACTTGAATTCATTTCAACCTACTTTATTTTTATGGTAATTGCCAGTAAGTAACAATTTTGTGACAGCGCTAGCTTGCTATAACTTCTAACACTTATCCTTTTAAACTATTCAATCACCCAAAGTAAGTATCTAATCTATTTGGCTCTATATAGTTCTAGGAGCTATTTTAATTCTTTTAGAAATTTAATGAAAACTTCCATTCAACCAAATCCAGCAAAGTCTATGTCCATTGCTACCTTGAACACTCATCACCACCTTCCCCTTCCAGCTCCATGAAGACAGTTTCCACATCTAAAAAATACCTGATCTGGTGATACATAGAAGGCAGAATCCTGCTGCCTCCTCAGAACAGTCCCAGCAAATGCCTAGTATTCCATGTATTGAATTTGGACTTTAAGCCCTTATTGCTTCAAGTTATAAAGTCTCTAGGACGCAGAGAGGACATAAATGGTGGCCCATCTATAGGTCTCAATGTCACGTGGAATCAGGGGAAAAAAGTTTGCTCACTGTAGTGATGAGCGCTGTAGATTGTATCTTTTTTTTTGTGTTGTGGTTGTAGGGTAGGGTAGAGTGACCCAGCATGAGGGGCAGTGGATCTGACTATGGAGGTCTTCATTGACAACCTTGGCTTAGGTGAGAGAAAGTGCTGGAATCTAACATGGTAATATGAATATCCGGGTCTAAGGCAATATGATGAACAGGGAGTGCTTGGGGTGAAAGGGTTTAGGTGACCTCTATTATATCTTAAACATATTATATCTTAAACTTCATAGTCAGAAAACTTTGGTTATACAAACATAGAAGGGGAAAGTGCTAGATTATAATGTCTTACTTATGCACCTGTGGGTTCCCTGCTTATATCTGGGTCTCCAGAAAAGCTACCCTAGATTCAAGGTCAAAGTACTCTATGCATCAGTGTCTACTCAAAATCATAGCTTAAGAGCTCCTATCATGTGTGGGAGGATGTATTCATTTATGATCTTATGCTCTTTTCTTTCCCCAATGTGATGTAAGCTTTCTGAGTAGGGACTGTTTCATTCATTGTATTTGTATCATCAACACCTAGTACATAGTAGGTATTTAATAAATGCTTGTTGATTGAATGATTGATTGATAACATGACAGTGAGAGATGCTCCCAGACCCACATGGGATACACTCTCCCATCACAACTGTTACCATATTAGTAGTGAGCAGGATGTACCTAAGGGCACATGGGTATGACCTGGGTAGCTCACACCACCAATGCTGCAGAGCTGCATGGTGCAGATGTGACTTTGGAAGGAATGCTAGGGGAGTCTAGTTTGTTGGAATGGAGTAAACTGATTTTAGAGTTGAGACACAGGTTCAAATATTAGTTCTACTATTTACTGCTTGTGCAATCCTATGCAAGTCATTTTTTTTCTGAAACTTAATTTCCTCATCTATTAAATGAAAGGGTGGGACTGGATGATCTCTAGGGTCGCTTGCACCTCCAAATGTATCATACTAAAATCATCTCATAAAATAGATATTTGGGCAAATGCCCAAGTGCCTGCAGGCTAATCCAACCCACATTAGAGGGACTTCTTTTTTTGAATGGAGATATGCCTCGAGCATACTTTTCCTGTTGGGACTGAGAAAAGTCCACATTGCTTTTAATAGGAGCTATATTTAGAAGCAATAACTAACTTTCAGCAGTATCTCTCTTCCCATGCATTCCTCATTTTTCCTTCAATCTGTCATCTTTGCTTGCTTGTTCTATGGAACCAAGCAGTACAACCAAGCACTTTTGACACTTCTCTGTTCCCTACCTCCTGACACAATGCTTGTTGTTTAATAAATACTTGTTGACTCGACTTGAACGTAATGTTTTATAGAATCAGGGCCCACTGAGTTGCTGCCCAGAACGGTGGGGAATACTCTCTTGGATCCAATGATGACATTTTATATTTGTATACCATTTTATACTTATCAAATTGCATTCACATGCTGTTTCTTAATGGATTCACAGCAACCTCATGAGGAAGACAGGGCAGATATTACCTCAGTTTTACAGGTGAGAGAAACTGAGACTCAGAAAAGTTCAATGACAACTCTAGGTCACTCAGCAGGGATAAAGCTGAAATGAGAATCCAAGTCATTGGAATCCTCATAGGGTCCATGTTGCCTCTACCATCTAAGCAGGGGCAACCAACCAACCAACAGCCGTAAAACATTTATTGTTTACTATGTGCCAGGCACTGTGCTATAGAAAAAAGCAACAATAGTTCTTGCTCTCAAGAAGTTTATATTCTTTTTTTTGTTGTTTTTTCTTTTTGGAGGGCAATTGGGTTTACGTAACTTGCCCAAGGTCACACAATTAGGTTTTTTTGCTTGTGTGTGTTAAGTGTCTGAGGTCAGATCTGAACTCAGGTCCTCCTGAATCCAGGGCCAGCGCTCTACTCACTGTGCCACTTAGCCACCCTGAAGAAGTTTATATTCTAATGGAGAAGATGTGCTTTACAAATCTCATCTCATTTTATTCTCACAACAACTTGGGAGGAGATGATATTATTATTCCCATTTTACATATAAGCAGACTGAGGCAAGTAAAAGTTAAGTGTCTAGCCCAGGATCACACAGCTGGTAAGTCTGAGGCCAGATTTGAGTTAACTTATTTATCCTTGTGAACATGGCCTTAGGTTTCCAACTCCAGTACTTAATTGCACAGAAACTGTCTCTTCTCAGTTCACTTCAAGGTCTGGTTTGTCAGCTTTGAATATTGAAAAGGAGACTAAAACCCTTTCAAGGAAAGGCTTTTTAACCAAGTAATCCAGTCTGGAATGACCTTCCTGTCTTCAGAGGAAGGCCCCTGACAAATAGCAGAATTTTACCTTAGGATGGAGTCCTGAGTTAAAGACTATTTCTCTACCATGGAGGCAAAGTTGGGCACAGGAACAACTGTTTTGGTGCTACATATGTAGAGATGGCTTAAAAGCTGTTGAGGATAACAGCAAAGGGAATGAATTTCAACTCTAGCATTTGGGCTTTTAGCTTAAATGAAAAGAAATCTTTCTTGAAAGCTGCCTGGGAGGCTGTCAAGGGAGGTTGTTAAGAATGCATTCTGTTTCTAAATTTTTCCTAAGATTAAAAAAAATTCTTGATTCTTCTTCCTTCACAGCATCTCTCACATCTTTCCCTTCTCTGTGTTCATTGGCCCAACTCTAGCTGAGGTTTTTATGACCTCTCACCCAGGCTATTCCAAGAGCTTCCTAATTAGTCTTCCTGGTTCCAGGTTCTCCCTTTTCCAATCCATCTTTGGCATTGCTGTTGTAGACCAGGCTTGACTCAAAATGGCGTATTAGTTCAGGTAGAAATTATACCAAATAATGTTATCTAATGGCTAATAGCTCAGTCAAGTCAATAAGCATTTATGAAGCCCATTACTAAATGTCAGGCATTGTACTAAATACTAGGATACAAAGAAAGGCCAAAATGAACCCTGTCTTCTAGGAGCTTACATTCAAATGGAAGAGACAACATGTAGACAGCTACCTACATATATATATATATATATATATATATATATATATGCAGAATAGATAAATGATTATCTAGAGGTAAAGTTGTTTGTCCTTCATGTTTAAATAGGACTAATAACATCATGGGTGGTGTATTGACTTGCTCGTGAATTAGATTTAAGTGAAGCAGAGTGGCACACATTTGTCAGCCTCACTCTCTCTTCCTGAGTCATCAAAGTCTAGTGGCAGGCAAAAGGCAGATGAGTGGCAATGGCCTAGGATGGATGAAGTGGATGGCCTTGGAATCTTTATTATCTGATCAAGCTCTAAGTGCTCTGCATCATCTATTTCTGCATCATCTATTTGACCACTGGATCAAATTGTTCTCCATCCACTCATTCTGCTGGAAAAATCTTCACATGCTTGGAGTAGCCATCTCCCTAACTTACTAGCCAATTTGAGGGCCATTGGCTCCCTTCAACCTGGCTTAGCCTGTCTGTTGAAACAGTTCATCAGGGTGTGGCCACTGTTCATGCAATAGCTTCTTGGAGTCACAAGTGAAAGTTGGATGAATCAGGTGGGCACCAAAGGTTGTTGAGCAGCCCTGAAAAGGGCTATTCAAGCCTTCACAACAAATGTGCTAGTAGGAAGAGATGGATCAGGAAAGGCATCTAAACTAATGTGATAGCCATAAATTGGGGAAAGGTCAAATACATTGTGATATATAAATATGAAGGAATACTATTATGCTTTAATAAATGAGGAAATAGATGATTTCAAAGAGACATTGAAAGGTATGTGTGAACTGATGTAGAATGAAACAAAAAACAGAAGAATAATTTATTCTATAAAATCATTCAAAATGAGCGATTTTGAAGACTTGTAAAAGTAATGAAGAATGAAATGAGAACAATGTATTTGACAACAACAACACATGTAAAGATAACTTTGAAAGCTGTAAGAACAATGATTGATATAATGATCCTGCATCATTCCAGAGGCCTGAAGACTAAGCATAACATCTGCCTCCCAACAGAGAGAGGAGGGATTCAGGGTGAAGAATGAGACATATTTTTGAGTATTGCCAATGAGGGCATGTGTTTTTCTTCAGTATGCTTATTTGTCTCCAAGAATTTCTTTTTCTTTTCTTTTTTTTCTTTCAATGGGATGAAGGGGGGGAGAGAAAGCAAATTTCTCTTCAATTGAAAAATAAAGTTTTAATAAAAAATACTTTCTGATAGGGGAGAAATCTGCTATTGCTTTAAGCAGACAACATCAAGGTACCTATAGGGGGTTAACCATGACAAAGAGAAGAAACACCTCTTCACCAGACACTAGAGTGGAGGAAGAAGTAGTGGGGAATGATGTCAGAAGGATGTGAGATGAGGAAAAGGGGAGGGATCTGTCACTGAGTGGTCTCATTTTTTTTCAGTGAAGTATGAATTGAAGTCCTCAGCTGAGAGGGGACAGGAGGTACAATTGAAAACTTGAAGAGATAAGTCATAATGTTTAGAACAGTCACTGTAATGAGTAGGACAGGGAATCAATTAGATAAATGGAAGGCAATTTCAGAGGGAAAGTCCTAGCAGTGGGTTAATAAAAGGTGGTTAGCTTACTTAGAAGATTGATAGGATCTTCTGCAAGGATACAGTGTTGATTCAGGTAGCACCAGACCCTCTTGTCTCCACAGATATCTGGATCTGGTTATCAGGGTGTTGGGACTTCCATGGCAGGAAGACATCTGGCAGATATACTCTTAGGTGCCTGGACAATTGGACCGACAGTTGGACCCCTGCCCATCAAATCTTGGGGGAAGAGCTTCCTTGCTTTCTAAGAAACTAGCCTCAGCAGAATGGAAGCGACACTGGTTGATATTGTTCCTATCACAACATGGCTTACCACGTGACTCCCCTAAGTACCACTGGCTCCTATTGCCATGAAGATCAAATAGAAACATGTCTCTGGCATTCAGTGCTCTTCCCAATAGTATCTGCAGCTTATCCTTCCAGACTTATTCATGCCCTCTACAGTCCAGACAGTGCCTCATCCATCCTACTCCACCATGTCCTATTTTTGTGTCTTTGGTTAGGCTACGTCCTATATCTGGAATGCTCTCCCCTCACCTCTACTTCTTAGAATCCCTAGTTCCCTGAGAGTTCAGCTCAAGATACATCTCCTATATGAAGCCTTTCTTGAAACACCTTAGGATCTAGTATCCCTGCAAATTATCTCTTGTGCATTGAGTATATATCTCATATCTACTTATTTATGTACATGGTGTTTCCCCTGATGGAACACAAGCCTCTTGAGGACAGGGGCTGTTTTGTTTTTGTCTAGCCCAGTACACTGTCTGACACATAGTAGGTGCTCAATACATTTTTATTTTATCTATTCATTTAATTTTATTTATGAATGAATCAAAGGTTATTTGTCAGGTTGAGAAGATTTAGGGAAGCTCTTCCCAAAGGAAGGGATTGAAATGTAGGACACAGAAACAAGATATCTGCTTTTAAGTCCAGCTTCTGCTACGTACGGTCTGTATGACCTTGGAGAGGTCCCCTTGTGCCTCAGTGTCTTCATATGTAAGGTGGTGAAATTGGACTAGGCCATGACTCAGTGCCCTTACAGCTTTAATCCTATCATTAGACGGTTGCCAAAGCAAAGAAAAGTCACACTGGTGAGGAAGGCTCTGAGACAACATAGGAGTAAAGAAAAAAGGGGGGCTGATTGACAGCGTTGGATTGTTTCCTGTTCACCCACCCATCACTGGCTCCTTGCTTCTCTCACCCTGCCAAGAACCTGAGTCTTCCAGCTGCCAGAATACTCTTCTCCTCTCACCTCCCCATCCTCTACACTAGAAAATAACTATGGTAAATCTACTGAGAGTTTAGTGTGATAAAGGATTTTGCAGATTAAAAAAATTTTATGGAGCAGATGGGAGTAGGTGGTTCCAGAAGCACATAATCTCTGAATTGGAAGGGACCTCAGAGACCATTTCATCCAACTTGTTTCTAAACAAGAATCCCCTCTAATAATAGCTGACATTTATATAGAACTTTAAGGTTTCCAAGCTTTCCTACAATATCTCATTTAATCTTTTAAAAAGATCAATTTGGTCATCATTTGATCTTTTAAAAATCCCTTTCAAAGCAAACATATTATATATGTATATATTATATACTATAGCATAGTATATATAGTACATATAGAGTATGGTAAATATGTATAGACATCTATGTAGATAAGAATACATATGCAATCAAAGATAGTTATATGTGTACATATATTTGTGAATGTATGTATGTATTAATTCATACACACACATAGCCTAGCAGGGTGAGTGTTACCATTATCTCCATTTTACAGTTGAGGAAAGTGAATCTCAGAGACATTTGGCCAGGGTCTAAGGTAAAGTTCAAACCCAGGTTTTTAAAAATTTAGGTCTAGTCCTCTATGTCTCATGTTATACTTGTCTGTCTATATCATACATGACAGGTAGCCACCTGTTGTTTTTCAGTTTTCATTTTCAAAGAGGACCAATGACATCAGGAGGGTGAACTGGATTTAAGTGAGGCAAGGTTGTGCACAGACATCAGCCTCACTTTCTCCTCCATAGTCATCAGAGTCCAGTGGCAAGACATAGGTCAGAACGACTGTGACGGCTCCCAGGTGGCCACCAACCTTTCCTTGAAGACCTTCAGTGAGATAAGCCCTCTGTCTGGCAAGGCAGCCTGTTCCATTATGGGAAAACTTTACTTGTTAGAAAGTTTTTTCTTCTCTCAAGCTGAAACTGGTCTCTTTGCAATGTCCACCCTGTCCTGACTCTGCCACTTACTATTTTTGTGACCACGAGGAGACATTGGAGTCTTTTGGTATTAATAAAGGGGTCTTTGGATGAAAAAAAAAAAGCCTGAGGATCATTGAACTGGCTAGAGCTTATAAGATCCTCAGAGCCCCACAGTGCAATGATAGGTGTTCTTTGGTCTTCCTCCTGTACAAACTTCAAAATGCTTTGCATCTGAGATTATTAGTTATGCCTCTAATAAGGGAACCTTGCTGTGTGGGTCTTTCTTAAAGGCAATTAGTGTTGGATGCCTTTGGGCAAAGGCTAGGTGTGAGCCTATATTTAGTTCGCTCGGTAGAGCAGGGGGTTATGTTGGGTTCATTCTGACCGCTCTTAGAACTGCCTGGGTTGGAGAAGAACAGAACATTTCATGATCTTCTATCACTTTGAGCTTTGTGAAATTCAGGGACTTTTGTACTCTTCTTTGGAGGGAATATATATATATATATATATATATATATATATATATATATATTACACACACATATATATTTATAAAAAGTACATTCCTCTACCTTTTGGACCATAGCCATTCTTAAGTTAAAATAACATGAGGACATGGATTCTTAGTTTATGAGTTAGTTCACCTCTTTAAGTGCCAGTGTAAATTGAACTGGTGCTAATTGCTAATAAGAATTACATGTTTTGAGGGAAGAGTGAGGGAAAAAAAGAAGCCAAATTAATTCAAACCTAATTTGCATTCCCTTGCCAAGTTTGAACTGGGACCAATTTGCAAACTGAGTTATCTCCCTTGCCTTGATAGAGTTTATAATGGAATGCTAGAGGTTTCTTAACTCATAGCATTGCTGTTTTAATAAAGACACATCCACACAGCTGCAGTCTTGGTGCCTTGTAACATATTGCTAATAATTGGGCTAATAAGATTTTAGAGTTAATTAAAAGGAGGGAAGGGAAAAAAAAGTACCCATAAAGTCTGGTATAGTCCAAGCAGCTTGGGATAACAAGCTGACCAAGCAAAAACCTGTACAGAGGGAAAGAAGAATAAAAAGAGTTATTAGTGGCTTAACAATTGTCAAACTTTTATGTGTGAAGGAGTATTGTGGTATGAGGAAACCTCTTTGATTTTTTTTCTCCAAACAAAACAGTGGATTAACATTAGAAGAATCATTTGAAAATACCTATTACTAACCACCTAATCACATTTATTTTTACTGCATCTTCTAAGAGAGTTAGGGACTTGGTATTTTTGTCCCTGTTATCTCTGGAAAAAATGAAGATTATCACAACATTATAGCAGGGGCCAGTGGCAAAAGTGAAATTAAACCTTTGGTTTCTTGTCCTGGGTCTAGGACTCTTTCTATCAGGACCTGCTGAGTTTTTCATTAGGACTGGATTTGGGGTCTGCAGACCTGGTTCATATTTTCTCCCTGCTAATTACTCCTGGAATAACCTTAGGCAAATCATTTAATTCTTCTTGATCTCACTTTTCTCTCCTGTAAAATGAGGGGGCCTGACTAGATGATGGGCAAGGTCACTACTAGACCTGAATCTAGGATCTGATGAAGCTGTGTGCTTGGAATCTACACAGTGAACATCTTCTCTGACCTTATTTTAGAGACATTTCCACTCCAAATGTTCATACGGATTATTTGTGCCGGACCTGTTGTAGTGCCTTCCGAGCTCATATTGGTCTCATCAGCTACAGTTGGACACACTATACCTTGATTCCGAGATAGTGATGTCATTTTGGTCATCTTCAAGCATTAAGGACAACAACTAAACCAAGTCAACTCAGTGGCCATCTTATCTGATCTCCTTATGTTACTTGTGGAAACTGAGGCTTGAGAAAGTTAAGTGATTTGCCTCAGACTGAACAGTTAGCAATCATCAGAGGTAGGGTTTGAGCCCCTGGTCTTTGACTTCAGATCTGTTTCTCTTTCTACTAATAAATAAATCCACTTTGTTTCTTTTTGTTTGTTTGTTTTGCCTTTTGGAAGGGCAATTGGGGTTAAGTGACTTGCTCAAGGTCACATGGCTAGTAAGTGTTAAGTGTCTGAGGCTGGATTTGAACTGAGGTCCTCCTGACTCCAGGGCCAGTGATCTATTCACTGTGCCACCTAGCCATCCCAATCCACTTTGTTTCTAGCCTGGTTTTCCAGTGTTCCTGAGACCTTTTTTCTTTACTATAAACCCAAACTGTTGCTCTTCCTTGGTCCTTTACTTTCGTAGAATAGTCTTTTCTTAAAGCTTTGTGGAGCATGATCGATTGATTGATCTATCGATCGATTGATTGATTCATTTACCCATTAATTCTTTACTTCATTTATTCATTCATTAAAGATTTCATTAACACTTAAAATATGCAGTGTCCTGAGCTGCAACCTATGGGAAAGAATGGAGGAAGGGAATAAAAAGGGAAAACAAGAATCCTGCTCTCAAAGGTGCAGCAGGGGCTAGAATACTGGGCATGGAATTAGGAAAAACATAAGTTTAATCTGGCCTCAGACACTTATTAAGTCTGTGAACCTGGACAAGTCACTTAACCTTTGTCTGCATCAGCTTCCTCAACTGTAAGATGGGGATAATAATGACAATACCTCATAGGGGTGTTGGGAGGATCAAATGAGAATATTTATAAAGTGTTTAGCACAGGAAATGCCACGTAGTATATACCTAATAAATACATTTTCCTTGACCCTTTTCAAAGAATTTACAATCTAGTTGGGGAAGCTAAAGACGCAAATAGATAAACATAATATAAATTGGAATGTATTAAGTGCACAGAAAGTGTATACAGATCTATGAGATACAATTGAACCTAAAGGACTCAAGAAAGGATTTGTGGAGAAGGTGATATTTGAAGCCACGTTGGTGGGATAGGACAGCCCAGATTCTAGGATTTCCACTTTCTGCAGCATAAGTAAAGGCAATGGTACCTTTCATCTGTCACTTAGAAATAGAAAAGCAACAAGGAGTGACCACAGTTTGCAATTCTGCCTAGGCACATGTAAGGAAATACAACACTCTTCCCGGATTACCAGTCTCCAGGTAACCAGATGGCTGCCTACCTAACGGTCCCTCAGAACATTTTTGGAGACCAGTGCACATCCATTGGAATGTGAAGATTGGAGTTCCAGAAGTATACATTTTCAAATGTTCTAGGTAAATCTTTTGGGCTCCATTCCCAGACTCTCCTTGCCACTCACATTTTATAAAACTATTGGATGAAATAAAACATATCAACCTCAGCTCTGGCATGTGACAGCTTAAGGACTATTCTTACATGATTTAGGGAGTCAAAAGCTACATCTGCAAAATACTTTATACATGAGCTTGAACTGAATTCAGACTCTCTTGAGTTTTTATTTTTTTTTTAAACTACCAGACGGCCATGAAAGTGTTGGATAAGTAATTTGACCATATGTGTGATGAATCTGATTCGTTAGGTTCCATCTTCCCATTCTAAGGATTAGGACCTTCCTGGGTCTTATGTCCCTTCCCTCACCAAACCTCCCCTCATCCCCTCCCATAGCTTGCTTCTCCTGACCCCAGATGCTTCAAATTCTTTTATAAGACAGAAAACAATAGTTGGAGAGAAGGTTGTAAATGCAGGAAACTTCTAGAAAGTTAACACACATACTTCATTCACTCTAAGGTATAAATGATAGACACACAGAGAACATTCCCAATTTATCCATATATATCTAATTTATGCATGGTTGTTTGCATATTGTTTCCCTCATTAGACTTTTAAACTCCTCCTGTGCAGGATGTCTTTTGCCTTTTTTTTTTTTTTTGAATCCCCAGTACTTAGCACAATCTCTGGCATATAGGAAGCGCTTAATAAAAGCTTGTTGACTGCTCTTTGACTAATTGAGTAATTGACATGGCCAATCTGGGGATTTGTGTTGCTTAACCATGTATATTTGTTGCAAGGGTTGCCCTTTTCTTTTTCTATTCCAATGGATTGTCAGGAAATGAGAGGGAAAGAAAATAAATTTGGTTAATTAAAATCATTAAATTAAAAACAAAACAAACTAATTCATAAGAAATCTCTTCTTGTAGCAGGTTTGGAGGAGAGGAGGGGCTTGAGGAAGGCCATTTCACCACCTGAGAAGTAAAAGGGAAAGTGGGCATGTCCAGAATCAAGGGTTTGATCAGGACTAGCTATGCTTGGGGGGTGGGGTTGTGTTAGCAAGCAGTTGTTATTGGTGAGAAAGGCAAATGTAAAAAGGATAATGGTGGAAGTATTCTGGCAGTGTTCATTCATTCATTCATTCATTCATTCAATCAGTAAATGATTCTTCACATTCAAGGTACTATGAGGCAAGCAAACCAATATAAAAGATGTCATCAAAATGCTTATAGTTTAATTGGGAAGAAAATTCAATTAAACTTTTAAAAATTAATTTAAAAATTAATTTTAATTAAAAGCATTTATTAAGTATCTGCTGTGTGCAAGCCACTTGGGGAAACAAGGAAAAAATGACATGGTTCTGACTCTCAAGGAATTGGTATTCTTTTTGGGGGTGACATAGTGTACATAGATAAATAAGTACAAAGTTTATGTGAAGTTAATATGAATTTTTTGGGGGAGAGGAAGCACCAGGTAGTTGGGGGGGGGGGGAAGAAGAAAAGTCTCATCTAGAAAGTGACCCCTGAACCTAACCTTGATGGGAGCAAAAGACTCTAAGAGGCAGAGGTGAGGATCAGAGCATTCCAGGTATGGAGATGTAATGGTAATCAGAATTTGAAGATCTTCTCTGCCACTTAATAAGCCTAGAGGAATATGAAGACCTTCCCTGATTTTAAAACAAACTCCGCCCCATATCGGCTAACTGTTGTCACATGGAGCCTGTGGTGAGAGCAGTTTGGTAAAGGGTGGAGCAGAGCCCACAGGAAGCTGGGAGTCAGAGCCAGAGAGATGGTGGGAGGGAGAGGACACTCAGGCAAGGAGATAGAGAGGTTTGGGAGTAAATATTGATCTTGTGTTGGTTTGTGGGAAGGTTAAAGGATGGTGTGGCTTTTTGCTATATTGTGGTGCATTAACTTCTATGTTGCTATGATGGGTTCAATTTCCTGGTTTGGGATTTGGTTTTCTGGTGTCCAAATAAATGCTTTGCTTCTGTCCTCTATATGGAGAGTTTGTTATATTTTGAAATCAAGCACCATGTGGGAATATTTATAGTCACTGTCAGTATATTTATCATGATCATGGGCACTATAAATATTGCATTGGCATTACAGGAGGACAGTTTGTAAAAAGGCATGGAGGTAAGGAGATGGGAAATGGTAAGTGGGCCAATTTGGCTGGAACATAAGGGAGATGAAAGTACATAATGTGACATTAGGAAAAAAAAAATTGGTTAGAACCAGTTCATGAATGACCTTAATTAGGAGGTTGAGCATTTTGTATATTATCCTAATAGAACAGGGAGCCATGATATTTTATGCTAAAAGTAACTGGGAACCATTGAAGCTTCTTGAGCAAAGGAGTGACACAGGCAGACCTGTGCATCAGGCAGATTCTTTTGGCAGCTGTGTGAAGGATGAATTAGAGGAGGGAGATACTGGATGAAGGGGAATCAATTAGGAGCTTATTGCAATAGTTTAGGTGGGAGGTCATAATGTTCTGAACTCAGGTGGTGACTGTGGGAATGAAGAGAAGGGACAGAAGACACAGATGTCATGAAGGTAGAAGGAACAATTTTTGACAAGTGATAGCATATGTATGTGTCTGGGGACTTGATGACTTTGAAGTTGCAAACTTGTGTGAGTGGGGGAAGGAATGATGGCATCCTAAACAGCCATAGGGAAATTTGTAGAATGTGCAGCTTTAGGGGGAACAGAAGGAATTCTATTTTGGACATATTGAGTTCTAGATACCCAACGGACCTTTAAATGGAGGTTGTACAGGAAGATGTTGGTGATTTGGTATGAACTATAGGAAGCAAGACACCTGGGTATGTAGATTTGTGAGTAATCTGCACGGGAATGGATAAGACCACCAAGAAAGTATATATATGTATACACACACACATATATATATATACATATATATATATATATATATGAATATATCTATATCTATCTATATGAATATATCTCTATCTATCTATATCTATTCATATACGTATAGAGAATAGGATATGTATATAACGAAAAGATCGCTGGGCATATTCATACAAAAGGGAGGGGGAAATGGATTATAATCTTGCAAGGAGACTTGCAGGTCATTTATTTAAGTAGGAGGAATCCCAAGACTGAACAGTGTCACAAAAGTCAAGGAAAGAAGGATAATCCAGGAGAATAGGGGTAGTCAATGGGGTGTAAAAAGTTACAGTAAAATCACCAAATACCTTGGGCACATAGCACAGGTGTGACCATGTCACCCCCTTCCTCAATAATCTCAAGAGACTCTCTATAACCTCCAGAATTTCTCTGTCTGCAATGCAAAGCCTTTCACAACTTGACCTCTTCCTACTCTTCAAATGTTTTTTATAATTTGATACGCTCCACATTATAATATTTCTATCATGGTCAATCAATAAGCATTTATTAAATTTTTATAAATTATTTATTATAAATAATATAAATTTATTATATTTAATATATATTATATTATAATATAAAATATAATATAAATTTATTATAAATAAATACTATATTCTAGTAACTGTGCTAAGCACTGGACATACAGAGAGGCAAAAGACAGTTCCCACCCTCAGGAAGTTCACAGTCTAATGGGGGAGACAACATGCAAATGAATATATAAAAACAATCTTTATATGAGATAAATAGGAAACAAAAGAAGGAAGGCACTAGTATTGAGTGGTTGGAAAAGGCTCCCTATAGAAGAAGAGATTTTACTTGGGACTTAAAGGGAATCTAGGGAAGGTAGTAGGTAAAGGTGAAGACAGAGAGCATTCCAGGCATGGGGGACAATTAGAGAAAATGCCTGAAACCAAGAAATGGAATGTCTTGTTCAAGGAACAGTCAGGAAGTCACTGAATTGAAAAGTATATGTTGGGGAGTAAACTGTAAGAAGACTGAAAAGGTTGGCGGCGGGGGAAGCTAGCTTATGAAGGGCTTTAAATACCAAAACAGGCCTTTGTATTTGATCCTGTGGGCTATAGGGGGTCTCTGGAATTTATGGAGTGTATAAATGTGTAAATGTGTGTATGTATGTGGGGACTGACATGGAAAGACTTGCTCTTTTGGAAAATCACTTTAGTTGCTGAATGGAGGCTGGATTGGAGTGAGCAGAGACTTGAGGCAGGCAGACCCACCAGCAGGCTATTGAAATAGTCTAGGTGTGAGGTGATGAGGGTTTACACTAGAGTGGGGACAGTGTCAGAGGGGAACAAAAGTATTCGTGGAATTTTGCAAAGGTAAAATTGTTAGTCCTTGGCAACAGTTTGGACATGGGAGGTGAGATAGTGAGGAATCCAGGATGATGTGTGCTTATCCCAAAAGTTATCACTTGAGAATCAATCAGGTATTACATTTTTGTGACTCTTAACTATGTAATAATGAATGCTTAGATGGTGTGTGCCTCTTGAGCAAATGAACAAGGTATGGAATGAGGAATATGAAGAGCTGAAGTCTCTTTGCTTGGAATTTCCAATGAGTGGCTAAGTGACCTTGACTTTAACCTCTCTTGACGGCAGTGACTTTATATCCCAAATGGACATAATATTTCCTTGCCCTTAAATGACTTCCATGGAATTTGTCTTTTCTAAATCTTGTATTTGTAGCTAAAATGAATCTATCAATCTTCATAAGTCTGGCAAATCAATTTATAAATATCTATTAAAATGTATGTGATTTGGGACAAGCCATTTTGTTTCCTGTCTGATTCATCAGGCCTGGGGTCATTTTCATCTTGTTACGAAGTCATTGCAAAATTGCTAAAAATGAGAAAAGTACACAGAGGGTGATGTGTCCTTGAGACAAGTTGTGCCACTTATTTTGACCTCATTAATCAGTCCAATCAGAGGAAGCCTTGGGGGAATGGATAGAAGGTTGGTCTGGGAGTCAGGACGACTTGGCTTCTAAGCTTGTAGGTATCTTACTTTACTAGCTGGGTGACCACAGACATCATTTAGCCTCTTAGAGCCCCAGGCAACTCAGTATGACTCTAGGTTATATTCCAGTTGTTAATCTGCATCGGTGGAGGGAATTTCCATACCATGAATCTATGGTATATGGCTCCCTATACCTATAAAATCCTAGGTCTGCACAAAACCAAACTAGAAAAAAAGCAATTGTCACCATATTCAATGTTTTTGCCAAATTTTGGAATGAATTCTCTTATCCTTCATGAATAAATTAGTAGAACAGATGATGTATTAGAGAGAAGGGTGTCTTTGTAGAGTACAGAGATTTGACTCCTAGCCGTGTTACTATCTCCGTGACCATGAGTAGCACTCTCTGGGCCTCAGTTTCCTCCTCAGTAAAATAAGAGGATTGATTTTGATGACCAATAAGCCCCCTCCAGCCCTAAATCTAGGGTACTATCATGTCTCTAGTTTCCCAGCCCTTCTTTTCTGCCTCTTCCCTTCTGCTAACCCTTTTCCACTAAAGAGGAGGTTGTAAGGGGAGAGGTGAGTTTCTTGGGGGTGGGAAGGGGGAACTCTCCGACTTTCATTATGCAGATCAGAATCAAATGAAAAATTAACCTTCAACAAGCTGACTAGCTACTCTACATGTAAATGCAGTGTTTCATGTAACCTTAGAGATGATCTCTGATAAAATTCTCATAAAATGTATTTTATTGATTGTTTTCTGTCTTTACATCACAGTCTCACTGACTCGCATTTCCCCACTCGCCTCCCCATTGTAAAAAATAAAGATAATTAAGCAAAAGGAATGGATTCAGTGACAGAACTGGATAAAACTTTTCAAGGAAACAGGTATTTAGTTCTCAGAACTCTGGATCAGAGTGTAAGGGGGGTGGGAAGGAAAATGACACAGACCGTAGGTAGTACCTCTGCCTGCTTCGTGCTGGTTATCATGACTCCAGCCTCAGTGTTCTAACTTAGACTTTGGTGATTAGTAGGCTGCTGGCTGCATCAGGCCATGCATGTAGTGTCTTGGAGATGAAAGGACTTGATAGGACTTTCTTCTTTGGTATGATAGCAAACCCTAGGTGTTCTGTGCTGATTAACAATGAGAAACGGTGTCTAGCTCACTCCTTTCTATGAACTTTCCTAAGTGACAGTTCTTTCACTATGCTCCTTGTGAGGGTTTTGGGGGAGATGGTATTCTTTCACCCCATCCTCCTCTCATCATGGTGACTGCTCCCATGTGGCAACTAGAACAGGGAAAGACAACCAGAGGACCATATGCCTGGGTCCCTGGCTACCTTTCTTGCTTTCTTTTTCTTTTCCTTAGTAGTCCATCAAAGATAAGCCTTGATATAGCTTAGAGGTGACTGTGAATTTGAGAGTAAGGGAGTTTCTTCATTGGGTGAATGAAAATCCTGGACAGAATTGGTAGCCAATATACACTAAGAGTTGTTTGCACAGTGCAAAGCTGAGGTGAAATGTGTAATGCCTAATGAGTAGTTCCACAAACCATTTTATATTCTGGTGAGGTTTAAGCATCAGTCTCCTGGGAGAGAATGTAAAAATAAAGTTATTGAATCTGGTTTTGTCTTCTTTTAATTCCTATTATGATTAGTTTATATTTGGCATTTCTTTTGTGTGTAGGAAAACAAAAATCATACCTCTCCCATACTTGATTCATATGATATGCTTTTACTCACCCTTTTGGGAATATTCCAGTCATAATCCCAAACCTATGTCATTCTTCTCCAAGATTTTGGTGTGTAGAAAACAACTAGCCAAAGTGTCTGAGAAAAAGGAGTCTAACACCTCCTAAGGTCAGGATACCTTAGTATTAAATCTGACCTTGACCTTGTGTGAGTCCAAAACAGAGGGTCCCTGACTAGAAAGGGAAAATGAGATTATCCTAGCTCCCCTGGGCCCAGAAGCATTTATTATTTAAAGAGGAATGAGATTATACTCACTACATATGCTGGTATCTTCAGGTCATTTCTTGGGGACCATTCAACCTCTGCCCCTTCAAAATTTGAAGAGTGTTCTTGTACAATGGTTATATCAGTGTTCTAAACTTAGAAGAACAGTTTGAGAATGAAGAAATCTGGAGATTGTTTTAAAAAATGTTTTCAAATGAAAAGTCAAAACAAATACTATGACTAGCAACATAGATATAGAAGATATCTCAACAGTCAACTCGTCTCATTTCATCATTTTATAGATGAGCAAACTAAGTCCCAGGAAGTTTAGTTGAATTGCTCAGTATCATACAAGTAATAAGTTCCATGGGCAACATTTGAAGAAAGACCTTCTGACTCCACATTCAGTGTCTTTCCACTATACCACATGAAGAATATTCATAAATGACATCTGCTGTTGTTCAGAGTCAGTAGAGAAAAATGTGTACATATAAAAGTGAATGAAATTTGCTCCCTTCTCAAGATACTCTAGGATTGTAAATCAGGTAGCTGTATCTTGCTGGCTGCTAGGCTCTATTATTAAGTTCAGAGAATTTAGAACTAGAAGGAATATTAGAGATAATTTTACCCGACTTTTTATTTTACATATGAAGAAACTAGGGCTCAATGAGACCAAGTAGCTAAGCAAGGTCATGTAGATTAGAAACAGCAGGGGTGGCTAGGTGGCGCAGTCAATAGAGCATTGGCCCTGGAGTCAGGAGGACCTGAGTTCAAATCCAGCCTCAGACACTTAACACTAGCCAAGTGACCTTGGGCAAGTCACTTGACCGTAATTGCCCCACCTTCCCCCCTCTAAAAAGCAAAAAACACCTTCTCAAACCAAAAAGAAACATCAGAGCACACACTCAATCCTTGGTTACCTGACTCAAAATCCCGTGCTTTTTTTTCTCCTAAGAAGGTATTTTATAAAACTTGTAATGGGAGTCTGGACATGTTTTAGACTCCCTGAAGAAGAGGACCCAAGAGAGCTATTTCTAGGACAATCATGATGATATTAAAGGGACAGATTTACACTTCAGGGAGGAAAACAAAAAGGTGAAAGATGGGAAAGATCTGCAAAGATATTTATATCAGAGTATTTTTACCATCAAAGATAGTGAGGACAGCACTTTTGGCATCTAGCACCATAGTTCCACATGTACTTATAGAGGAAGTAGAAATGACATTGAAGGAAGCAAAGATAGGGAAAGAACTGGACTAAATAATCTCCATATATAGAGAAATGGGAGGTATCAAAGGCATGAAAAAATTACATTTTATTGTTATAAAAAAGTAACCAGAAAAATCTGTAATTTCACCCATGTACTTACTTTTCAATCTATATACATTTTAAAAGAATAATTTTAACAGATTTGGACATCTTTTGCTTTTGCATTGCGTAAGTTTGCCCTATCTCTCTTCCCCCACCTCCCAGAGAGCCATTTCTTATAACAAAGATTTTTTTTTTAATAGGAAGAAGATGAGAGGAAAAAATAAGCAAACCCAATAAATATATTGAAAGAAAATCTGACATTACATACGATGTTCCATACCCATGCATCTCCTTCCCAACCTTTGCAATAGAGTAGATGGTGGTGTTTTAAGGGCATCCTCAATGAGGGCATTAGAAGGGAACAGTCAGACTTTTGCAAGAAATATTCTATAGAAAATCTCATCTTTACCAATTGATCAAAAAAGATTTAGAGAATTCAAAACCCTTTTGTGTTTATTGTTTTTTAACTATAAAAGAACATCTGATTCAATACAAGTTATTACCTTGAAAGCTCTTCTCCAATAAGGTTTCTTCCATGATTATACAAGATTCTTTGAAAAATGCAACAATTATAACCTTATTCAATAACCTTCTTCTGATTAGAGGTTGTTTCTTTTCTTTATATTTGTATCCCCACTGCCTAGCACAGTGACTGGGACATAGTAAGTAATTAAGAAAAGCCAATTGATTAATTGATTGGGTAATATCAAGAGAGCATAAAATAAGGAGATGCATTTCAACAAATATGTTTGGCCCTTTATTAGAGGACATCTATATACAGAGACAAAGTTGAAAAGGATACCTGTGTATGGTGAGATTACCCAGATCCTCTTGCTTGTGGGTGATATTGTGCTGAAAAAATAAAAAATGGAAAACTATAGAACCTCCTAAATGTGATTCAAAGAATTTGGCCTAATTACTCACCTAGGAAGTACCATGTTAATAAAGAATTCGTATTGTATAGATAATGTCATGCAAGTGAATGGCTGATGACTAGATCTTGCTTATCATTGTGTGTATATAATGTGTGTGTGTGTATCTTCTATAGACACTGAAAATGCAGAGTAAATTGGACCCAGAATTAAACAGGAGGAGAGTAGATTGGATTGCCTTTGGGAAATACAAAAGTATTGTATTGACTCTGACCATTTCCCTGAATTGAAGGTCCATATTTTTATTACTGGCATTCTTCTGGTGTTGTTGCATGGCTGAGCATTAAAGAACATTATAGTCTTTGAAGGATTGAATTTAAAAATTGCTCAACTTGAGCAAGTTACTTAACCCCTATTGCTTTTAAAAAAAATGAAAAAAAAAATAAAAATTGCTCAAAAGAGAAGCTCATGGTGGACATGAGCCAGCTGTAACGCATTACAATTAAGGAATGGAAAAGGAGAATCAGTGTAAAGGACATTATCCAAGAAATACATGGGTATAGCACAATAGAAATTCATGTAATGACATGAGTCAGAGGACCAAGATTCAGATCCTTTTCTCCCTTCTTGACCTTGGTTAGTCATTTAACTTTAGTGGACCTCTGTTTCCTTACCTGTAAAATGAAGGAGTTAGAATAGGTGGCCTCTAAGGTCCTTTCCAACCCTTGATCTCTAATCCTATGAGGAAGAAAAGGGGCTGGTCACATGGAAAGATTAAGGCATAAGTGATAGATTGTGCATGTGCTTGATTTATCTTTGTGAAGTCAAAAGAGAGGATGGCCCACAAAACATAATAAATGGTTCTTGTTAGCCCTGATAGTATATGGAAGCAACCCCTGTGGTAAACTTATGAAAGGATATGAAAGGAGGTTGTAGAGGATGGGAAGGCAAGTATAGGTTGAGATCTGCATTATTAGAAGTAATGCTCATATCCTTGCAATCAAAGACCATTTGATTATTATTATTGCTACTCAGAATATTTACTAGGCTACCATATTATATAGAGAGGATATCTATATCTATATCTATCTAATCTATACACATATGTTTATATATAGGGTTATATATAAACACATATATGTATACATGTATATATGTTTAGGCACACACATCTATGTATATACACCTGTATTTATTGTGTATATATATATATATATATACACAAACATACCGTGTTTTCACGATAAGACCTATCCCGAAAATAAGCCCTCCCCTTACTGTGTAAGATTCCTCTAAAATAAGCCCTCCCCCGAAAATAAGCCCTATTGAGATTGCTACTGTAGTGAAGGTGATCCCCTGCGCTACACGCTACATTACGGTACCCTCTGTATGCACTGTCCCCGTTCCCCCCGCCGTGAAATGCACGCCATGCTCCGAGCTGCATCCAATCAGAGCTGCAGCAGTGAGCATGTCATCCTGTTTTTCCCCAGTGATTTGCTTGCTGGTGCCATTGAGAGCAGTGCCACAGAGGAGAGTTGAGGCAGGACAACATAAGCCTTCCCCTGAAAATAAGCCCTCTGGTGTTTTTCTTTCCAAAAAAAATAATAAGACAGTGTCTTATTATCGGGGAAACACGCTATACATATATAGATACACACATATATATATTCATATATACATATATATGTATATGTATATAAAACTTAAAAGGTAGCTGAGTTGCGTAGTGGGGAAGAGTGCTGGATCTGTAACCAAGAAGACCTGCATTCAAATTCTGCCTCACACACTTACTAGTTGTGATCCAGAGCAAATCATTTAGCCTCTGTTTGCCTCAGTTTTATTCTCTGTAGAATGGGGATAATAATAGTCCACAGAGTTGTTGTGAAGATCTAACATGTGTACAGTGCTTTGCAAACCATAAAGTGCTATGTAAACACTAATATTGCTGCTATTATTATTATTACCCATTTTACTGCATACATGCATGCCCAAAGTAAATTCACATCAAGTTAAACAAAGGTAGTCTTCTTCCTTCTAGCTGCATCCACTGAAAGATAGCCAGTGCTGATTCAAAAAGACATATTGAGGATATATTGAGCTGAATAAATACATAAAACATTTGTACAACATGTAAGCAGAGAGGTGAGTGCATTGTATGAGGTGGTGAATCAGAAGAGGTACATGTTTGGACAAGGTGGGGGTGGGGAGGGAAGAGAAAGAGAAATTATCACTGGTTTATGAAGGGGATATTGAGAATCCCATCTCCCAACTGTGCCCAAGAGGGTCCAGAATATTTTTTTGCTCTCTGAGGCCCAAAGGAAAAACCAGTCTCAATACACTGCTAAGGGAAAAAAATAGGGTGTTATTATTTAACATTTTTTCCTTTCCTTTTCATTTTAGTTTTAGGGACACAGCTTAACAGGCAGGTGATAATCCAGTGAGAAATACCCACCCTCACCCAAGGCTTGAAGTAACCTGAATTTTCAGAACCAGTTTGACTAGTTTATAATTATGAAGTATTGTAATTAGACGATTTTTTCCCAGACCACTACAGAATATGAGTTTAAGTTTCAGAGTCCGAGACAGAGGCTTTCTAAGCTTGAAATGCCTGATTTCATCTTCTTTTCTGAATTCCATTTGAGTCCTGGGACCAAAATACAAAGAATGCCACTTCTCCTAACTACTTGTCCTTCTCTTTCCTATTAAACTATTGAGCACATAAAGAAATCTAAATTTTGAATCATTATAAATCACTTCTATGGGACTCAATTTCCCCTGAAAAAAAGTTACTTTATTGTAAACATATCAACAAAGGGTAGTGATAAGAGCCTTGTCTTGTAAGTAGTCAGAAAACCTAGGTTAAAGTCCTTTTCCTCTTATTAGTTTTGTGTGCTTGGGTAGGTCATTTAACCTGGCTGAATCTCAGTTTCTCTATTTGTCAAAACAGGAGATTGGATAAGATGTTATCTAAGACTTTTTCAAGCTTTAAAACTCTCTACCAGGTGGATATCTTAAGGGGAAAAAACACCTTCTCATTGTCATGTGTCTCATTTTTAGCAACTCGTTTCCATGAACTCTCTGGTGCCAAGTTTCTCTTCATAAAGGTATCTCATAGCCTTACATAAAAGTACTTAGTATCAAGCAAGCATGTGAATATTTTATGCTAAATGCCACCTTGAAGACAGGAAAGAAGACAGAACACCATAATCAAGTCAGATAATTGGTGTGGGGAGAGTGTTTAATCGGAGGCAGGGAACTTTTTTTCCAGCTTGTACTGTCTGTGGAACAAACTACTACTTTGTGTAATTCTTCAGGGCATTTCAAGGCACTTTATCAAGATCGATGGATTGATTAATCAGCCTTCTTGGCGTCGGTGTGAGGTGAGTAACAAGTGCCAGTCAGCAGCAGGTATGGGAAGGAGAGATGGATGATTAGGAAAAAAGACTTCCCATCATCACCTGATTGGATGCTAAAGGCAGGGGCCTCCAACTAGACAATTCCTTTTCTCACTCAATCAAAATCATCTGATTTTCAAATCTGCCAGTTTTAAGAACTTAATGACCTCTTACCAAATATGCAGCAAAGCTGCAAATTCTATAACCCATCTTAGGATAGCTTCTTGTGGTGACCCCGTGATCTTTCTTCTAGTCTAGGGTGAAGGTAAGCTGGAATCACCACACACTGCTCTAGCTTCTCAATTCCTCATGGGAAGATATTTTTAGCAATATCAATAAGGATATACGAGACTATTAAAACATGCACATACAGCTTTCAACTTGGAACTTAGGTGATTAGCTTTTAAAAATTAAATAAGACATGACTAAATGATAACATTAGGGAGCCCAATAATTACAGGGATATCTGGGTAGCTAGAATATTGCTAAGGAGCTCTCCAGGCAGTTCAGGTTATTTCAAGGTTATCCTTGCATTTGTACTATGAGGCCAATCTGCAGAAGTCCCCTGTGTTTTAGAGTTTTACCCAGTGCATAAAATAGGTTCATTCAGTGGTACTGTGAAGGATGCAAAAAGAAGATATGGTAGCAGCTGACTTAAAATACTTTATCTGAGAAAGCAAGTCATTTTATCTATCATCTATCTATCTCTCCCTCCATCTATCTATCTATCTATCTATCTATCTATCTATCTATCTATCTGTCTGTCTGTCTGTCTGTCTGTCTGTCTGTCTGTCTGTCTATCTATCTGTGTCTGTCTGTCTATCCATCCATTCATCTATCTATCTATACATACACTCAATACAAACACACACACACCCCACACATATACCACACCCCCATATATATTCAACTCTGAAAACCCAGATAACTTACACCTAGTGGGACATATAGAGAGTAACATTAACAAGCAAAAGAGAGTCTGGTGAACATGGCAAACATATCATGCCATAAAAACCACTGGATTTTGAGACAGGGAAACTGTCCCTCTTCTGCTGTTTAATTCTCTCTTTTCTCTCTCTCTCTCTCTGTCTCTCTGTCTCTCTCTGTCTCTTTCTGTCTCTCTGTGTCTCTCTCTCTCAATGATTTTTCACAACCATTCCATTTGACCCACTGATATAACTAGTGGTAATATCAATCTTTTTCCAGTGGTGAATGAAAGTTTGAATACCTCTCTTCTTTCCTGAGGACACAACACAGTTGTTTTACGTTCCTCGTTAAAACAAGAAATCTCACCAATACCAATAAAGGCAATGCATAGAGAAATACTACGATAAAGTCGCTAGGAAACAAATGCTGTTATAGCTGGAGCAGATTTCACTGAGTAGTTGGAGTTTAAAGGAGGAATTAGACACATAGGTAGAGAGGAGTGAGAACCTTGTCAACAAGAAAATGATACAATATGAACAAAAATAAAGAGAAGAGATGGAATATAGAGTAATCAAGGGGCATTGATAAAACCAGTTTAGCTGAATCTGGGGGTTCATGCTGAAGAGTAGTGTAGGATAAAGCTGATAATAAAGATTTAGTACAAATTAAACAGGGAATTAAATACAAGGCTAAGAATTTGGACTTTATGTTTTAGGCCTTTCGGTATTAGAAAGCAGTTGAAGGTTCTGAACAGGAAAGGAAGGAGGAGGAATCAATGTTCTAATAAGATTAATCTGGTGGATGTAATACAAATTGGGATTAGAAGGGGGAGAGACTGCATATGGAGGGATCACTTGGGAGGCTTTTTAAATAATTCATGTAAGAAGCGAGGGCATCCCAGACTAAGGTAGTGGGGGGGGATGTAAAGAAAACTCTGGGAATGAGGAATATTTCAAAGAGGAATCAATATAACTTTTTGATCCAAATTGAATAGAGGAGGTAAGGATGAGGAAGACTTTGAAGTAATGGTGGTATATGAGAGGTATACCATATGCAACTGGGATCCAGAACTAGAGCTCAGCTAAACGGATGGGGCTAGGTAATATTTAAATAACCCAGAAGGTGAAAGTTATAGTTTAGAGAAGAGGTGATTTCTCCCAGAAAATGCAGAGAAACACAATGGAAGGTCCCCAACTGAGCCTGGGGTGATGCTCACAGTCAAGGAAGGAACAGGAGATAATGGAGCAATAGTTAAGAAGATAGAAAATCCATAATGGAGGAACCAAGAGAGGTTTCAAAAAGTCAGGGTAAGTAAAGAAAGCTGTCAAAGTCAAAGAGAATGAGGAATGAGGAAAGGCAATTCTGAGAGTAGAGAGGGATTCATTTGTCTTCTTAGGAGTTTGAGCGGGAAGATACCTCAGAGATCAGGGAATCTAACCCCTTTGTTTTTCTGATAAATTATTCTAGCTCTATTTGCATGTCCTTGGGCATCTCTAACATCTCTTCCAACTTTCAATCTGTTAAATGATTAAATGACCTTCAAGGTCCTTTCTAAATCTATGTAACTATCAGCCTCATAGAGGTTAAATGACTTGCCTAAAGTCACAAAGATGATAAATAGTTAAAAAAGTTCAGATCCCCTGATCCCAAATTCAAAGTTATTTTTCATATCACCATATTTTCCATGATCACTGAACTCTTCTGCTTCTGGTTATGACTATCTATATATCCTACCAAGTATGATATAGTTGAGAAATTCTTCTGTGTTTTCCCATTTTTCATTTTATAATGAACTTAAGAACCACAGACATTAAATGATTTGGCCAAGGTCAAATCATTCATAGAGAGAGGATCAGAACAATCTCTTAATTCCTCATCATTTGCATTTTTTACTACAATTAAGTTAAACAGGATACATTACTATATATGAATCCTTTTTGCCACTTAATGCATAAGAACCCAAGTTTTTGCTTTCATTGACTTGGCATTTCTGAACATAAGAAGACATTTCTTTGGGTATTTATTCTACACAATTTATTACATTTAAGCCTAAAACCCTGGTTCACTATTTGACATTTCCACATGGAAATACTAGGTGGCACTCTAACACTGTGGTTAGACACAGTTCACCCAGGCTTCCTCTCTCTCTTTTTTTTTTTCTGGGCATATTAAATCCAGAACACTGAAACTGTATTTAGAAATGTGTTTTAAACATCATTCCAAAAGAATACCTTAAGCATTTAGCACACTTTGGCAAATAATGCAATTCTAAATGATCTCTAAAAAAAATTACAATTAATATGTCATTAAGCTTTGCATGTAAAATGTTAAAAATAGATGCGAGGTCTCCACTAATAAACACTTCTTTTAATGTAGCCATTTAAGGTTTTTAAGTGTCAGAGCCAGGATTCAAACCCACCCTCCTGG
Source organism: Petaurus breviceps papuanus (assembly GCF_028583685.1). Taxonomy (NCBI): domain Eukaryota; kingdom Metazoa; phylum Chordata; class Mammalia; order Diprotodontia; family Petauridae; genus Petaurus; species Petaurus breviceps. The sequence continues at coordinate 3,533,437 of NW_027186457.1, read as the reverse complement.
CTCAGGACCCAGCCCTCTTTCCATTACACTACACTGAGGGGGTACCAGAGTCATATGGCAGCTTCTTAGACTATGGCTTTACTTATGTACCTTCCCTCCTTTCCACTCCCCACACCTTCGAGCCTCTGCTATGAAATCCTTGGACAGACTGCCAACGAACCGTACTAACTCTGGGCTCACTACATCTTAGCAGAGAGGGGAGAAAAGAGAGGAAGGTAGGTCTCCTTGTTCCCACAGTTCTGAGAAAACTATCCCAGGGTTTACAGGAGGTGAGGTCGATTTCGCAAGTCTGAAATAAACCATACAACTTTTCATTCAGGGATTATTTGGGCCCCAGGCTTCTGCACTTTTCAGTGCAATTTGAAAAATACCTTGGAGGTAGCCAAGAAGAGAAATCTTGGGCTGTTTTACTGATGCTATTTCATGAGCCCTCCCTCAGTTTCTCCTGGATTTTTTTGTCCTTATGCACTCTGGTGTCCCAGATACAAGTTGCATTTAAGTAATGTATCCAATTCTTTTCTGTATAAGAATAGAATCAGAAAACTTAGTTTAACTTTCTACCAGTACTATCACTATGTTTGATTAAAAAAATTATATATATATACGCATCTATGTGTATACACATATACACACATAGATTGACATTGATCTATGTGTGTATAAACCTATACTGCATATATTATATTGTATTATACTATATTATATTGCAATGCATATCATATATGTACGCATATACACATATAAGTGTATATATAGACATATATAGTAATCATATAAAATCTGTTAGAACCAATGGAATAAATAGCATTTTAATGTTAAAAAGGAAATATCAAATTATCCACAGCTTTCCAGCTATATTCACAACCTGCCAAGTGGTTCATTAGTCCACTGATAAGCTCTTCACACCTTCTCTTAATCCTCTCAACCTTTCATTTCCTTCCTCTGAGAAGCCTCTGAGAAGAGATGTCCGAGTGAGTGTCTAACTCACCAATGGGAAATGGCTGTGCTGAAGGTTCCCTTTCAAGACATTTGAATGTAATCCCCTTCTCTCAATCTGCCTCTGTGGTTTTTCATTATTTGTTTTTTAAACAGATTCAAGGAGGTCAGGATATCTACATAGGCAAATTAACTCTCCTGTACATACATCTGGCCTGTTGTTATGTTCAGAATAGTGTGTGTGTATGTGTGTGCATGTGTGTATTTAATGCAGGAAGAAACAGAATGAGTACAAATATTTGAACTTCTTCCAGTCTCAAGAAGACACTCCCCAGGTGATGGTGAGGAAATGACCATTTCATAGTACCACAGATCTAGACATTTAAGGGACTATAGAGGCCACTGAGTCCAACCTTTCATTTTACAGATGAGGAAGCTGACGCCCACGGAGCTTAAGTAACTGTCCCATGGCCATATAAGCAGTAAATAAAACTCTACATGGAATCATGAAGAACTGGACATGACTGAAAATCACAGTAGATGTAAAGTCGGTCTTGGAAGACTTGGTTTAAGACCTGGTTTTGACACATACTAGATGTGTGACCCTAGGTAAGTAATTTAGCATCTCAGCGCCCCCAGGCATCTTTCTAAGATTATAATCTTCAGAACTCCTGTTACTATTCTGTGTTTTATAGAAGAACATTTCTGATTAGGATTTTCTTATACCAAGCCCAGGTTAGGCCATGAACTGTTTTGCATGGCCTGCAAACTAAGAATGATTTTTGTATTATTAAACAAAATTTTATCCTATTTTAAAATGTTAGAAACCATTCTTTGTTTCGAGGCTGTACAAAAATAGACCTGCAGTTTGAGCCTTTTGGGGTAGTTTGTTGACCCCTGCCCTATACCAGTGAAACAAGCTTAAATTAAGGACTAAGTTCATTTGTTTCTATGCTACTGAAAGAAGCACCCTCTCAATGTTAGCGCCTGGGGCAAAACACCAGTCACTCTATCCTAGTTACGGCTCTGGAAGTAGATGGAAGAGAATCCAGATTCCATGAGTCATATAGAAATTCTCCATGCTTGTTGAATATTTCAAACTACTAGTAATTGAACTGCCTAATTTGAGTTATAGTAGGTGTGCCTGACTTATCCAATATAACGCATACCTCTGTTTATGGTAGCATCTACAACAGAATGCTGAACTGGGTAAAATGTTGAAAATGCTCCAAGAATTCAGTGCTTTTAGTCTAAAATACAAAAGAAACACGACAATGGCTCAGAAGAAGAAACCATCTTTGGTAGATTAATTAATATCCCTTACAGTGTTAAGTATAGAAATAAAAAGTTTTCCAGCAGTGGTAACAAGTCATAGACAATATAGGTGGGTAAAGCTTGATTCACACCTTTTGGGTGCCAATCTCAGTTTGGTCTGGGGTCTTCATGAAAGTTACCCTGACTAAAATTTCCCATCTTGCTGTCACTCTTAGTCTGTATGTGTCTGATCCTTATACCTAGATGAGTCTATGGGTGCAACCTGCCTCAACTGACTAATTCAGTCCAAGAGCAGATCCCTGGGTATTGAGGTCCCCATGTTGACATTTATCTATTTTATAGTGAAGCCAACCAACCAAAAGTCACAGCCCCCTTCAGATCTACCACAGTCACATGGATCTTGTCCATAAGGCTAATGGAAATAATCAACACCAAACAAGGAGAGGAGAACTGACAACTTAAAAAAGTTCAAATGAGCAAATTTAGTGATTTCTAGTCACATACAGACAGTTTTATTACATTTATTAATTAAAGCACTAAGGCAAATGAATACGGCTTTCTATTTTCTTTACAAAGGGGAAAGAGTAGAAAGTTTGGGTTGTTTTTTTTTTAAATAATGATGAAAAATTAGAGAAGCTAGCGGAAAAATCAATGGAATTGGGTAGTTTAGGAGATTTCCAGTTGCATTTTACTTGAAATTTAGAAGTCTAATTTACCATGTATTTATCCACTGATTTTTGATTTAATAACTCACTACTACCCATTTTAGCAATAAGAGATAAATTTAATGAAACCTTTGGCTACAGGGTCTGATGTCCTGCCTCTGACATTATAGGATTATGTGGGATAGGATTCTGGGTTATAGCTTCTCAATAAGAATCTTTGAAAAGTGCTATTTTTAGTGAACAAGAGTATTTTTAATAGGAAGTACCTATACAAGGCCCACAATTGCAAACAAAAGGTTAAAAAAAACAACAAAAAACCCAACAAGATCTAAAAATGCTCATTCTTGAAAGCCCCTGAGTTTTCCTTTTAAATGTGTATAATGCCACATTTAAGATCTGTTCAATAACTGTTGCATGCTTCTTCTTTTGAAATGATTTTCATTTTTTCATGGGATAAATGAAACTGAAGACAAAGGAAGTTTGCAGCTAAATAGAAGGATGACTCCCAGGCATTCTGGGAGAGCTGGCGGAACAAAAGAGTTGGCAGAGCTGGTTTGGTCAGGAATCCAAAGGCATAAAGAAACATAATTTCATGGGATGCCTGGTCACTTCATCTTGCAGGGCTCAAGATGAACATTTGCTAAAAACGAGTACTAGGAAGATAATTGTGGCTCATGCATCCTGAAGAACAACGGAAGCATTCTGAAAGGACATTCAGTAGCAGTGTTCTGCCAGACATCCAGCTTGTTGACAAGGAAATAGTAAGTACAATTGAGGTCATTTAGACTGACCCTCTCATCTCACAGATGAGGAAGCTGAATCCCAAAGAGGTCATGTGATCTGCCTAAGACAACACAGGTACTAAGTGGCAAAGCTAAGATTCAGATCCATGCCCCTAATTCCAAAGCCAACATGCTACTCCATGACTCTGCCTCTCAGGCTTCTTATCCAAGCGTCTGACAGCATGCTGTCCTTTGTATATAAAACAAATACAGTTGATCTATTGTAAGTGTTTCCATATGGAGTCTCAAATTATTCATGGTGCAAGGGACTTGTGAGGTCATTGAGTCCAACTCTGCAAATGTATAGGACATGCAGTCTGAGTAGTTTTTCCTAGACCAATAGAAAGTTATTTTAATGAGATGGATAAAACATCAAACCCTCTTAAAATAGAACACCACAGGATTAGACAGTATTGTTTGTTGATCTTTAATGATTGTTCACATAAACCAAATATTTGCTCTATGCCCCATTTGCAAATAATAACAACACATTGTCTGAGGAAATGTGAATATAGTGTGTGTGTGTTAACAAGAGATAAAGATGCAATGTTGTGGTCAGAGCAGGACACATATTCCAGGGCCCCTTTTCCATGAACTAGCTTGTGAACTTGGACAAATGACTTTTCTCTGGGATACAGTTTTCTCTTTTTAAAACAAGGGGATAGGATTAGATGTTTTCCAAGGTCCCTTTCAGATCAGATATTTTCTAAGAACATTATGATAAAAGGAAATTTTTGTGTGGTCCAGATTAAAGAATATAAATGAACCAGGACAGAATGATTGTGACAGAAATGAGTTACAGGGTTCATAGAAATGGTAATGGGGACCAGGACAATATAAGACAGTATCAGAGCATTGCCTGTAGTTGGCAGAGCTGGTTTCATCAGGAATCCAAAGGCATAAAGAAACATAATTTCATGGGATGGCTGGTCACCTCATCTTGCAGGGCTCAAGATGAATACTTGCTTAAAAAGAGTACCAGGAAGATAATTGTGGCTCATGGAAACCTGCCCGATTATTTCTGGAGGATCCAAAGGGAATGTTCATTATCATAGAGAGGGATTTCTTCTTCTTTTTCTTCTTCTTCTTCTTCTTCACAGGGGGGAGGGCAGGGCAATTGGGGTTAAGTGACTTGCCCAAGGTCACACAGCTAGTAAGTGTTAAATATGAGGCCAAATTTGAACTCAGGTCCTCCTGACTCCAGGGCCTGTGCTCTATTCACTGCACCACCTAGCTGCCCCAAAGATGAAGTTTTTACTCAGTAGATAGTAAATGGTCAATGATTCAGGGAAGGTCCTCTACTTATAGTGGTCTTGTTCATACTCACTGGAGACCTAAGAAAGAACGATGGGCATGGAGTCATCTCACCTCTGACACTAATCAACTGTGCAACCAGGGAAAAGTCATTTAAACTCTCTATGACTCAATTTCCTCCTCTGTAAAATGGGAATACAATTCCTGTAATTCCTGCCTCAAAAGGTGTTTTAAATATCAAATGAGATAACATAAAGCTTAATAATATGCTATGTGCTACTATTAATCTACCTCTTGTGTGAAATGATGTCACTTACTGAGAGTTTTTCTATAGAATATTAAACCTGAAGAGTGGGTCCCTTCTGACCATATTTCAAGGGAAGAGGCATCTCAAGTTAGTGGATTATTTGCCATGTAAGTGGACAGTGGGAGCAAGATAGGGTTCAACCTATTATTCCCTTATTGCAGACCTGCATGACCTTCCTATTTCCCCTAAAATAGTCTTGCTAATATCTTCTTTAAGGATCACTCCTTATTTGTCCAGAGGATGGAAAGACCCAAAATCACAGAATATCAGATTGAAAGAGAGAGCTGAGGTCTTTCATTCATTCCAGCCTTTTAAATTCCAGCTTCCCATCAGTAAGTGCCCCCCCATCCTGTGCTTATGAGTTGATACCAATTAGTCAATCAGACTTATTTAACTTTTAAAAAGAAGAATTTATTAAGGTGGTATAGTATGAACTTTTGGCACAAAATAGTTATCTTTCCCACTCTTCCTCCCTTCCCCCCACCAAAACCAAAACAAAAACCAAAAAAAAAAAAACTCCCAAAAAACATCCGTGACATGGGGATAGAGAGGGCTTGAACTTAGAGCACATGGGGCAAAAGGGATGCTTCATAGCTTCTTGTGGATGAAAGTCCCTTTCTCACTTTTGTGGGACTCTTCGAGTTCTCTTTAGGTGAGATATGCTTTTTCTGTGGTCTCCTTGTTGAGTCAGAAGCTTCTGTTCCTTAAGCTGTTCAGTTCTATCCACAACTTTTGATGAAGATACTGCCCTCAGTCCCTCCTGTGTCTTGATACTACTTGACTCCAATGAGAAGTCCAAATCCTTTAATCCTCTGAAATTCACAAGGTTCTTCTCTGGTCAAGGCAGATGGTAGGAGGAAACTTTCTTCCACTTCCCTCCAAGATATTTCCACTAAGGGGAGTGACTGGGAGAGCTTTCTCTATAAGCCCCATGGGGCATGGTCAAATCTCCATCAAACCAAACTGACTTCCTGTTGCATTAATTGAAAGACCTTTGATTTATTCAAAGGAGATGTCTATCTCTTGTTCACATCAAGCTCACATCTCTGATCAATCGATTCCTCAAGATGTATTCTCACATGAACAAAGTATTTGGGTGTAGCATCTTGTTAATTACTTCAATTGGCATGGGAGTGATTTGTTCAATGGAGTCCCACCTCTACCATAAAATTCTATTCTACTTATGCCATTAGAATAAGCTATACCCTAGGTGGTTTTTTTTTTTTTTTTTTGCTTTTTGGAGGGGGAAAGGCAGGGCAATTGGGGTTAAGTAACTTTCCCAAGGTCAAATGGCTAGTTTTTGTGTTAAATTTCTGAGGCCAGATTTCAACTCAGTTCCTCCTGACTCCAGAGCCAGTGGTCTATTCATGGCGCCACCTAGCCACACCCTAAGCTATACCCTTTTAAAGTCACATTCAAATCAGAGATCTTAATTCATCAAATCTTCATGCTGGAAATTCATAGGTAATTTTTTTTTAATTTGGTAAGACTTATAATATTCCAGGAAAACATTGTCTTACAAGTCCTTCCTTGTTAGGTGTCCTCCATCCCTGGTCAGGATTCTGTCATTCCTACAAACTACTTACTTATATTGCCTAGGTTATTCATATTAAGGTTCGGGCAGTAATAGTCAAATTAAGGCAGTCAAAGTCTGATTGATTATAACAATCAATTTAGCTCCAGAGAATAGAAGATAAAATACATTTCCTTCCTTTCAGTAAAGAAATAGGAGAGAACAGATGTCATATCACACAGACTATCAAACACAAGTCACTGTGTTAGTTGATTTTGATTATTTTTTTCTCTAATAAAGACATATTTAACCTGGGGTATATTAGGAAATGACTATAAAAGTAAATACTAGTAAAAAATTTTGCAAAAATAAAAATGATTGGTAGGAATTAATACTAATTATTAATAATTACAGTGAACACTCATATAATGCTTTTAAGATTAACAAAGTGCCTTCCCCACAACTATTCTGTGAAGTAGGGAGTAGAAGCTGAAGATAATACAGGTTAGTGTCCCAGAAGAATAATGGTAGTTAAAAAGGAATTTTGGATAACTCATATAAACTTAGAAACCCTGAGAAAGAAGACAAGAAAAGAAATTCAAAACATAGACCTAAATGCCTAATGGTTCTTCTAAGCAGCTATCTCACAGTCTGAATTAACCAAAGATCTAACTAGTCCCTGAAAGGCCTCCTTTTACTAAGGAGAGGGGGTAGGGCAGAAAAAATGCAGCTGAAAGCTCCCAGAGAGCATCTCAGCAATGCTAACCAGTAATTCAAGAGGATTATCTGCAGAAATTGGTAGAGAGCAGCTCAGTGGAAAGAAGCTAAAGAAAGTGGCCAGTGAAAGTGGCCAGCTTGGAGGCAAAAGCAGCACATTCTGTGCATACACCCTCCCACTTATCCCACTTCCACATAATTAATCTTACTCTTTCCCTAAATTCACTTTCTTCCATGAGTTCAACTCACCCAGCTGCAGCTGACCATCTTTGAGAAACAGCGCATGTTTGGAAGGTCTTTTTCTCTTCTGATCTTGGGAGTTTTCCTCAACTGTCTGACTTTCCAGTATTGGCTCTACCCTAACATCTTAATAAGTAACTTGGGGGAGGAGGGTGAGATGGTGATATGGAAGAACTTGCACCTGGAGGCCAAGATATCCCCAAACACACCAGCATTGTGGTAGTACACCTGAGTCCAGAGCTCATGAGGGGAAGCATCTTCTGTTTCATTCATCTGTCCCTGCTCATTCTCCTTGTAGTGACTAAATATGGAAATGTTTTTAGACGGCTGTTTTGGGTCAGGGATGTGACCTAAAGAAAAATCAGAGCAGGTCCAACTGGTCCAGACCAAAATTAAAATTCATAGCTCCAGTCACATTAGTACAATTTTTGTTTGGTAGATTCACAGTCTATCTTTTACTTTGAGTTTGACTTTGATAGACTCACAGTATCATAAAATGTTAACTCTAGAAGGGACACTAGGTTTATATAGACTGACCCTACTATTTTATAGTCTAAGACCTCAGAGAGAGGTCATGTGACTGATTACTGGCACAGTCAGGATTAGAATTCCCATGTTCCAGTTTAATGTTCTTTCTATTACAACTTAGCCTAAACAGAGATGTAAGAATATTTGAAGCTACTGAATTCGTTGGTTGGTATGATTTACCTTGAGCAGTCCAGAGTCAGACACCACTTATTAATTTACATCAGGTAAATTCAATGATTTAATTCAATTTAACTAATAATAATGACTAGCTGTGTCAAGGCAAGTCTCTTAACCTCTGTCTACCTCAGTTTCTTCAACTGAGGTAATGAGGAGAATAATAGCACGCACTTCCCAGGGTAGCTTCGAGAAGCAAATATAGGTGGGTGCTTAATAAATGCATGTTTTCTTCCTTTCTGCCTTTAAGCAACCTGCATTCTATTGGAAAAACTATGAGCAAGCAAAGATATAAACACTAATTACCAATAAAACCAATTAGCTTCTTAAGAAAGAAGAACTAACATGCTTACAGGCTCTCTATTTTAATCATTCAGAAGCAAAAAAGAAAAACAAAACAAAACACAACCCACAAAACCCCAATCACTTCATAAATCCACTGAAGCTGTTCTCATTCTGCCATTCAAGGAACAGGGAATTACTTGGCGAGATTGATAAACGGATGTCTTTCCTAGAGTACTGACATTATTGCTTATATAACTCACTGTACAATTATTTCCTATGTCCTAAAAAGGATTTAGCTTGTTTATTTCAGCCTATATAATCTTTTCCCTTTTGAAAAATGTCCTTTATGTGTTTGCTTTTAAAATAGAGCAAATGCCAGAGCTAGGAGGAGGTTTTCTGTAACCTTCATGAAAATACTATGAAAACTTCATTTTGAAAGGATGTGATAAAACAATGAATTAATTCTTTGTGTATTTGTCACCAGAGACCAGAGCCAAAGAAACCTAAAATTTTTGCAGCAATTACACTCTTTGAGAATTAGATTGATAGGAAATTATAGTAGCATTCAAAGAAAATGTTTAAAGTGATATGTGGTATGTGTATGTGTCCCCCCCAAAATTTCCTCTATACCATAATATATTAATTCATTATCCTTTGGTCTCTAATGGTCAGACAGAATAGCTTCAATTTAATTGCATACAAAAATTGACTTCTGGAAAAAATAAGATTATAAAAGAAAAAAAAACAAATTAGATTTTAATCCACTTATAAGTAGTGTAAAGCTGAGCATATGATTTTTTTTTGCTACTTGTATCTCGTAATTTCAGTGAATGCCTCTGGGGAAGAGAGTTATTCTACAGTAAAAAGTATGTAATCTGATAATTGGATGCAATTCCAAATAATTGTTCATAATTCCTTAGGGTTGTAATGGATGCTTAAAATTTATTTCTAAATCTTTCACATTTTATATTTTTACTAGAAAAAAATGATGATCATGCCCATCTCTAATACATGTCACTTTAAAAAAAAAGTGTGAGTGGGGTTAGAGCAATCATGTTACATTGAGCTGACTTTGAGCATTTCAGCATCTAATGCTGTTCCTTTGAGTGGAGATTGATGAACATACCTCAGATTCTTAAAGTTGGATCCCAAATTTTCCAAGTGGGCAGGCATTTACCACACTACCTCACTGATAGTCCACTAAGCAACCTTGCAGCATTTTGAAACCAGGAACAGTTCAGGATGCTTTTGGAAATAGGGCATTTTGGAAGTCAACATAGATGTGCCTGGGGATAAGTGGGATACAGTGTGATTTCAGCAGTTATAGAGAGTTGCCACATTGATGAGATTACAGATTTAGTGAAATATTAAGGCACAAAAAGAAATAGCTGCAAACAATTCTTTAGTTTTTAAATGAGTGAATAGAGGCCTTTTAAAAACAAACAAACTTTGGGGTTTCTTCTCTTTTTTATGTATACTATCAATCAGCCAACAGCCGGTCAACAAGCATTTATAAATGTTTACTATACTCCAGTCACCTCCCTGCAGTGGGAATACAAAGAAAGGAAAAAAAACAACAACACAATCTTGGCTCTCTAGGAGTTCACAGTCTATGATTAGGATTTAGAAAGAGTCTATGCTGCAGTTTCATATAAAGTTTTGACTCTTGATAAGGAAAGGAAACTATTTCCATAAGGGTGACTTCCTTCTTTACTTAATAAGGTCTATGTTCTCAATAGGGTAGGTGCTTGTACCAATGGCAGAGAATAAAATTCTTCTCTTTTTCTTATGCTGTGTGAATCTTGTCAAACAGTGAGACAACCAAGGGGCACACTGTCCTGGGCTTGGAATCAGGAGATTCACTTATCTTTCTGAGTTTAAATCCAGCCTCAGACAGTTTATTAAATATGTGATCCTGGGCAAGTCACTTAATTTTGTTTGCCTCAGTTTCCTCATCTGTAAAATGAGCTGGAGAAGGAAATGGCAAGCTACTCCAGTATCTTTGCCAAGAAAATTGAAAATGGGGCCACAAAAATCAAATACGTGAAGATCTAAAGATAGAAAGGAGGGCAAAAACAGTTCTTTTTGGCAAGTAGTCTAATGGGGGAGACAACATACAAGCAACTATATGGACACAAGCTATAGGCAGTATACATGGGAGATAGGCTCAGGGAGGGGGTGGGATTGGGAAAAACCTCTTACAGAAGTTGTGATTCGAACTGAGCATTGGAGCAAGTTAGGGAAGCTAGGAGGTAGAAATAAGCCATGTCTTGCCGTAAATTCTCCACAGTTGAACTACCAAATATGTTGAAGATCTCTATCTCCCAGGGATTTTTTGGGTAATGCATCAAAGGTATCAGAGCAGCACTTGGCTATGACTATGATCTTTCAATATTGTTCCATAATCATGCTCTTTGTCCAGTCATATGAACCTTTGATATCTTTTAAAATATTTATTTGGACATAATTCATCACCATTAATATATTAGTGCCTATATATATATGTGTGTATATATATATTATGCATCTTTCCATTGCCCATTGTGCTACCTGAAATTTTGATTCTTCTGTTATTGTGGTGTTCAAGTTACATAGCATCCCTAGGAAGGTATTGGAGGTTTAAAATGGGCTTTATAGCAGTGGCTAGCTTGGGATCATAGAAAGTTCGGTTCAACCTCCCAAAGGAGATCCAGTCCATCTCCTCTTATTCAATTCTGGTCTCAGCTGCAGAACTCATTCGATAGAGTATGTCAAGGGACTTCTCATTAAGCTGAATATTGTAATCTGAGTAATATACATTTTTCATTAAATTTATTTATCCTGTGTGGGTGGTTAAATCAACTTCTTTTAAATCAGATATTTAATTGAAGAGCTTTTGTGCTATCCCAAGGCTTGCTTGATATAATGTCATTTAAGAAGAGGAACATTTGAAGGTCATCACAATCAATAGAGAGTCTTTTGGTTAAGATTCCTCACATAATAAAATAAAGAAGAATATGCCAAATAACTGTGCCTAGACTAAAAGATGGAAAATGTTAAATAGAGGAAAAGTACCATTGATTCTTCTTAATGATTGCAAATTTCTGAAACTATGATTGATAAAATATACCTATACATACATACATACATATATGTTTCTATCTATCTATCTATCTATCTATCTATCTATCTATCTATCTATCTATCTATCTGAGATATATCTAGTCAACTGATAAAATAATACTTGTAGCTATATGATGCTGCTCCTCCTGTCTCCATATCCAGAAAAGAAAATTTTAATCCATAAGCCACTTTTTTTTGCCAGGATGATGCCATGCAATAGATCTGATTGGTTTTTATGACTAAATTTACTGAATTGACCACAGGTTATTAAAATTGGAATGGAAATTAGTGATTATATAGTCCTACCAAATCATTTTAAAGAGGACAACATTGTAACCCATAAGGATAAGATGAACAAAAGATATGAATAGATAATTTTCAAAATATGGATTTTTATTAATATTTTTTGTTTTTCACATCACCTAGATTTCCCTTCTATCTCTTCTATTCCTTCTATCAGAAAGCTATCTTTAATAAGAAATAGTTTTTTTAAAAAAGAAAAAAGAAGAGAAAAACCCATCATAATTGATTAATGCATGAAAAAATTCAATGTTACATACAATGTTTAAATTCTGACAATTCATCTCCCCATCTTTATAAAGGAGAAGGGGGAGGTATTTTCTCATAATCTTTATAATTCTGTGACTTTATCTTCAATTGTTTTTCTTTGCAGTTACATTGCTATACTCTTTCTGTATATTGTTTTCCTGGCTCTGATGTGCATTAATTTCATGTAAGTCATTTTATGCTTCTCTCTATTCATATTTGTCACTTCCTAAAGCACAGTAATAATCCATTACATTGATTTACCAAAATTTGTTTAATTACTCCCCAACTAATGGCCATGTACTTTGTTCCCAGCTCTGTTATCCCAAAAATTGCTGCTATAAACATTTTACTGTATATGGAGCCCTTCTTTTTGTAAATTACTTCCTTGGGATATATGTCTAATATTAGAATCTCTAGGTCAAAGAATATGTCCATTTTGGCAACTTTATTTCCATGATTTCAAATTGTTTTCCAGAATGGTCATATTAATTTCCAATTGTACTAATATTTCATTAGGGTAAGTGACTTAATATATCCCCTCTAACAGTGACTATTCTCACTTTTTGTCATCTTTACTAGTTTACTGAATGTAAGGTGAGAAACCTCAGAGTAGTTCTGATGTCGTTTCTCTTATTATTAGCAACTTGGAACATTATTTTCTAGGATAATTAATAGTTTACAATTTTTCTTTTGAGAACTATTTATTCATATCCTTGAACCATTTTATAATTTCAGAAGGCAAAAAAAGCCAAACCCATTAATTATCAATTGAAAAAAATGTTTAACCTCATTAATAATCAAAAAGAACAAATTAAAGTAACTAGTAGCTGTCACCTCACAAAGATCAAACTGGCAAAAATAATGAAAATCAATAAACTTATTGCTGGCAAGGTTGTGGAAGACTCATTCATTGTTGGTGGAATTGAAAAGCTACAGAATTATTATACAGAACAATCTGTCAGTAAAATTAGAAAAACTAGAAAAAATATCCTGTTTAGTCTAATAATTCCATTGTTGGAGAAAAAAAAACAACACTGTGGAAGTGTAATAAAAACACCACCACAATCTATCTGTTCAAAGATTTTTATAGAGCATCATTTGTAATTGGAAAAAATTGGAAAGAATTTAAATTTCTAATAATAAGGAAATGGTTAAAAATTTTTTGATGTATTATTGTATTCAGATTGCCTGGTATGGTAGACAGAAAGCTGGTCCCAAAGTCAGGTAAACCCGAATTTTAGTTCTGTATCTGACAAATACTGGTTAAAAAATCCTGGTGAAATAACTCAGCCTCTCAGCGCCCACAGACAACTCTTTAAATTTTGTGTTATAGAGCAGGTACCAACTTGTATTGGCAGAGGGAGTTCCCTAAAGCAAATGAAATCTCAATTCTACTCTTATGTAGTCAAATAAGGTGATACAATTCACTCTGACAAGAGAAATATAAAGGAATATGGAAAGACCTTCATAAAAGAATGTAAAACAAAACAAAACTGGATTAAATAAACATTTAAAAACAAAATGTATGCTAAAAATTTAGATTAATTTAAATAATTACTAACTACTGAGTTTCATCAGTCAATAGCTATTGAGTGAGCTTAATTAATGGTACTTATTTATTTTCAATATTCTCGTGTTTGTTTTTAAAAGATTGTGTATCCCTGTCTCATTGAGGCTAGAAACGCAGTAGTTGCTCACAGTCCTGACCACAATGCTGATTCATACAAAAATTTTAACAAGCTGTTTTTTTTTTTCAATCTGGGCCATTTTGCCCCTCCTCAGGCTGGCCCTGCATTCCTGGTGCTTGCCACATTAGTGCTAGGCTTTAGTCCTACTGTAGCTCAGAACTTCCATATTCAAGAAATCTACCACCCTGGTACTGGAGAAAGCTGAATTTGATGAATAGCTTGTATTTGGGAGTTCTGAGCTACAGAAAGGCTAAAGCCAATTACTAAAACAGTGAACCACACATCCAGCCAATTTACATTTCCAAAAAATGAACCATTTAGTTACAAAAAAGAAAGAAAGGATGGCTCAAAAAGGTGAAGTGATTTTTCTCAAGAACACATCACAATTTAGTGACACAGCCAGGCAGTTGTAGATTAAAACTTTCTGGGTCCATCACAACTCTAGGGGCCTCTCCATAGTTTGTAATAAAAACAACAGCAATGTAACTATTGTCTCACACTAAACTTTTTTTTTGGTTAATGTTATAATACTTTAAAAATGGAAAATAGAAGGCATTTTTTAAACTTTAAAGCACTATGTAGATGTTATAATTTTTGTTTTATTCACAAAGATTTGGCATTTTAGTTTATATTCTAGGATTGAAAAATAAAGTCACCAATATAGCTCTATTTATATCTTTAGAATAAAACATATACTTTAGAAAAGCTGGCTAAGGGAATATATATATATATATATATATATATATAAATATATATAAGAAAATCATATAATGGAACTTTACAAAAGCTGAAAATCATTATATGAAGATTTAAAAAAAAATCATGACAAAGTAATGGGTTTTCCAAAGAACAGCAGAATGAGTGGAGGAGGTGGAGGAGGGAGAGGGAGGGAGAGACACACAGAAATTGAGACAGAGAAGATAGAAACAGAGACAGAGAAAAAGATTGAAAGAGAAACAGAGAAAGAGGGAAAGAAACAGAGAGACATATAAAGAGACAGAGTTACTTCTTTAGATAGTATATAGAAAGAGAGTTCATTCTGGCTCAATTTATTTGTGACTAAATGGTGGGTTCCATACATATGAAATGTAAAACTATGATCTAGATGCATTTAAAAACTGATTTGCTTTGTAAATAAGTGTTAAACATGGAAAACACAGAAAAACTTTTTAAGTGCTATAAATACTTTCCCCTTGTCTTTTGAATTGCTTAGAATCTCTTGTATTATCAGAATGCAATAATTCCTGAATAAATCCATAGGGATAGTATGGTATAGGGGAAAGTGTGGATTCAGGAGACGTGAATTTGAACCTCAAGTCTAACAGTAGCTCTGTGACTATGGGTAAATTACTTAACCTACCTGAATCTCACTTTCCTCTTCTTTAAAATGGGGATAATTACTCTTATATGCCTTGCCTCCCAGAATGTTAGGAAGAAAAGACCTTGTAGTGCTATATTAATATGAATTAATAAACCGGAATCATGTCAGGTCCTGGAAATAGGGTGGCACAATGTAGATCACTGGCTTTGGAGTCAGAAGCCCTAGTTTTATGTACCCTCGTTGCTACTTGTTACTTGGGCAAGTCTGTTTACCTCAATACTCTCATCTGTAATGTGGCAGTAATAGTAATATCTACCTCCCAGGATTGTTGTGAGGATCAGAAGAGAGTAATCTTTGTAAAGTATTTAGCATGGCACCTGGCCCATAGTAGGCATTACATAAATGTTGGTGTTGTTATAATAATAACAATGTTAATTATTATTATTATTATTATTAGTTGTGTGACTTTGGGCCATCTGAGTCATCTACCTCAGTGTAAACTTCATTATCTATAAAACCAGAGGGTTGGAGTAGGAGTAGGGATGCTGATTTCAGAACAATGAGCAAATCTAGGGTAGGGCTCACAAGTAATCCTGCTTACTTACAGCTCAGAGTTCAAGATGAGAGATATAATTATTAAGGACCAGTCATGGGGGAAATCCAGACTCTTCCCATGTCCTATTTCCTTGTTCAAAACTCAGTCTTTGAAGGTCATTACTGACTTCTATCAAAAATTTGCCCCACCTAGATAATTTAATCTAAGGTGCCCCTTGTGTTTCACTGAAGTAAGGTTGGGTGGAGGTAGCTACGTTGTCTCGATTGCCCAAAGTTGCGGGTGGTTTGGGTGTAGAAATAGTCTCTTTTTCCAAGAGTAGAATAGGTCCACTATCATTAATTGTTAACGAGTCAGATTTGATTGCCACCCTCTGGAATGCCTACTTTTCCAAGGGCATATAAGCCATGAGATTGCCATGATGGTCTTTAGCATTTGAGAGTGCCACTGACCCCTTTTATTAATAAAATGTTAGCATTATTAATAAAATTATTAATTACCCATACTGTCTCTTGAATTTTTGAAATGTCAGGAAGTCTCAAGTTGAAATCCTACCTTAGATGCTTAATAGTTGGGTGACACTGAGCAAGACAATCAGCTCCTCTGTGTTTCAGCTTCTTCATCTGTAAAATGGGTATAATAATAGCGCTGGGTAGTTTGTGAGGGTCAAATGAGTTTAAAGGATATAAAGCCCTTTGCAAACCTTAAAGTACTTTATAAATGTTAGCTATTATCATTAATAATAATTAGGAATTGGACAGGAATTAAAGAGAATTTTCTATCTGTAAGTCAGATAATTAGCTTGGGCTAGGGACTTCAAGTGATCATGAATACAGAAGTGATTAAAAGAATAGACAGATAGGTTTAACCTATGACATTCTGCTAGTTTTTGTTTGCTGCGGGTTGAGTGGGGTTGAATGTGGTGGCTCATAGACCTTGGCTATTCACCAAAAAAAAGGTTTAGTTTTTCTTTGCTAGGGAGATGCTAACTAGCTGCCAAAATCCCAGGAGATAGTAGTAAAGAACAGCCTACAAAGACATAAGTACAGCAAACAGTGGCAAAAGTAATTCAGCAACCACCAAGACAATCTGGGTGCCATCAGAGATGATGCAATGGAGAACAAAGAGAATGGATCTCCTAGAAGACAGCAATGTGTTGACATCATCAGAGGACACTGGTGATGTCATAGTGGTGGAGATCTGTGCAAGTCATTCATGGTTCCTGGGGACAGGGTCACAACTTTTTCCTCCATTTATATCTTTCCCCAAGTGGTGTAACAACTGATGGAAAATATACACCCCTGTGTGTATGATAGAAATCTTTTTCTTTTTGCCATTTATCTCACTGTGCTACTTAATTAAATGTTTTCTTTTGCATGAATGAATTCTTTGGTTGGATGTTCAAAGTACACTCATTGATGGGGTTTCATGAGCTAGAATTTTGGGTTGCTGTTGACCCAAAGTGCATCTAGAGCCTGTTTTCTCCATAGTAGGACTTGAATGCAAAATTATTTATATAAGATCAGTCCTCCAGGCTGAGCTTGGTTCATCCATGCTTAATTTTTTAAAACCCTCAAACAAGAGTAGCATTTCTAATTCCACAACATTCCCATTGCTGTGTGGTGATTTTTCCTACCTGGATACAATGGAACTAACTCATTTCCCCCTACGTAGTCAGTACCTGCACCACTTACTGCCAATCAAAAAGCCTTCTATGAAAAATTTTTAGCTGTTTCACTCATATCCCTAAGCAATTACTTATTGACTGTTGTTGTTCGGTCAATTTTTTTTTTACTCTTTATGACCCCATTTGGGGTTTACTTGGCAAAGATGCTGGAGTAGTTTGCCATTTACTTCTTCAGTTCATTTTACAGATGAGGAAACTGAATCAAACTTGCATAAGTGACTTATCCAGGTTCGCACAGCATTAAGTATCTGAGGCCAGATTTGACCTCAGGAAGATGAGCCCAGCACCTAGTTTCTTCACTTACTATCCTATGCCAAGGAGCCCAGGGACAAAAATGGAAATACAGATGAGTAAATGAAATAGTGGACAGTATTGGGCATTCAAGTTCATTTCCTTTGTTTTATTTTGTGTTGTTTTTTCATTTTTTCAAATTTTCGTTTCTGTTGTTTTATCTTTGTTTCTCTGGGGCCAAGCACATGTCCAGTATGTAGTAGGAACTTAATAAATGTTTGAGGAATTGTATTCTGTGAGGACACTTGGAAGCACACTGAATCTGAATTCTTCATGCCTCTGTTAAGGTACAGAACATTGCTAATACATGACTCTTTCATAAATCTGCTTGGGATTTAAATGTCTATTCTGGAGGGAATCTTCCACCCATTGGATCTTCAGAAAGATTAACAGAAAAGGGTGAATATTTACATTTCTACTCACTATCTTTTTTATGAGGCTGGAAGAAACGTGAAGAGGAAAAAAAATCTGTGTACAAAGTATAAGACATTGCTCTAGATACATGAAAATGTCTGCACCTCATTTGGATTGATATCATGTTTCTCTGTCTACCAAGAATTATTTAAACAATTGTTTATTTCATTGTGCATTCACAACATCTGCCCCTCTCTCCTCAACAATAAAGAATTCCACAACATGTGGAGTTTACTGTACGAAGGATTCCATTTTTCAGAGTCACTTTGCTGAAATATAGCTGTTGCTATAAATGCTGACAGTCTCTTAACTGAAGTTGTGCTAGTGACTTCAGCTATAATACAAACAAATGAGATTAAAAGATTTTTTTCCTAGGGTTTTATCTCACATTTTTTATGCTTTACCTCAGTCAGGACTGTTCCCCTGATCTGGGTAAAGCAGTGAAGGGTTCGCCTGGTCAGCAGTCTTTTGATAACACAAAGGACTTTAGAGAAATTGAAGGAAAAAATTGTTAAGCAACTACTGTTTGCAATCATTATATTAAGTTCTAGGAATATTAAGATAAAAGCAAGCCCTTGTCCAAAAAGAGCTTAAATTCTGCCCCAGGAGGAAAGGCTGTGACATATACATAAGTAGGTAAACACAAAGTATATTTTATACTTGTATTCAAATATAAAATACAGGTAATTAAGATTATCAGAGGGGGCAACTAGGTGGTGCAGTGAGTAAGAGCACTAGCCCCAGGGTTGGGAGGACCTGGGATCAGTTCTGGCCTCAGATACTTAACACCCACACAAAATAACTGGCCATGGAACCTTGGGCAAGTTACTTAACCCCAATTGCTTTTTAAAAAAAGATTATCAGAGAAGCATGCCCATTTGCTGGCCATGGACAATTGGATTGGAGGTGAATCTATGCCTTGGCATCCCACAGAAATGGCCTGGGCAGGGAATTCACTTTGTAAAGGACTCAGAAAGCGTCCCCACCCAGCAAACCGGAGTGTTGCCTCGTACAATCTCCTTCAGATCAGTTGAGTCCCCCTGATTTCTACTATTCCAAAATAAATTAATACAAAGTGCTTTCAAAAGGGAGAAAGTGTTAATCAAGTGGTGATGATAGAAATCAAGAAAGGCCTCATATGGGAGGCCATAGTTTCCATGAACACTGAAGGGAGTTAAGGAGTCTAAGAGCTGACTGCAGGGAGTGCATTCCAGGCATGGACAGCTACTACCTGCATAAAAGACATGGCAGTGGGAGTTTATATAAAGCAATCCTTAATGGGAAAAAAAACCCTACAAGTTCAATTTAAAAAAATGCATTATTTCATGGAAAGTATAGTATGGTGGATATGGACTCTTTCACTGAAAGATGGTTGTTAGTAGTAATATACTGTAGGAAGAAAATAGTTCCAGATTTTTTCATGGTTAAGGATTAAGTTATTTTAGAAATGTACATTGATTGACATCTGTTCTGCACTAACAGAGGATAAAATTACAGTGCTCAGTGGATGTCGTGCTTTAATTAAAGAACTGTACTCTTCATATTATATTTGTACTTATTGGGTGGTAGTCCTATTTATCAAGCTTAAGACATAATGTTAACTAACATAAATGGTTGCAGATAGCTTCTGACTCCAAAGTCCAATGATTCTATTTATAGGCATTAATCAGAGATTTAATAAAATAATAATGACATAGTGATTCCTTCCCCCAAAATGTTACTAACCATTGGTTTCTTCCAAGAACATTACATGAAGTTACAAGTATTATGATTACTGTATTCATGCGTAATATTGTTAAGTAAATATTTGTACCAATATGTGGCCATTTTCACATTTCCTGAGGTGTAAGCAGTCTCCAAAGGTAAATAATTAAAGGATATGCTTTCTTGGGTAGCACAAACCAGTACTTGATATAGGTTAGATTATTCCACTTGTCTCTTTGATAATCCATAACTGTCCTTTGCAATTATTTTCATCATGCAGCCAAGCAAAGATAAAAGGTGGAACATGTTCCTTTTGCCTACTCCCAAGGAAACTCCATTATCCTTGAAAGGTCATGTGACAGGGAAAAACCCAATTGGGTCTAGAAGAAGCAACCCACAAGGACAAGCTTAGAGGGAGCAGAAAATGAAGTTGTTACCAGACAGCAAACTGCAGTCCTAGGTTCTTATGAATATTTGAATGAGTAACTAAAAACAGCTCAGTAAACTCTAAGCAACTGTGACAGCTGAAACTGCCTGGGAAACGAGCAGTCTACAAGGACCATGATGAAAAGATCACTAGTCACATTTCTACCCCACACTACTTCTGCTCTGTGGAGGAACGGTAGCTGATCTATTTGCTTCAAATATAAGTTATGAAAAATCTGATTTATCCATGCATTTTCATAAGCTGAATAGCCTCCAGAATCTCTTGTGTTATTTTGAATTCATTAAAATGCAATGATTTCTAACAATCTTTTCAAGGCAAGAGAATGGCCATGTTTTCCAGACACTGAAATATTGATGTTGCTGTTGTTTTTACTCATAGAAAATTGGCCCTAGTGAATCTTTCATGAATATCTTTCAGCTAGTTCCACGTGGGAAGAAAGATGATGAGAACAGTTTCCCTGAAGCCAGAGTGTTCAGAATAATTCTTCCAAAAGCTCTAATAAAGAGAGTTACCAGGGATATGCTTTATTTTTCTAAGCAAATATAAGTTATAGCCCTGCTTTAAAAAGTCTGTTGATGCCTAAAACTAGGAAGCCCTGGAAAAGATTTTTGTCATCCAGACAAAGTTCTCTAAGATATTTGTGGAGGATGCATTTTAAGAGAAAGGAAGAAAAAAAAAGCCCTCATTTCCCTTGACCTCTCTAGATATGTGGACCAAAGATTAATGCCTCGACTATTATCTCCAATTTACTGGGAAATTTGCTACAGTTCATAATTTTCAAGTCGGTGCCTTTAACTGGAAGAAGAGAGTAAGTTATTTAGTTCCTGTAAGTGTATATTGTAAATCTGACTTAAATCCAGTAGGTTTGGTACATTTTGATGAATTGTTTAAATAAAATGGAGCCTACTTAGAGTAGATAAATTTCTAATAAAGAGAGAACCTCCCTTTAATAGTGCTACATATATATGTAATGCTGCAATTTAAGTCTATCCTGGCATAGGAAAACTAGATGAAGTTACAATGAAGTTAAAAGAAAATCCTTTTGCATCACCATCCATCCCACCCATGCATCCATCCATCCATTTATTCATCCATCCATCTATCCAGTAGTATGAGTTAGATCTACCCACAGTGCAAAGTCAGAGTCCAGTTACTGGATAGAGACATCAGAAAGGTCTATAATGTAGTAAGCTTGTTGGCTCTAGGATTTCAGGGCAACTCTAGATGGAATCATAGTCACCATTTAAAGAGCTACTGCTCTGTTTTTTTCCACCAACACTGGTTTTGAGTGCTAGACCAGACAGTTCTATAGGCAGTTAAAAGCTTGGAGACTTAGGTGTCCCTGGGAATTGTCTCATAGACCTTAATATATTTCTTTCTTTTCCATGCAATGGAAATATATTCAAATATAGTTGTCAGGAGTACTAGGAATTTTAGACTAGAGAAGTAGTAAGGTTTTAAGATTTAAAGTGAAAACATCATATATATATATATGTATATATCTATGTATGTATATTCAGAAAGCAATCCTGATTTCATATTGATACTGAGGAGAGACCAGCTTTGGGCAAAACAAATGATATAAAGGCATGAATGTGGACGATATCGAAGGTATCAATCAACAAAACACAATAGACATGGTACACAGGCAACTTTTCTGGAGTAGAAGGAAATGATAACAATTCACTTTAAGGTTGGCCCAGTTCAGTGGTGAATGCATCAGATCTCATATCCAGTTAGCATAGTATGCCGAGTTAGAGGATATATATGGATGAAGCAGAGAGAAAATGGAGATAATGTGATATATTGGAAAGAGGGCTGGATTTAGCGCAGGTCTGAATCCTGATTCTGCTACTAACTACCTACCTTTGTGACCCGACCTGAGGTGAATCACTTAAGTTCCCTATTTGGGCCTCAGTTTCTCATCTATGAGGAGGGAGTTGCCATTTGAGGTCCTACTTAGCTCTTAATCTATGATATAACTATTCCCTGCATTGGGGCTTTCATTCAGGCTTTTGGAGTAAGTTAGAAGTTATATTCCAAATGGTCCAAGTACTCAGCATCAGGTACTATTAGGATAATCCTAAAGAGCCAGTCATTCAAAAGTGCCCAGTTCAACAAGATGTCTGTGTAGACGTGTCAGTGTCTTGGGATAACAACATATGTCGGTCTATGATTATCCTGTCTGGGACTCATATTCTCTTAATATTGATCCATTATTTATGGTTATAGAAATTGCGTATGTAGCTTTTCATGCATGGATAATAGTGCTGACTCTGTCCTGGAAGAATTGATCACTCCAAAATTATCTTTCATTGAGAAATTCCATGATATACTCTGATGTGCAGCAATGCAGAAGCATAACTTGATTTCTACAGTGTGTGCAATTAAAAAACAAAAGAATTTAATTTGGAGACTCTTTGTGGTCTATGGAGATTTGTTTATATGTAAAGAATGCTTTCCCTTTATGTTTAATGGATCAGGGCCACAGCTGCTGCCTTTTAAGGGGTGTATGTTACTCATGGTATGTGGTATAACAAATTATAAAAAAAAATTAATTGTTTTTGAGGGATAGATGTACACACAATTCCAAGGTTGGAGATGCTTCAGATTGGGGAGTGACCTAGGGTGAATTTCTATGAATAGCAAATTCAAAGGCATTTGAATCTTTAAACTATTGCTTTAAGTCAGTGTGTTATGTAAAGTGGTTTCATCGCAAAGTCATTTCAAGGTCAGAGGTTGCCCATGGCAGTCATCACAATGTCTTGGGGATTATACAGGTAATGCTGTTGTGGATTTTTCACTGAAACTAATTTTTATTTCTTTATATCATCCTCTTCCGTGTCTCATTCTGGCTTCAGGGGCTGAAAGAAAAATAAATCTGCTCCATGCAGCCTCCTAAAATGTGGTCGCTAAAGCCAGAAAGATTTCTAGACCCATTCAAGGTCCAAATGAAGGCAGATTATTTCATGAAAACTCATGATATTTGGATTAGCTACATTAGACAGCCAAGCAGCAGCCTTTGCTGGCAGGAAACTGGGTCAAGAAAACAGTAAATTTTGAGTAATGGCAGTAAGCTTATTTTTTCCCCCCTAAGCCAAACTATGACCATGGATTCTTTATGGATTCATAAATAGCAAAGTAAATGTTATATTACTGAGTAGCCCCAATATCTATAGATGTGATAAAAAAAAAACTTGCTTTTGAGGAATTTGCAATGTAATAGAGCAGATGGAACAAACACATAGGATAAAAGCTCTAAAGTCTTACAAAGGAAACAAATTCAAGTTGTATAGCCCTTGAACCACATATATAATGGCAGAGGGAACACTGAACTGAGTGTGGCAATCTTTGTTTCTTCTTTTGTTTTTTTTTTCACTTCTTTTCCTTTCTTTCTCTTTCTTTTTATTCCTTCCTTCCTTCCTTGCTTCCTTTCTCTTTCCCTCCTTCCCTCCTTCCCTCTTTCCTTCCTTCCTTCCTTCCTTCCTTCCTTCCTTCCTTCCTTCCTTCCTTCCTTCCTTCCTTCCTTCCTTCCTTCCTTCCTTCCTTCCTTCCCCTTTCTTTTTTTTTGTGTGTGAAATAACATTTTTTCCTGTACTATAATGTAAGCTTCTAGAGGTAAGGTCAACCAAGTCAAATTTATAAAATAAGAATTTATTTATAATTATAAAATAATTTATAAACTTTATGAAAATAAGATTTAAATTTATAAAAATAAGAGCCATCTCCAATTGATAAATCATCAAAGGATATGAATCAGCTGTCAATTTTCAGAAGATCTCAAAAGCTAACTACACTAATATGAATTTTTTTTCTAAATTATTGATTAGAGAAGTGCAAATTAAAACAACTTTGAGGTACCACCTTACACCTATCAGAACTGTTGTTCATCCTTCATTTTTGAAAAGAACTAATGACATCATGGGTGATGATTTGAGCATGAATTTTATTTAAGTGAGGCAGAGTCACACAAAGTTGTCAGACTCAGTTTCTCTTCTAGAATCATCAAAGTCCAGTGGCTAACATGACACAAAAAGAAAATGATAAATGCTGGAGGGAGTGTGAAAAAGTAAAGACACATGCATTATTGTTGGAGTTGTGAACTAGTCCAACCATTCTAAAGAACAATTTGAAACTATGACCAAAGGGCTACAAAACCATCCATACCCTTTGACCCAACAATACCACTACTATATCATAAAGAGATAAAAGATAAAGGAAAAAGGACCTATTGATACAAAAACATTCATAGCAGGTCTTTTTGTGGTGGCAAAGAATTGGAAATTGAAGGGATGCCCATGAATTGGGGAATGACTGAACAAGTTGAGGTATGTGATTGTGATGGAATACTATTGTGCTATAGGAAATGATAAGCAGGTTACTTTCAGAAAAATCTGAGAAGACTTACATGAGCTGATGTGAAGTGAAAGGAGCAGAAACAGTGGATCACTGGACACAGTAACAGCAATGTTGTAGGATAATCAACTCCAAATGACTTAGCTATTCTCTGGAATACAACAGTGGAAGACAATTCCAAAAGACTCATGATGAGAAATGCTAACCACTTCCAGAGAGAACTAATGAACTCTGAGTACAAATTGAAGTACAATTTTTTCATTTTATTTTTCTTGTTTTTTTTTTTTTGCAACATAGCTAATATGGAAATGTTTTTATATGGTTTCACATATATAATCGATTACATATTGTTTGCCTTCTCAATAGGTAGGGGAGGGGCTTTAGAGAGGGAGAGAATTTGAAACTCAAATTAAAAAAAAGAATGTTAAAAATAAATAAATAATGCATTCTTTTCTTAAAGAAGGAAAAGAACTACAATCAATTCCATTTGGCCTGCCAAATGTAAGAGCCTTGTTAAAACCAAACCTGAATTTCTTGCTTATTGAGGATGGGCACACTTCATTTTAGTATGGAAATACACTGAGACAGAATTTCATAAGCAATTAATTTTTAAAAAATCAGTCAAATGAATGGTTTTTCTTCGAAGAGATAGCCAACATGAATTTAACATTTTAAATAGCTTAACTTGGCTTTTTTGTCCAAAAAACAGACTGCCAAATGAAGAGGTAACAACTAAGAAACTACTAGTTTATTCTTTTACTTCTGACCTTTCATATGTTCAAAGGCTCAATGATTTATTAAAGGTAAAGTATATTTCAGCTGTAACACCTCTCTATAGGCATGGTATTATGATGGGGATTGTTGAACTCTGCCACCCCCAGTTCTCACTCCTGGTAATGTGGGATGTATAATTATAGGTAAACATCTTTGTGAGCCTCTCCAGTGTCTACAGGATCATCATCCCTCTCCACATGGCAAGCTGGGTTACTCTTGCTAAATTTCACTCAATTCAAGTACTATTGATTGAGTGACATGATGGTCTCTAATCTTTCCATTCTGTTCTCTTCCTAAATAGAGAGGCTAGGGATTTCTTTTCCCACAATCTTGTATACCTTTATGCACCTGTGTAACAGGAAAGGATTGATGAGGGACTAGGTGAGAAATAATCAACAGGAAAGAGCATTATCATTGTAGTAGAGATATATACTTAGATGTGGATTAGAAAAAAAGAGGCAGACTTTCTTCCAATTTAAAAATAATTGGCATGGAATTTTTTGTAATAAATGTATTGTGTAAGATGTATTATTGATAAATAACTGAGGTGGGTGGGTGGGAGTGTGTGTCTTCATACCTGCAACAACTGACATTTTGATTTAATTTAAATCTTTCACACGGTAGGCATTTAATGCTTGTTGATTGATTAATGATGATAGGCATTTTCCTCAGCATTGCAGTCCACACTGTATTAAGTGATGATCATCACATAGGTCTAGAATCAGAAGAAATCTTAGGAATTATGATCATAATAATAGGTAGCATTTTCATAGCTCTTTAAGGTTTGCAAAGCACTTTGCAGACATTATACCATTTGATCTTAACAAAAGCCCTATGGGGTTGATGCTATGTTATCCCCATTTTACAGATAAAGAAATTAATGTTGATTAGTTTGATCTCATTTTACAGATGAGAAAATGGTAACAATGTGAGGTCAAAGTACAATAAGTTTTTGAGCTACTTGGAATCTTAGAAATCATTTAGGTCAGCTCTGCTGTTTTATAGAGGAGGAAATTGAGGCTGATAAAGGGAAATACCCTGCCTAGGGTCACACAGGTTGAATGGGACAGAACTGAGATTCATAACCAGGCTTTCTGACTCCAAATTCAACATTCTACTATACTATGCTTGCCCCCCTCCCCATTCTTCAAGCTCATCTTTCATGAATGATGGTAATTATTCTTTAGAAAATATGATTTTCACATAATATGACATGAACAATCCTTTTTCAAGAAATGAATGTCCTTTAAGTTAGATATTCAATAAAATGTTTGGAAATGCACAATCAGCAATAAACAAAGATTTATTCTTTCCCAGAACTAAATGTTTATCTACCTTTGCCCCAAGAGCCAAAGAGAAGGATGCACTAGAAAAAGTCTGGAAATGTTTCCCAGAATCCCTCAACCCTGTGGAGTCACAGAAAAGATCTAGTTATGTGATTATGGAAAGGATGCCCAGGAAACAGTTATCAAGGACAATAAGGCAGCAGATTTTGAATTAAAAATATTTTTTGCCAGTTATATGTAAAAAAATAGCATTCTTTTTCTTTAAAAATCTTGACTTCTAAATCCTCTCCCTGGCTCTCTCCCCACCCCTATCATTGAGAAGACAAGCAATTTGATATAGCCTATATATGTTCAGTCATGCAAAGCATATTTCCATATAAGTCATGTTGTAAAAGAAGAGACCCAACCGCCCCCCCCCAGAAAAATAAAGTAAAAACTTGCACATTTTGATGTGCATTCAGATTCTAGCACCTCTTTCTCTGGAGGTAGTTAGCATTTTTTCATCATAAGATTTATCTTGAACCACTGTTGTCATCTGGGTCAAACCTGTTGGTGACTGGAGCTGAACAGAGCAGGCTAGAGACAGAAGAGTCAGAAATCAAACAGAAGGTTAATTTCAGTTGAGGTAAATGACTTGCAAGCAAGCACAATATTCCCTGTCCCTAGTGGGGAGGGTACTTTAGTATGGCTGAACCTTGATTTATATACTTGTGGCTAGACAAAAAGTCAAAAAAGAGTAGTAGTGAGGCTCCCATTATATTCAACTCATATCCATGTCCTCTTCTATGTCCTTTTAACTGTCAAATAATGAGAAAAATTTTAAAAGTTACAAGTCTCATCTTCTCATGTAGGAATGTAAGAGTTTAACATTATTGAATCCCTTATAATTTCTCTTTCATGCTTACCTTTCTATGCTTCACTCAAGTCTTTCATGTGAAAGTCAAAATTTCTATTCAGCTTTGTATTTTCATCAGGTTTACTCAAAAGTCCTCTATTTCATTGAATATCTATTTCCCCCCTTGAAAGATTATACTCAGTTTTTCTGAGTAGGTGATTCTTGATTGTAATCATAGCTCCTTTGTCCTCAAGGGTATCATATTTCAAGCTCTCCAATCTTTCAATGTAGAAGCTGCTAAATCTTAAGTTATCTTCACTGTGGCTCCACAATATTTTTATTATTTCTTTCTGGCTGCTTGCAATATTTTCTTCTTGACCTGGGAGCTCTGGAATTTGGCGGTAATATTCCTTGGAGTTTTCATTTTGGGATCTCTTTCAGGAGGTAATTGGTGGATTTTTTCAGTTTCTTTTTTTAATTTTTTTTTTTGCTATTTTGGAGGGCAATTGTGGTTAAGTGACTTGCCCAAGGTCACACAGTTCAGTTTCTTTTTTACCCTTTGTTTCTAGAATATCAAGAGAGTTTTTCTTGATAATTTCTTTTTTTTCTTTTTTTTTCATCTTTATTAATTTGTTCATTTACTTTGAGCTTAAAAGATTAGTTCTCCAGTTCTTTGAGTTTCAAATTTTCTTCCCCTCCTTCCCCTCTCCCCTCCATAGTGGCATACAATCAGGTATAGGATCTGCAGATATTTTCACATTAGACATTGGTCAGGTTATAAAGAAGGATTGTATCAGAAGGAATGAACAATGGGAAAGAGGAAACAAAACCAAAAAAGAAAAAGAAAGAGAGCAGGTAACTTGCTTCAATCTGCATCAAACTCTGTTCTTTCTAGTTCTTTCTCTGAATGTAGACATCTCTCTTCATCATGAGTCTTTTGGAATTTATTTATAGTCCTTTATTTCTGAGAAGAGTGTGGTCTATCAAAGTTGGTCATCACACATATGTTGTATCTGTAATTGTGCACAGATTTCTCCTGGTTCTGCTCTTCTCACTCAGCATCAGTTTGTATAAGCCTCTCCAGTTAAATATGAAGTCCATCTGCTCTTTGGTTCTTATGGCACAATAGCATTCCATTGCTTTAATATAACGTAACTTGTTTAGCCATTCCCCAATTGATGCACATCCCCTTAATTTCCAATTCTTTGCCACCACAAAAAGAGCTGCTGTAAGTATTTTTGTACATATGGGTCTTCCTCCTGCTTCTATGATCTCTTTGGGATAAAACCCTAGAAGTGGTATTGCTGGGTCAAAGGATATGAAATTACTTATAGCCCTTTGGGCATAGTTCCTGATTGCTCTCAAGAATGGTTGGATCAGTTCACAACTCCACAAGTAACATATTAGTGTTCCAATTTTTCCACATCTTCTCCAGCATTTATCATTTTCCTGTTTTGTCATCTTAGCCAATCTGACCAGTCAGATGTGGTAACTCCAAGTTGTTCTGATTTGCATTTCTCTAATCAATATTGATTTAGAGCATTTTTTCATATGTTTATAGATATCTTTAATTTCTTCCTCTGAGAACTGCCTGTTCACATCCTTTGACCATTTATAAATTGGGGAATGACTTGTATTCTTATAGATTTGACTCAATTCTCTATATATTTTAGAAATGAGGCCTTTATCAGAGGCACTGGTTGTAAAAAATTCTTTCCCAACTTCCCACTTCCCTTTTAATCTTGGTTACATTGGCTTTGTTTATACAGAAGCTTTTCAGTTTCATATAATCAAAGTTATCTATTTTGAATGTTATAATGCTCTCTAATTCTTGCTTGGTCATGAAGTCTTCCCCTCTCCATAAATCTGACAGGTAAACTATTCCTTGCTTTCTGAGATTTCTTACAGTGTCATCTTTTATACCTAGATCATGTACCTATTTAGACTTAATTTTGGTATACTGTGTTAGATAATGGTCTATGCCCAGTTTCTGCCATACTATATTCCAGTTTTCCCATCAGTTTTTGTCAAATAGTGAGTTCTTATCCCCCAAACTGGGGTGCTTGGGTTTATCAAAGAGTATATATTATTATAGTCATTGATTGCTGAGTCTTGTGTACCCAATCTATTCTATTGATCCACTGCTCTATTCCTCAGTCAGTACCAAGTAGTTTTGATAACTGCTGTTTTATAATACAAATTAAAATCTGGTATAGCTAAGCCACCTTCCCTAGCATTTCTTTTCATTGATACCCTTGATATGCTGGACCTTTTGTTCTTCCAAATGAATTTTGTTACCATTATTTTTCTAGTTCTATAAAGTGATTTTTTGGTAAATTGATTGGTATGGCACTAAATATGTAATTTAATTTAGGTAAAATTGTCATTTTTATCATATTAGTTCAACCCAGCCATGAGCAATTGATGTTTTTCCAATTAGTTAGATCTGACTTTATTTGTGTGAAAAATGTTTTGTAGTTGTGTTCATATAGTTCCTGGGTTTGTTTTGGCAGGTAGATTCCCAAATATTTTATAATGTCTACAGTAACTTTAAATGGGATTTCTGTTTCTATCTCTTGCTGTTGAAATTCAAGAAATAGAAATATACAAGAATGCTGAGGATTTATGTGGGTTTATTTTATATCCCGCAACTTTGCCAAATTCATTTATTGTCTCAAGTAGTTTTTTTTTATTTGATTCTTTAGGGTTCACTAAATTTATCATCATATCATCCACAAAGAGTGATAACTTGGTCTCTTCTTTGCCTAATTTGATTCCTTTGATTTCTTTTTCTTCTCTAATTGCTACTGCTGACATTTCTAGTACCAGATTGAATAAGAGGGGTGATAGTCGACACCCTTGTTTCACCCCTGATCTTATTGGACATGCTTCTAGCTTATCCCTATTACATATAATATTTGCTGATGGCTTTCAATCGATGTTACTTATTATTTTAAGGAAGGCTCCATTTATTCATATGCTTTCTAGTGTTTTTAATAGGAATGAATGTTGTACTTTGTCAAAAGCCTTTTCTGCATCTATTAAGATAATCATGTGGTTTCTGCTAGTTTTATTGTTGATATGACCAATTATACTGATGGTTTTCCTAATATTAAACCATCCTTGCATTCCTGGAATAAATCCTACCTGATCAAAGTGTATTATTCTTGTGATACGTTGCTATAGTCTATTTCCTAATATTTTATTTAAAACGTTTGCATCTATATTCATGAGGGAAATTGGTCTATAATTTTCTTTTTCCATTTTATCTCTTCCTGATTTAGGTATCAGTACCATGTTTGTGTCATAAAAAGAATTTGGTAGGTCTCCTTCTTCACCAATTTTCCCAAATAGTTTGTAGAGTATTGGAATCAATTGTTCTTTAATGTTTGATAGAATTCACTAGTAAATCCATCTGGCCCTGGAGATTTTTTCCTATGGAGTTCACTGATGGCTTGTTCAATTTCTTTCTCTGAGATGGGGTTATTTAAGTAATTTACTTCCTCTTCAGTTAATCTGGGAAGCTTATATTTTTGTAAATCATCCATTTCACGAAGATTGTCAAATTTATGTTCATATAATTTGGCAAAATAATTTCTAATTATTGTTTTAATTCCCTTTTCATTAGAGGTAGTTTCACCCTTTTCATTTTGATACTCATAATTTGGTTTTCTTCTTTCTTTTTTTATCATATTGGCTCAGGGTCTATCAATTTTATTGTTTTTTTTATAGAACCAGTTAGTTTTATTTATTAATTTTATAGTTTTCTTAATTTCAATTTTATTAATCTATTCTTTGGTTTTTATTATTTCTAATTTAGTATTTAATTGTGGATTTTCAATTTGTTCTTTTTCTAGCTTTTTCAATTGCATGCTCAATTCATCGATTTCCCTTTTCTCTAATTACTTCATGTATGCACTCAGGGATATAAAATTGCCCTAAGAACGGCCTTTGCTGCATCCCACAAATTTTGGTATGTTTTCTCATTATTGTCATTCTCTTGAATGAAGTTACTGATTGTTTCTATAATTTCTTGTTTGACCCACTCATTCTTTAGGATTAAATTGTTTAGTTTCCAATTAGTTTTTGGTCTATCTTTCAATGGCTCTTTATTGCATATGATTTTTATTGCATCATTATCTGAGAATGATGAATTTAATATTTCTGCCTTTCTGCACATAATTGTGAGGGTTTTATGTCCTACTACATGGTTGATTTTTGTGTATGTGCCATGTACCACTGAGAAGAAGGTATATTCCTTTTTATCCCCATTCAGTTTTCTCTGGAGATCTATCATACCTACCCTCTCTAAGATTGAATTCACCTCCTTAAGTTCTTTCTTGTTAATTTTTAACAATTTCTTAAAAAGATGATATGCAGACTTTTTTAAATCATAGCTTTCAGGTAGTCCAATAATTCTTAAATTATCTTCTCTCAATATATTTTCCATGTCAACTGTTTTTCCAGTGAGATAGTTCACATTTTCTTCTTTTTTTTCTCCCATTCTTTTTATTGTTTTGTTTTGTTTCTTTTTCTTTTTTCTTCTTTTGCTTTTTTTGGAGGGGGAAATCAGGGTAATTGGGGTTAAGTGACTTACCCAAGGTCACATAACTAGTAAATGTTAAGTGTTTGAGCCTGGATCAAAACTCAGGTCCTCCTGACTCCAAGGCTGGTGCTCTATTCACTGTGCCATCTAGATGCCCCCTGTTTTATTGTTTCTTGACATCTCATAAAATTTCTCATTAGTTTACACTTGCCCAATTCTAATTTTTAAGGAATTATTTTCTTCATTGAGCTTTTGTACTTCTTTTCCTATTTGGCTGATTCTTCATTTTAAGGAGTTCTTCTCTTCATTGAATTTTTGTATCTCTTTTTCCATTTGGCCAATTTTGCTTTCTAAGGCATTCTTCATTGGATTTCTTGTGCCTTTTTTTTTTTAAAATATTTGGCCTATTCTGTTTTTTAAGGTATTATTTTCTTTTGTATTTTTTAATTTGTCTCCTTTACTAACATATTGACTCTTAAAAAATTATTTCTTTCATCACTGTCATTTCTTTTCCCGATTACTCCTTTTTCTCTATTATTTGATTTTGAAAATCCTTTTGGAGCTCTTCTAAGAATCCTTTTTGGGCTGAGATAAAAGCACATTTTGAGTTTGATACTTTGGATTTAGCAGTTTTGACTTTATCTTCTTCTGAGTTTATATTTTGATCTTCCTTGTCATCATAGTGACTTTCTATGGCCAGGAACTTTTTGGTCATTTGTTCATTTTCTCTGTTGTTTTCTTGACTTTTAACTTTATATTAAAGTTGGGTTTTGCTCTTAGGATATTAGGGACAATGTTCCAAGTTTTAAGTTTTTGTGCAGTTTTTTTTTTCACAGATAGTTCTAGCAGTCTATAAATTTTCAGATTTTTCAAGGTGGTATGATCTAAGGAGTGGTGTGTTTACTACTCTCCTGGTCTGTGCTTTCGTCTATGAGTAGCACTCTTTTCCACCCTGGAGCTGTGCCCAAGGTCCCTGCTCCTCTGTGGCTGTAAGCTCTAGTTTCTTACTGCTCCTCCTCACCCTGGGAGTGGGACCCAGGACTTTGGCCTAGAGCTATGTATGAGCAATACAACAGAGTCCTACACCCAGTACCAGCAAACAAACCCCTTCTCCTTCTGACTAGTTGTCTGACTTCATTACTGTCTGTGAGCTGAGAACTCCAGAAGCTGTCATTGTTGCTGCTGATTCACTTGCCCTTAAGACCTACTACTGGTTTGCTATGGCATGGCCTGTGCTGGCATAGTTTTGATGGACTGCTTTCCACTTTTACCCTGCTGTGACAGATCTTCCCTGCTGACCTTCTAAATTGCTTGGACTGGAAAATTGTTTTACCCCATCTTTTTGTGGGTTGGTTCAATCACTCCAGATTTTGTTTTGAAATGTTATTTAAAGTTGTTTGGAAGAGAATTTGGGAGAGCTCAGGTGAGTCCTTGCCTTTTCTCCTCTATCTTGGTTTATTCCATGCTTTTTTCTTGGAGGGTATTTTTCCCCTATCACCCTTGCTGGCAGTGTAGTATATGGGGCAATGCGCCTGGAGTCAGGAACATCTGAGTTAAAATATCACCTCAGAAAATTAATGACCCTCGGTAAGTCTATTTGATTCTGTTTTCCCAACTATAAAGTAGGGATAATAATAGCAGCTACCTTTTAGGGTTGTTGTTAGTATCAAATGAGGTAATACTTATAAAGTACATACACAGTGCCTAGCACATAGTAGGTACTATATAAATTATATAAATAATTGATAATTATCATTTTTAACCAAACTTCTCAGTTTCCTCATATACAAAATGGGGAATAATAATAGCACTTGCTTTACAGTGTTTTTGTGTGAAGAATTCTTCTGTTCAGAGAATGGACGTATTGGAGACTAGTCATTTGAGCTCTTTCAATGAAAACAATCAGCAGAACGCCCAATTTCATCCTGTTCCCTTTCTTCTGACTAATAATGTATGTAAAACAATTTGGAAACTTTCAAGAACTCTGAAATGCAAATTGTTATTATTATCATTAAGATGGTTGCTACCAAAATATCTTTACACTTCCTAAAGGAAGGCAGTTATTTTTATCATGTTATCATATACTTCCTGTGGGAAAGCATTAGAAAATCATGCCTAATACATCAGTGAACCAACGGTCCCATGGATGTGGATATTTCCTACAAAGGTGAAGTTTGCACCCATCCGCGCCTGCCATTGTTTTATGGGTGGTCATGGACAAAGAGTTCATTGCTGAGTGGCTAGTCTATAGGTGCTGAGTCTTTCCATACTTTGATAGGCTAGTCCTCTGAAATCTGACATTGTTGGATGCCAGAGTACTCCTCAGACCCTCTCCTGCTGGGTAGGGTAAGTCTTCCATAGCTTCTAGAGCACTACCATAGCCTTTGAGAACTCAGGATCTCAAGGAGATACTGAGGAAGAGCTATGTGGTGGTTGTATGGGGGCATTATTCTTTGTTGATGAGGATAACGAATAGGAACTGAACTTGGTATTTCATTGATATCAGCAAGGAAACTCCCTTTACCAATGCAAGTTGGTACCTTCTCTGAACCTTATAGTCTTCGAAAGTTGTCTATATCATTGGGAGATTCAGTGACTTGCCCGAAGTCACACTTGAAATCAAGACTTGAACTTGGGTTTTCCTGGCTCCATCAGCTTCCTATTTACTAGGCCATACTATCTCCCCTCTCCTATTAAACTGCCCAAATAATTCTATCCCAGCATCTTCTGTATCCAATGATACTGCTACCATCAGCAGGATGTGAGCCAAGAGCTCTGGTTCCCTGAAAGTGATGGATTACACCCAGACTCCTACAAACTCTCCCTTGGCCCATCATGGATTTTCCAGAGTTTCATTAGGAGAGGCTGAATTTCTTTAATTTTGAGAGATGCTGTCTGGGGGACTTGTGTAGCACAGCTACTGACATTCTCTCATTAGAGACACAAGGGTGGGTGTCATGGTCCAGTTTCTTTGGGTTTTGACTGTGACTTTTGTGTAAGCATTATCAAAGTCAGGGGGACAAATTGCTTTTTCATTCCAAATCTATGTCCACAAGCCAGAGGAATGACCATATATGCCATCAAAATGTTCCTGTAAAGAAAGAAAAATTCTTTATATTATAGATAGAAACATTATCCAGGGATGGCTGAAAGCATTTTGGGGATTGTAAGAAATACCATGTATTTGTGAAGTGCTTGTATGTTTCCAGAGCAATTTCATTTTCATTCTGTGCTCACAATAGTTCTGTGATGTTATGAGAGCAGGTATTTTTGTTCACATTTGGCAGATATGGAAACTGAGACATGGAGGGCTTCAATTCAATATGGATTTCTTTACCTCCTGTTGGGGGGTGCACAAAAAAGGAAGCCCTGAGAACATATTAACAAAAATAAAAGTCCTGCCCTCCAGGGGCTTACATTCTATCAAAGAGACAATTTGTATACGTAGAAGTATATATGAAGTATGCTCAAAAAGCACATAAACAAATGGTGTTTTTTTTTTGAGAAGGGGTAGACTCTAGAAATTTGAGGTTCAGGAAGGATCTAACAAAGAAGGTTGTGATTGAGCTGAATTTTGATGGGAACTATGTTTTTGAAGAAGTAGAAAGGGGGAAGGCAAATATTTCAGAGCAGAGCAAATTCTGTTTGCTTAAAAAAATTCTAAGTGCTTAGTACCGTGCCTGGCACATAAGCAATGCTCAAGAAATGTTTTTGGCTGACTGACTGTGAGACTGAAGGTGCGAGTATTGCAATCCTCATTTTTCAGATTAGAAAACTGAGGCTAATTGAGGCTAATGATTTGGCAAGATTATTGTGGGTATAAAGTATCCGAGGCAGAATTAAAACTTCAATATCTACCTACACATAATGTATGTACTAAGACTGTAAGTTCCCCAAGTAGAGGGACTGTATCTTACAATTTAATCAATTTCAATTTCAATCAATTTTGTATTTCCCCTGTTTAGCTAGTATAGCAATCTGTAGACTAGAGATACCGAATAAACATTTGTTGAAATGAATGAATGCATGTGTGTTTTCAGGCTCCCAGAACTGGTCTCCTAAAGAAGCATAAAAATTCTTGTGCTACCATATCCATGGGGGTTCCTACCATGCTCTAGGTCAGGATTTGGCAGACCCTCCTTTCTTCTCCCTCTAAACCACTTTGCTTGGCAATCTCATCTGCTCCTGTGGTTTTAATGACCACCTCTATGCTGATGATTCTCATATGTACCTATCTTGCCTAAAACTCTTTTCTGACTTCCAATCTTGCATCTCCAAATGTCTTTCAGACATCTCAGATTTCCATTAGACATCTGAAACTCAATGCATCCAAAGCGGAACTCATTATCTTTCCCCCTAAATCCTTTCCTCCTCCTCCTCCCTTTCCTATACTGTAGAAGGCAACACCATCTTCCCAGCCCCTCAGGTTCACAACCTAGGGAGTTGTCCTCACTATCTCCACTCTCTCCCCTCCACCAATGACCAAACTGTTGCCAAGGTCTATTGATTTCACTTTTGCAGCATTTCCCAAAATATACCTCCTTTTCTCCTCTCACCCCGCCACCATGCTAGTGTAGACCCTCATCACCTCATGTCGCAGATAACTCTGCCTGCCTCAAGTCTCTCCCTACTCCAAACCATCCTCCATTCAGCTACTAGTTATTTTCCTAAAACTCAGGTCTGATCATGTCACCTTACTACTCAACAAACACAAGTGGCTCCCTACTGCCTCCTGGAACAAATGCAAAACGCTCAGTTTGGCATGAAAAGTCCTTCACAAACTCCCTCCCACCTACATTTCCTGTTTTCTTACCCCTTACTCCCTACTATGTAATTTGTCATTCTGTGACACTAGTCTCCTGGTTGTTCCATGAAGAAGACACTCCGCCTCATGGTTCTAGGTATTTTTTGTGCCTGTCCTCCATGCCTGGAATGCTCTTCCTCCTCCATTTTGAGTTCTTAGCTCCCTGGCTTTTTTAAATTCCCAACTAAAATCCCACCTTCTGCAGGAAGCCTTCCCCAACACCTCAATACCAGTGTGTTACCTCTGTTAATTCTTTTCTGTATATAGCTTGCCTTGCATACTGTTTCTCCCTAACTCCCCCCCCCTCCCCATTAGATTATAACATCCTTGAGGACAGGTAATATCTTTTTGTATCACTAGCACTTAGCACAGTGTGTGACACATAGTGGATGTTTAATAAATATTAATTGATTAATTGATAATTTTCAGTCATGATTCCAGTATTGTTAGCCATGTCTACATTCATTTCTGTTGTCCTTTCCACAAAATCATCTTTGCCTTTGTTTTTAGATCCTGGCTCAATAGGCTAAGATCTGAAGCATGGGGTCTCGAAGCAGATGCTCCCAGAAAATTCTTTCTATCACAGCCCCCAGTTAAAAAGTAGTGTCAAATATTCCTCCTGTTCTTTGACAGATCCAAGATTCCATCAGTGTGAGTGCTGTCTCATTGGATGTAGGTTGTAGTCTATCCATTTCATGGGTAATCCATTTCATTCTCCACAAATGAATGAATCCGATTTAAAAAGTATTTGTTAAGCATTTACTGTGTACCAGTCACTGTCCTAAGCATGCGGGAAAAAAACACAAAAGGTGAGATAGTCTTGGACATCAGGAATCTTTGATTTTAATAGGAATAAAGCACATTTTGTAAAATGGTGGTTAGGGAAGGGAGTTTGGGTTTGGTGAATCGTAGGGATAATAGCTGACTCCTAGAACAGTCCATTTCCAGAAGCAAAAATCCTGTTGAGTTAAGAATGTGAGTTCCTAAAGATCAGGGACTGGTTTTACCTCCTTTTTTTTGGGGGGGGGGGCGTCCTATCTCCAACTCCTAGCACAATATCTGGTGTATAGTATACTTGTTGATGGTCAAACAGGTGGTTTGCTCAAGGCGGCCAGTTTAGTACTACCCCTGCAGGAGCCCAGTGCCCACCTGTCTACTGCAGCTGGGAGTCTTTGACCTGGATTACGATCTCTGGCCCTTCTGGGTTGACACTCATGTGGAGACCCCATTCCACAGGAACAGGGATGGGAGTGTGCAGGACAGCAATGAGAAGATCATTAGACTATAAGCAAAGGTGTCCCATGTCCTGGAACATCTGCATGGCCTGGGGGTGACCATCGCAGCTGCCTCCGGGACTGTGTGAGATTCAAGGAGCCAACCACCTCTTGGAGTTTTTTGACCTCACTAAAAATTTTACACACAAGGAAATCTACCCAGGCTGCAAGGTCCCACACTTTGAGAGATTGCGGCAGAAGAGTGTTATCCCCTACTCTGAAATGATCTTCTTTGATGATGAGAAGCAGAACATTATAGATGTCAGCAAACTGGGTGTCACCTTTATTCATGTCCAGAGTGAAATATGTCTGTACACTCTGACTAAAGGCCTAGAAACATTTGCAAAGTCTTGAGATAAACTCTCAGATTCAGTCCTGCAGATAATGGGAGCCCTGGTCATGGACCCCAGCAAGAAGAGAATAAGAATGAGGAATGCATTTTCAGGTCATCTGAATTGTATAATCTATTTGTGTGTGAGCATGTAAGACCCTTCCCTTGGTGTAAGGCCTCTTTGTCCTCATGTATTCGGGCCAGCCACACTTCCCAGGGCTGATTCCAGGCTTTGCTTCCCAGTGCTGTCTGTTCCTTGATGTGTTAACACAACATCCCTTCCTCATAGCAAATAAAACTTCCTATGACATTTAAAAAATACTTGTTGACTGACTTTCCATGCTGATGATAGATGATGGTGAGGCTGATGATAGCATCATAGATTTAAGAGTGGAAGAGACTTCAGAGGTCATCTACTTTAACTCCCTCATTTTATAGATGAGGAAACTAAAGTCAAGGAAAGTTATGTGATTTGCCCAAGGTCACACAACTAGTGAGTGACTGGGTTGGGATTGGAACCCGGGTTTCCTGACTACAAATGTACTCTATTTTTCAGTGTTCCATGACACTTCCTAGACACATGTGGTAAGCAGGGCAGATGGCAAGATGATTTGGGTAGGTTTGATAGGATGTAAAGGATGGTCTGGTCTAGTCTAGGGCCAGATATCTTTAGTGGTCTGGGTAAGCTTGTATTCATTCTTGGACACTTATCAAGCTGGCACAGCTCTAGGGTAGGAGTTCCAAAACTAAATGGTTTAACTTCCCCAGGACCTATGGGCTTGGATTCCAGAGCACCAGTGCAGAGCATGATGGTTCACGTGATATGAAGTAGAGCAAATGCCACAAGGACCTGAATCAATAGCTGCTGGGATGGGCATCATTCTATGGCCAAGAACATTCATCATTTGGTGGCCAAGGTTCTAGTGATGAGTCTCTGGATTTAGCTAAGCTGGTCTAGAAACAACAGGCAGTTGTCATAACCAAATATAAACTTTTCCAGATTGGAAGACCTATCAGAGTTTGTGTCCCACTGGCAAAGCCTTCTAGATGGCACTCTGCAGGTGGAAGCGAGGCAAAAAGACATGACTATCTTTAGTCTTTGTGTCAGTCATCTTGCATGGGTTTGTCTGAAGCATGGACATACATAGTCAGTCAGTGCTGCCTTTATTGGATAGTAGGAGCACAATGAACCATATGCATTGCATGGTCTTAGTTCTTCAGGCATTTAAACCCTAAAATAGCATAACATATGGGTCATATGCAGTGAGCAGCAGCACAAATGCCACATGCTTATTTTCCATTCATTCCTTGTTATTTTTATTGTTCAGTCATGTTCCCATTTCTTTGTGACCCCATTTGGGGTTTTCTCGCCAGAGATACTGGAGTGGTTTGCCATTTCCTCTCCAGCTCATTTTATAGAAGAGGAAAGTGAGGCAAACAGGGTTAAGTGACTTTCCCAGGATCACCCAGCTAGTATCTGATGCCAGATTTGAACTCAGGAAGATGAGTCTTCCTGATCCCAGGTCAAGCACTCTATCCATAGTGCAACCTAACTGACCATTTCTTGCTATACTTTTGTGCTTTAAGCTCAATTAGTTGATTATTGTCATTATTAGATGATGATGATGATGATGATGATGATGATGATGAAATTCCTCTGTCTCAGGGGGCAGGATAATGGCTAGGGATAAAAAAAGAAAAGAAAAAAAGCCATTGTCTTTCAGTCATGTTATGTGATCTTAGGCAAATCACTCGATCATAACTGTTTTTTCTCTCTTCCATTTGCCTTGCAGGAAAATCGTAAAAATGAATGATGTAATGTTTTCAGATTGCTTGGATCTCCCCTTAAGGAAGGATCTGTGGCAATGCTAGATGGTGATGATGGTGGTGGTGATGAATGAGATCCATCAATGGTTTTTGTATACATCAACAGCCCTGGCTCACTCTGACAGAAAAAGCAAGAACAATATTTTCTCATAGGATTGTGCAATAATATGCTTCCTTGCAACTGCTGAACACTGAGTTTTTATTTTCAGAGAACTAAGGCATCATCTTCCATCTCATTTGCCTCTTGAGGACTAAAAAAATTTGCATGCAGCTGCCATAGGAGTCAACATGCTCTCTACTCATCTGCTCAGAGAATGGACATTTTGGAGAATATTCATTTGACTTTGTCAATGAAGGCCTACTCAAATTCATTCTGTTCCCCTTCTGACTTGTAGTTCTTAGATACTCAGAAAAGATGAAAAGGTGAAAGATAATTTCATAGTTCATGGGACCCTTCAGGAGCCCTTAATTTCTTACTTCTCATTGAACACTATCTCTACTAATAAAAACAATAACAACTGAATTAATACAGCACTTTTAAAAGGCAAGAATGTGATATTGTTAATTATCCCATAGTGTACATGTTCTGCCTATCCAAGGCTGAAAATTGTGACCTTATGTGGTCACATTGGAGAAACTGAGTCAACAAGATCACATCTAATACTTGACTGAGCAAAATAAATACTTGTGAAATGGGAAAGTGGAAATATGAAATATGTTTACATTTTTAAAGGTACTATCAAGAAATCTCTCTTATGTTGTTATCCCCACCTGCCCCTTGCAGTTTTTCCTTTCCATTCTCTATCATTTTCTAAAGAGCAGTAAAGAACCCATATTAATTTTTCATTTTTATGAGAAAATCATTGAATTTAAATAGTGTCTTTAGTCTTGGCTGTAAAGTCCTAGTTTTCCAATGTTATTGTGAGTATCTTGAAAGAATGTATCTTATACTTACTTATATCCACAGTGCTCTATACAAAGGAAACATGGGATAAATATTTGTCAAATACAGATTCTGAAAATGACTGACTTTAGAAAAGGGGTACATCAGCTAGAGGAGAGCACCCCACATCCCAGATATCTCTGTCCAAAGTTTGGAGTCTGCTGCTAGAGAATTATCCTTATCATTTTCCCCTGGAAGTATTATATAAATGAGTTGTGATTCTTGTTGTTGGTGTCCTGCAAAGGGTATGGACCATATACCCTTTACATAATACCAAAAACTTTTTACATGGCACTAAGAGTGGGTGGGTACATGGGTGGGTCCAGCTTATTCCCATATAGCACCAACGCAATATTCACAGCACCAATGGTGACTGTAAATATGCTGGCATAGTTCTCAATAATATAACAGACTCTCCATTTATAAGACAGAAGCAAAACATCTATTAAGACACTAGAAAACCAAATCCCAGCAACAGGAAACCAAAATCCATCACAGCAGCATAGAAGTTAATACACCACAATGCAGCAGAGAGCCACACCATCCTTTAGCTTTCTCACACTTACAAGCCAGTCTCGCTGGGTTTGTCCTCTCCTCCCTCCAGTTTTAACTGCTCTGACTCCCAGCTTCCTGTGGGCTCTGTTCTACCCTTCAGCAAACCCTTCCCACCACAGGCTCCATGTGATTACATTCAGTCTATTAGGAGGCAGGGAAAATCTTCAAATTAGGGAAGGTCTTCAAAGTCCCTTAGGTTTATTAAGTGGCATGGAAGATCTGCAAATTCTCATTACCATTACATCTCACAATGCATGCATGTGTGTAGGTCCTAGGTTCCAGGCTTGAGAAATTTATTTATCAACAAGTGAAAATATTCAGACCACAACATCTCTCTGTTCCCCCCCCTACAGTTACCTCAGTCCTAGTGTCCATATCATCTAAGGGACATAAAAGTTTCCATCAAATTCATATTTCACTTAGCTCATTTACCCCAATTTCCTTATTTGTTTCTCAATTTCATGTGACCTGAAAAGATCACTCACTCCCATGTAGAAAACAATAATCTCTAGCATTATAATGACTAGCATTTATAGTTATGCACAGTTACGTATATATATATATATAATATAGTCATTATGTAACTATTACATATTGTAATTAATAATAACTAGCACATATAGTCTTTAAAAGCACTTTTAATTTTATCATTTAAAAGTATTTAAAATTTTGAAAGTGCTTTACAAATATTATCTCATTTTTATCCTCATAAAAACCCTGTAGGGGTGTGTGTGTGTGTGTGTGTGTGTGTGGTAATTTCTACCATTATGCCCATTTTATAGAGAAGGCAGACGGAAATTGAGTGACTTGGCCAGGATCATGCAACTAGTAGTTGTTTAATAACTGATTTGAACTGATGTCTTCCTCACTCTAGGTCCAATTCTTTATCCATTGAAATAGAAAATGAAATTAGAACATTAAAACTTCCTGTAACTTGAGTAAATAGCAAAGCTCATAAATAGACAATGTTCAACCATATTAATAATACTCCAAATCACTAATAATTAGAGAATGCATATTAAAGAATTTTGGATGTTATACTTCAAATCCATCAAATTTGCAAATATGACAAAAAAAGAGAAAAAAAAGTATTATTGGAAGGGCTATGGGAATATCAAATATAACATTGTTGGTGGATTGGTGAATTATTCCAGCAATTTTGGAAAGTAATTTGAAACCACACCTAAAAAGACAGTAAACAGTGTGACTCCTTTGACTCAGTGATACAACTAACTGAAAGAAATCAAAGAAAATGAAAAAGAATACATTTGTATAAAAATATTTAGAGCAGCTTTTTTTTTGTGGTGAAAAGCTGGAAACTAAGGGGTTACCTGTCAG
Source organism: Petaurus breviceps papuanus (assembly GCF_028583685.1). NCBI lineage: Eukaryota > Metazoa > Chordata > Mammalia > Diprotodontia > Petauridae > Petaurus > Petaurus breviceps. The sequence goes on along the minus strand of NW_027186457.1, from coordinate 3,490,135 downwards.
TTAGGGAATCACTAAACAAATTATGATATAGTAATGTAATAAACAATAAATGACAAAAGGCATGGTTTCAGAGAAACCTAGGAAATCTTATGTTAACTGATGCAGAGTAAAGTGAACTTAATCAGGAGAACAATTTATACAATAACATAAATGTAAAGAAAAACAATTTTTAAAGACTTAAAAATTCTGATTAACACAATGACCAACCACAAAGGAGCAATGATGAATTATGCTTCCTACCTCTTAACAGAGGGGTAATAGACTCAATATACAGAAAATGGCAAATATTTCTGGACATGATCAATGTAGAAATGTGTTTTGTTAGACTATGCATATCTTTTACAAGAGTTTTCATTTTCTTTTCTAGTGAAGGTGGTAGAAGGGAGAGTAAGAATAAGGATAAATTAACTTTTTTTTAGAAAAGGAAGAAAAAAATCATTGGTGCATTATTTAAAATTTTTAAAACAAAATAAAAAAAGGTTTATTATTTCTTTATATTTAACACTTTTAAAATTTTGAGTTCCAAATTTTTTCCCTCCCTGTATCCTCTCCCCCAATTGAGAAAGTGAGCGATATATCATTTCTACATGTGAAATCACGTAAAACATATTTCCTTATTAGACATGTTGCAAAAATAAATAAAAGCAAAAACAATAAGGAAACAAAAAAACATACTTCAATTTGTATTCATAGTTCATCAGTTGTTTCTCTGAAGGTGGATAGGATTTTTAAATCATGGGTCTTTTGGAATTGTCTTCAATCGTTATATTACTGAGAATGGCTAAGTCATTCACAGCTAATCATTGTGTGATATTGGTGTTACTCTGTACAAAGTTTTCCTGGTTCTGCTCATTTCACTTTTTATCAATTCATGTAAATCTTCCCAGGTTTTTCTGAAACCATCCCCTCATCATTTCTTATAGTACAAATAGTATTGCATCACAATAATAAACCACAACTTGTTCAGCCATTCCCCGATCGATGGACATCTCTGCTCAATTTCCACTTCTTTGCCATTATAAAAAGAATGGTTATAAATATTTTTGTACATATGAGTCCTTTTCCTTTTATCTCTTTGGGATACAGATGTAGTTGTGGTATTGCTGGGTGAAAGAGTATGCACAGTTTGATTATCCATTGGGCATAGGTCCAAACTGATCTACAGAATGGTTGGACCAATTCACAACTCTACCCACAACTCTACTCCATCCAGCTCTATCATTGTCCTCACTTTTCTATATCCCCTTGAGCACTTGTCATTTCCCTTTTGTGTCATATCAGCCAATTTGATAGGTATGAGGTGTAACTTAGAATTCTTTTAAAATGCATTTCTCTAATCAATAGTGATTTAGAGCATTTTTATATGATAGCTTTGAATTCTTCTAAAAGCTGTCTGGTCATATCATTTGATCATTTATCAATTAGTGAAGACTCTTTTATGTTTTATAAATTTTACTCAGTTCCCTATATTTTTAAGAAATAAAGCAAGAGAAACTTGCTGTAAAAAAGTTCTCAGTTACCTGCTTTCCTTCTAATTTTGTCTGCATTGGTTTTGTTTGCACAAGACCTTTTTATTTTCATGTAATCAAAATAGTTCATTTTACTTCCTGTGATCCTTTCTAACTCTTGTTTGATCAGAAACTGAAACATTTTTTTGAATTCACAGAAAAGAATAGAAGGAAGTTTAAAAGGAAACAGATAAGCAAGACAGTTTTAAAAATAGCATATTGAATTTATTATGCATGTTTTATATATTTATTTTTCTAATATATTATATAATTAACCTATTTTGCATTTAAGAAGAAAAACAATGCATCCAAAATAAAGATTTCATCTATAATTCTCTCCTATCCTTTGTCTATGGAAATTTCCATTTTATTTGGCATTTGCTAGGTTTTGAACAAAAGAAAGTAAATTTTGTTTGTTTATTTAAAAGTATCCCCATAGGTAGAAATATCAAAGAAAATTTGTTATCTTTTAAAATCTGAATGGATAGCAGGAGATTTGTACACCCACTGTTACCTCATTTACTGTATTGAGGCTAGTCATCCCTATAGTTCCTATCTCTTTGGCAACTTCAAGATATAGATTACACAAGGGAAACATGCCATCTGCACAAGCAGAAGCTATCACAGGAAGATACTGTTATGATTATGATTATTGTCATTATTTCATCTCTTAATGAGACATTGGAACAAAGTAAATGGAGACTTATACTCAAAGCCAAAAACAACAGGGTTCAAGTCCCATCTCTGATATGTTCTGGCTATGTGACTCTGGGTAAAATATGTAAATAGGAAACTGTCACTAAACCATATGCAAGGATCACCAACAGTGCATATTGACCTAGAAAACCACACATTAATATTATTTTTGTTTTTATTGCATTTTTTTGGTCTTTTTTTTTTTTTTGGAGTGGGGAAGGCAGAGCAATTGGGGTAAGTGACTTGCCCAAGGTCACACAGCTAGTATGTGTTAAGTGTCTGAGGCTGGATTTGAACTCAGGTCCTCCTGACTCCAGGGCTGGTGCTCTATTAACTGTGCCACCTAGCTGCCCCTATTTTTATTTATTTTAAAAATATTTCCCACCAACACCGATTAATCTAGTTCAGCAGTGTTGGTGGGCCTGTGTTTGACACTTCTGCTGTAGGCAACACTCAATGACTCTGATGCAGTGAAAATCCTGACTTGAGGTGCAGTGAGTAAGAGTGCTGACCCCGGAGTCAGGAGACTCCAGATCTATTCCGGCCTCAGATACTTGGCACTCACACAAAATAACTGGCCGTGTAAACTTGAACAAGTTACTTAACCCCAATTGCTTAAAAAGAAAAAGAAAGAAAATCCTGACTTGAATTGGTAGAGGGCATTTCCTCACTGGAGAATTCCCTGTATAAATGAAATTACAGGTCCAGGCTCTATCTATCCCTTATTTCATTTCCAGATTCAGCTCTTTGATTATGATTCATGTTTCAAACTTATGAACATGATATTTCAGTTTGGATTTTGGAAATTCACATGCTCCAAACAGAATCTGTTATCCTCAAATTCAATTGAATTAACTTTATCTATGGTCATATGAATTCCCCAAATAGAAGATAAACTCTTGAAGGCAAGAACATTTGTGTCTTTGTCCTTCTAGTACAGCACCTTGCAGAGAATATGGCCAATATTTGTTGAATTATTGTGTTATCTTCTTCTCTAATAGGTTACCTCTTTTGTCTGTTTTAGAATATAAATCCTTTTCCCACTTTACAACAGAAATTATTTTCAGTAGTGAACTGAGTTTACTATTAATCCTCTGTATGTTTTATTTTTGTTCCCCCCTCCCCCCTTTTTTGTGTACAAGGGATAGAAAACTCAGTTAAGGAAAGAAATAAACTTTTTTTTTTCATTTCTGAAGGCTGTAATGTTAAAAATCATGTAAATAATTTTTAAAAATTCTTTTTGACATTTTCCCAAAAAGATTCAACAATTATTAATATCATAGTGAATTAAAATATGACCCCCCCAATTTTTTTTTTAAAAAAGAGAGGAATCAACATTGACCTATATAGAAATCTTAATATAACTGATCCTTTTCTTCCCCTACATGAACATAATACATCTTCATCCATGTGCAGAATGAAATCCAGGCCTCAAGGGAAATCTCTTACCCCAGAGTTTCCATTTTCAAAGACCAAACCTTTTTCTTGCCTCAGGCATGTTCGGTCATTATCCCCATGACTTGTCTCTGATAGTTTGAAAGTTCCTAAAAAAAGGGTCCCAGAAATACATTAATGAAATCTATTTGGAGGAAGGATCCAAATCACTATCATTTCAAAACAATCTCAAAATGGTAGATATTGACTGAAAGAACTGAAGATAGAGACATGTTCAGCTTGGAGAAATAAATGAAGCCTGTTAATATCAAGAGCAAGAATTAAATTGGAAGACCTCTGTGAACTAGGGGAGGTAACTAAACAGCATCTTCATTGCATACATAATCATTAGTTTGCTTCAAAACTCAGCTCAAATGGCACTTCCAATATGATGCCTTTCCGCAGTGTTTCTACTGTGTCCCCAAAATGCATGTTCTCTCTCTGTCTCTCTCTCTCTGTCTCTCTGTCTCTCTCTCTCTTTTTATATATATACACACACACACACACACACACACAAACACACATATAAATACACACATAAATATATGCACTTATTTGCACACTCATGTATGTATACATGTTCCCTCCCTGGTTAACATGACAAAAACTACTTTATCTTTGATTTTTTATCATAGGATCTAGCACATGGCACGTACTTAATAAGTGTTTATTTGTTGATTGATATATTATCTTTTTTACATTAAATTTTAATTTTTCTCACTTACATATAAACAAAAAATTCTAACATTTATTTTTAAAATTTTGAGTGCCAAATTCTCTCTTTTTCTCCCTTCCTCTCTCCTTGAGAAGGCAAACAGTTTGATATAGCTTATACATGAGCAGTCATGCAAAATATTTCTGTCTTAATCATGTTACAAAAGAAAAGATAATCTTAAAAAAAACTACCAAAAGTAATAAAGTTTATAAAAAGCATGTTTCAATCTATGTTCAAATGCCACTAATTCTTTTTTGGAGGGGAGGTAAATAACATCTTTCATCATAAATTCTTCAGAATTATCTTGGATCATTGTATTTCTGAAGATAGTCAAGTCATTCAGACTTGATAATTGTAGAATATTGCTGATACTTTGTACAATGTTTTCCTGGTTCTGCTCATTTCACTTTGCTTCAGTTCCTGTAAGTCTTCCCAGGTTTTTCAGAAACCATCCTTCTCAACAATTTTCCTGCATTTATTTTCTTATAGCACAACAGTATTCCATCACAATCATATACCTCAACTCGTTCAGCCATTCCCCAGTTGATGAACATCTCCCCTTAATTTCCATTTCTTTGCCACCACAAAAAGCTACTGCAAATGTTTTTGTACATATAGGTGCTTTTCCTTTTCCTTTGATCTCTTTGGCATACAGATGTAGTAGTGGTATTTCTGGGTCAAAGGGTATGCACATTTTTGTAGCCCTTTGGGCATGGTTTCAAATTGCTCTCCAGATGGTTGGATCACTTCACAACTCTACTAACAATGCATTATTTTCATCATCCTTCCAACATTTGTCATATTCCTTTTTTGTCATGTTAGTCAATCTGATAAGTGTGAAATGGTACCTCAGTATTATTTTAATTCACATTTCTCTAATCAATAATTATTTAGGGCATTTTCATATTAATTTAGATAGCTTTGATTTCTTCTGAGAACTGCCTATTAATATCCCTTAAGCATTTTTCAATTGGGGAATGACTCATATTCTTATAAATTTTACTTAGTTTGCTATGTATTTGAGAAATGAAACCTTTGTCAGAGAAACTTGATGTAAATTCCCCCACCCCCATAATTTCCTTTTCCTATTTTAATCTTGGATGAATTTGTTTTGTTTGCATAAAAATTTAAATTTGACATAATCAAAATTAGTAGACAGCTAGGTGGCTCATTAGATGGAGCACTGGGTCCAAAGTCAGGAAGACCTGAATTCAAATCTGACCTCAGACACTTACTGTCCAAGTGACCCTGGGTAAGTCATTTAACTTCTTTTGAACCCACTGGAGAAAGAAATGACAAAGCACCCTACTATCTTTGCCAAGAAAACCCTATGGACTGTATTGGCATGCCATCTGGGGGGTCATAAAGAGTCAGACATGACTGAACAACAACAACAGTTAAAATTAATTTGTTTATTACCTATACATTTGGGCCCCCCTGTGAGGTTTGCATTTCATCCTAAATATTATGCCTATAACTTGGCAAGCTGCTACCTGGCAGGTGGTAGTGCCTGGTATGTGACCTTCTAGTGCAAATAGTGGGGTTTTTCATAGGTGTCTAGTATATTTCAGTTCAGTTCAATTCAACTCCACAAAATTTAATAGGGCACCCTCTTTCAGAGGTGCTGGATAAGATTTCACAATTAAGCGATTTAGGGGAATGGGAAAAAGACAAATTGCCTCGAGAGAGAAGAGTAAACAGCCAGAGGATTCAGAGACAAAATAGGGAACTGTTTACTGCTCTATTAAGAGCTGGGGTGGACTTTAGAAGAATAGATGGTATTCCAACTGAAGAGCTGCATAAGCTGTACCAAGAAAAGGTACTTAGCATTAGAATGAACAGGGAAGCAGGAATCACCCCCTCAGGTATTTCTGAATCTGAATCTTTGTATCCAAATTTGCCCCACCTTCAGGGGGAATAGGAGATAGGCCAAGCCCCAGCCCAGATAAAAGAAATATGCAGAAGAGATTGCAGACCCCATATTGGTTTAACAATATATTGGAAGAATGGATCAACTACTGTGACTAGGGCACTGATTGATACTGGGGCTGAGGCCACACTTATCTATGGAAACCCTGATAAGTTTAAACATGGAACTCCTATTACCATCACAGGTCTAGGAGGCGCTGAAATATCAGCCAGACAGGTTAAAATAACAATGAAAATTGGGCAGTTACCTAAGAAGGAATATACTGTGGTTGTTGTACCCATTCCTGAATACATCATTGGAATAGATGTATTGAGAGGCATGACTCTGAATTTACCTGAAGGAAGATACCAATTTGCTGTGAGGAAGATTGGAATTAATACAGTTTTAGTGGGAAAACTAAAAATGGACCAAATCACTTTGCCTGAACCTTCTGAAGTAATTACTTTAAAACAGTATCGTGTGCCAGGTGGGCAAGATGAAATTTCCACTACTATAAAGGAATATGTTGAAGCAGGAGTGTTAGTCCCTACAACCACAAGATGGAATAATCCTGTCTGGCCAGTAAGAAAATCAGATGGTACATGGAGAATGACTGTGGATTATAGACAGTTGAATAAGGTGACTCCTTCTTTGTATGCTGCTGTTCCAGATACCATCACCTTAATAGAAAGGATCCAGAAATATGATGGGACTTGGTATGCAGTTATTGACTTGGCAAATGCCTTCTTCACCATCCCAATAGACCCTAAACAATGGGACCAATTCGCTTTCACTTGGCAGGGTAGACAATATACTTTCACCCGCTTGCCACAAGGGTACATACATAGCCCCACTATTTGTCACAGGATTGTGGCTGAACAGTTGGATGAACTAAAGCTACCTGGTGTGCAGCTTACCCACTGCATTGATGATATCATGATACAGGGGAAAGATGCGAAAGTAGTGGAAAGGAGTTTGACCCTTCTAATTAAGCATATGAAAAGTAAAGGGTGGGAAATTAACCCTGCAAAGGTTTAAGGACCAGCTCAGAATGTGAAGTTTTTGGGTATACAATGGAACAAGGGGCTAAGGGAGATTCTTCCTCAAGCCCGACAAAAGATTCAGGATTTTCCTACCCCTACCAATAAGAAGGAGGCCCAAAAGTTCATAGGATTGTTTGGATACTGGAGGCACCACATTCCACATTTGGGACAGATTTTAAAACCTTTATATAGAGTCACACGGAAGAAATATGAATTCGATTGGGGACTTGAGCAGAGTAAAGCTTTTGAAGAAGCCAAGGCTGCCATACAATTGGCCCTAGATTTGTGGCCCATGCAAAATGGTCCAGTGGAATTGCAAGTGACTGTACAAGATGATTATGCAAACTGGAGCTTATGGCAAAAACAACAAAGCCGAAATGTACCTTTGGGATTTTGGTGTAGGAAACTCCCTTCATCTGGAGTCCAGTACACACCTTTTGAAAAGCAGTTGTTAGCTGCATATTGGGCTTTGGTGGAGACTGAACAACTGACTGTGGGCCATGAAGTGATATTAAGACCTGGAATCCCAATTATGACCTGGGTAATGAGTACGCCAGCTTCTCACAGAATTGGACATGCCCAAGAGGCTAGTATAATCAAATGGAAGTGGTATATTCAAAATAGAGCGAAAACAGGCAAAAGCGGAGTCTCTGCTCTGCATGTATCTATAGCAAACATAGAAATTGAGAGGAATGACACACCCCCTGAGCCAAAGCAACAGTTAGTACAGTCCACTGTAAAATGGAATGAGGGATATGATGTATTAACTGAGGAACAAAAGAGACATGCATGGTTTACTGATGGGACAGCAAAATATTTGGGGCAAAAAAGACATTGGAAAGCAGTGGCCTATAACCCATGTACTAGAAGGACTTTGGAAAGTACTGGGATAGGTGCAAGTAGCCAATATGCTGAACTTATGGCAGTATATCAAGCCATCAAAATAGAACAAGGAGGACAGTGTCATATATTCACTGATTCATGGGTGGTAGCTAATGGGTTAGCTACATGGATGCCCATGTGGAAAAATGAAAATTGGGAAATTCATGGTAAACAAGTCTGGGGCAAAGAATTATGGGAAGATATCTGGAACATGTCTTTGGTCACTGACTTGTCAGTTTTTCATGTAGATGCTCATGTGGACCCCACCACACCAGAACGTGAGTACAATGCTCATGCTGATCGACTGGCAAAGATTGCTACTGAACATATTGTCCTTACTTTGACAACAACTGATGATCCGGTATTAGCAAAATGGGTCCACCAAACAGCAGGCCATTTGGGGGTCCAGGCCACACACCAATGGGCACAAGATCGAGGTATTAGTATCTCTCATTCACTGTTAAAACAGATAGCAGAAGAATGTCATATATGTCAATTGGAAAAGGAGTGAACTGTTCCTCGGGTAGTAACTGGAGAGATAGCAAGAGGAAAAGTCCCAGCCCAAATCTGGCAAATAGATTATATTGGTCCACTACCACTGGATAAAGGATGCAGATTTATATGTACTTGTGTTGATACCTATTCAGGTGTACTAGTAGCTTGTCCTTATAAGAATGCAACCCAGAAAAACACTTGTAAAACCCTAGATCTCATAAGTCTATATTATGGAACCTCAATGCAGATTCAAAGTGACAATGGGTCACATTTCAAAGGCAATGAAATGAAGAAGTATTGTATACTAAACAATATAGAATGGATATATCATATTCCATATTATCCAGAAGCATCTGGGTTAATTGAAAGAATGAATGGATTACTGAAAGAACAGTTGAGGAAGTTAAGTTCCAATAATTCATATCAACATTGGAAGGATAATTTGTTCATGGCTTTGCGTAATTTGAATAATAGACCATTGGGAGGAAGTATACCTCTAGCCAGAATGATGACCCCCAATCTGCAAATTAGAAAACAACAAACACACAAGATCCCAAATATTGAGTATTGGACCTTGCGGCCAGATGTCCCAGCACCGTACCCAGGACCACCTGGTTCGGTGGGGTATGATTTACATTGTTTAGAGGACTTTTGGTTGGACAGGAAAGAAGTGAGAAAAATTTCCACTGGGATATGCATAAGAATCCCTAAAAATCACTTTGGACAGA
>NW_027186457.1:3403225-3475725 GCF_028583685.1 Petaurus breviceps papuanus | reverse complement strand
CCCTCGTGGTTTGTGTGTTATTCAGTAAACCTTGTAGCAAACTTAGTATGTGACTGTTTTTGTTACTCGAAATTCAAAACTGGAGAACCTTTAGTTTTCAGTTAGACCAAAGTCACTCCACTAGGAACCACAGATGAACTGCTTTGTTATTGGACATAGGACCTGCTAGCATCAAATTAGTGACTGAAATATCATTGTAACTAAGTGATTTCTATAATGAATCACTCCTATGTCATCATTATTGTTTAATAGTTGTTTGTTGGTACTCATAATAAATTCATAGCCTGTTAATGTATAATCATATTTTCTAGTGTTCACCCAAGTCATTAATAAATGGTACTTTTGATTCCAAATTCCATTGTCAGTTATCTCAAACCAGAATATCCACAAGCTGTTCATCTTTTCATTACATTGACCCCAAACTCAAACAATCAAAATTGGCTGAAGTAGTGAATTAGCAAATGAGAAGACGTAAAAATATTCCTCAAAAATAATTATCAGACAAACCACATGTATGAACCAGGGGGGACCTAAAATGGGATGCAGATTGTTATTTCTAGTCTAAAACAATGGGAATTTTGTTTATGGAACAATCATCCTTTGATTTCATTATTTTTATTAGATTATACCCATAAAGAAATGAATAGAATGCCCTTTAGAAATGTAATATCCTTATAAGAAAAAAAAAATCCAAACTCTCCATGTACATTTTAATGATTAGAAAAGCTATCATATGGTTTGGATAGAGGCCCAGGAAAAGATCCAAATGGGATTATATTTTCTTAATCTATTAGGGTAATGTACGACTTCCCTCTGTTTTAGACCCTACCCCCTTCTAACTTGGCAGACATTATTAGTGTGTCCTGTAATAGTAAGATTCCAGAGAGAGGCTTGCATGTAGATTATCATCTCAAGATGCTGTTGGTGTCATAACCTGAAACCTTACAGTGAGCACACTGCCGGTTCTGAAGGGCATGTATGTATTTGAAAATTTGATTGATTAGAAATACCAAGCTAGCAGTACAATCAGCAGTATGAAAACATAGAACGGGTTATGGTCCTTGGCCTCCTTGGGGTACTAGTCATGCTGAATATTTATATCATTTTCAAGACTACACTAGTTTATGAAAACTGAAAAAAAAATCCTAGTATATGAAACTGGAATCTTTTGAACTAAATAGGACATGAAATATGTTGAGTCTAAAATAATGAAGAAGAAAAATGTTGAATAATGTCAAGTTCTAAACTTGTTATTTTGTCTGCCTAATTTGGACACCTAAAAATGGCACCAAGCTGGTGTGGGGAGTGATTTTGCATTGAAATGAAGATGTCAATGTGTATAAAATGGAGACAGTGTTTTCATTACCTAGGAAAGAAGGAAACAAGCTTTTATCAAGGGCATTTTACAAATATCTCATTTGCCCCTTATGATAGATCTTGGAGGTAATCCTTAATTTTACAGTTCAGAAAACTGAGGCAGACAGAAGTTAAGGGATTTGCCCAGGCTCACATAGCTAGTAAGTATCTGAGACCAGATTTGAACTCTCTGGTCTTCCTGATCCCAGGCCCAGCACTCTATTCACCACACAGCAGATAATCTACTTCACAGGATTATAAAGAAAGTGCTTTATAAACCCTTAAGTACTACTTCTGTGAACTCTAGCCATTGCCCTTCCTTAGACTGTTACTTCCATATAGCCCTTATTTGTGCTGTCCTTATACCTGAGATGTTCTCCTTCCTCATCTCTATCTCTTGAAACTCCTGGCTCCTTTTAAAAAATCAGCTAAAATGTCACTTCCTTTGAAACCTTCCCTAATTTCGCTCCTATTGTTAGTCTCCCCCACTCCAAACATTATGTATTCATTTTGTTTATATCTCATTTGTACCTAAGATCATAGAATTCGAACTGGAAAGAAACTCAGAGGTCATCTAGCAGAACCATTTTATTTTTCAGTCAGAGAAACTAAGGTCCAGAGAAATTAAACGACGTTCTCATAAACACATAGGTAGAAAGTGGCAGAACTGGGATTTGAACTGAGGTCTGCTGACTTGAAATCCAATATTCTTTCCACTGTATTTATCTGCATGATTAGATTGCAAGTTCTTTGAGGGCAGGGACTGCCTTTTGCCTCTTTTGTATTTCCAGGACTTAGCACAGCGCCTGACACATAGTAGTCATTTAATAAATGCTTATTGATTGATTGACTGATTACATTGTATCCTCCTCATTCTCTAATAGAATGCTTATTTCCCTTGGGACAGGGACTGTTGTTTGCCATCCTTTCTTCTTGAAGAAGACCAATGGTATGAGGGTGATAGCTTGAATTGCACATGAATTTGTTTTAGTGGGGGCAGAGATGTACAAAATGGTCAGCCTCACTCCTCCAGAGGCACTGAAGTTCAGTGGCAAGACAAAAGCCAAGAAGACTGGTGATGGCCCAGGATTCAGCAGGTGACCTGGGCCTTTCTAAATGAAGGGCTTTTCCAGGTCTCAGTTGGTCTGAGTTCATGCCCATTTAACCACTAAGGGCTAGGTAAGAGTTGAGACAAAAGATAGGCAGGGATTCTCTCTAGGACCTAGCATCCAAGCACCCTCCCTGCCCCATAAGAGTTTTTAAATGTTTGTCATCCATTAGTTAATGCTTGTTGAATGTAACTGAATTGAATGTGAAAGACATCAACATGAACTTTATCCATCAGATAACTTTTTCATGGTTTAGAGCAGTGGTCTCCAAACTTCTTAATCATGCACCTATCAGCAAAATAAAGAAGGCATATACACCCCCAAAATGTATATTTTTGCAGATTATATAAATATGACCTACAATTATATATCATAAAACAGATAAAAATACAAATTTTAAAAACGAGATGAAATCAAATGTAATTGATTTTAGTGTCAGTAGGGAGATACTAGAATTTGTGGAGTAGGGGAGTGACAAGGTGAGAGAGGTATTTTTGTAAAATCACTTCAGTAACTATGTGGATGATATAATGGAAAGAGGTGATACTTGAGTCATAGAAACCAGTTAGGAAGCTATTGCAATAGTCCAGGAAAGGACTAGGGTGGTGGCTCATGTGCGCAGAGAGAAGGGGGCAGGTGTGAAAGATGCTGAGGCAGAAGAACATAAAGGATTTGTCAAAAGATTGGACATGTGGGATGAGGAAGAGTGAGGAACCAAAGAAGAAACAGAGTTTGTACACCTGGGTCAAAGGAAGGATAGTGGAATCTTTGAGAGTAATAGGCAAGATAGGAGAAGGTGGGTTTGGGGGAAATGATAACATAATGAGATCTGTGATACAGATCAAAATTATTAATGTCTCCTTGTTCACTCTTCCAGAGTGTGATTTACTCTGTCCTGTGAAAAATGAGGAGGCAAAGGCCTGTGAAGCACAAAGCTCCAAAGGTTGGCTGGTTCAGGTATGAGAGGGGTCAGGGAACCAGAAGACTGGGCATATTGGCAGAGAGGGAGGTTTGGGATTTTACCAATGGTACCTAAGAAGCTGGATGTGTCTAGGTAGTGGTTAGATAATACCTGTCCTGAGAAGTCCATGCCTAGGACACTGTTGGGAAAGGTGTTGGGAACTTGCAAAGGGAAGGAAGGAGGCACAAAGGAATGAGGGGAGTATTGGGAAAGAAGGTTGAATTTGGTTGGTTTGGAGACACGTCCTACAACTGGATTTCTCAGAGCAAATGGGAAATAACGCATCTTCCCACTCTCTCTTTGGTTGATCTGCTAGCACTTGAGACCATGCCATCACCCTTGAGGAGACTGCAGTTCCCACTTAAGAATTGAAGTTACCTATTTAAGCTAGAGGGAAGGTTGATTTTCTCTTGATCCTTCTAGTACATTTCCAATTTGTATATTTGTTGACTTTCCTTTGAAAAGACAACTTGAACATTAATTCACTTGTGACAACAGAGAATTAGGAGAGGTGGTATCATACTGATTTTACAAAAGGACAAAAAGCTTCTCCAATGACCTCAGTCTGAAGAGTATCTGGACTTTTGAAGGAATTCTATTTTTTTTTAGAAAAATTCTTTGACTTTGGGTCTAAAAAACTCAACTAATCATTTACTCTTCAAGTCTAGCTCTTTCTGACTTTGATTCCACCTCTGTCTATGAGATAGCTAAAACCTTCATCTTCTATTGACTGGTTAGGACACTTCTATAATTTGTTCCCTATTGGCTTTAAAAAACAAAACAAAACAAAACAAAAAAAAACCCAAATTTCTCTTTGAGGTTTGTGGAAAGACCTTGAGTGAATGGTGTCAATCACCCAGTATTTGCCTTCTCCTTTCTTTTCAGCGTGATGGTGGTGGTGGTGGTGGGATTTCTGGGATGTGTAGTTTCTCGGAAGGAGCACAATGATTTATTAGAATTTTAGGATGGTGGTGGTGGTGGTGGTGTGTGTGTGTGTGTGTGTGTGTGTGTGTGTGTGTGTGTGTGTGTTGTGGAAGTATGGGGGTCACTTAATCAATTAGTCATCCTTGTCATTAGAAAATATTATATACCTTTAGCAAATGCTTACCAATTTCTCTACACCAGTTACAATTTAACAATTTTTTATTCAATCCTTGCTTTAGGCAAGGCATTGGGCTAGATGCTGGGGACACAGCAAGGGAGATTCCAATGACTGACTTGGCCTTCTAGGTCCTCTTTCCCAATCAAAAAATTAGGACTTTTAAGATTCCTTCCAGCTCTAAATATATGATCCTGTGACCCAAACTTGTGGGATTGTAGAGAGGATTCTTGTTCTCTCTTGAGGAGAAATACTGGGCTCAGTGACCTCTGAGGTTTTCTTTCAATCCTCTGACTGCATGATTTTTAATTTTTATTTAATTTTTCTTTTTGGAGGGCAATTGGGGTTAAGTGACTTGCCCAAGGTCACATGGCTAGTTTCTATATTGTGTCCAAGGCCGCATTTGAACTCAGGTCCTCCTGACTCCAGTGCCAGTGCTCTATTCACTGCACCACATAGCTGTCCCCCTTACTGCATGATTTTGTGACTCATGGATTTGCTTTCCCACATAGGTGAGCTGCCTTTGCCAGGGAGGGTGCTTATTGACTGGAGTGGGCCCAGGGATGGATTCTGAGACTCTAAGTCAACAGGACTGTCCGCTATGCTTTCCAGTGGTACCTCAGAAATTCATTTGCCAGATCAACTTTTTATTGGCAAACTTCCTTTCTGTGTGTGATCCCAACAAATGATCAGGCTAAGTGATCGGACTTAATTTCCAGAATATTTCTGGGATGTGTAGTTTCTCGGAAGGAGCACAATGATTTATTAGAATTTTAGGATGCAGTCAGTTTAGCTCATTAGGGCCTATTCCATATAATGGGGGACAATGAGGAATGACGAGTTTTGAACATCCCAGGCATAGGCAGTTACTCTTCTCATTTGGTCTCCCTTCCAAAGCGTAATAATTGCAAATTCCAAAAGGTAACATTGAAATGTTTGGAGCATCAGTCCCTACCTACCAAGCCATCTCTTTTAGAGAACTTGAGTGAAGCTGGTTAAGTTACTGTCCTCCTAGGGGCTATTTGTGCCTTTAAGTATCTCCTTCTCCTTTAGAACTTTAACCTTTAGACAAGTCCGCGTGTCTGCCATGATTTATTTTCTGTGTATTTCCTTGACCTTCTCTTGGCAGATGAATTCAACATTATCTGCCTTGAGAATGCTGCCTGACACTAGCTTGAGAGATACAATTGTGTTCTGTTTACGCCATGTTGAAAACCCACTGTCCTTTTTTGGATGCTGTCGCTATATATCACTGTCAGGATTCTGAACCACTAAATTGTTATTAAAAATTCAGGGGCAATAATCCATTTTGAGAATAGCATGAGGGAGGTGAATCCTGTAATAACTGATTGACATTTCAGGAACAACATAATTCAAGGCATGCTAATTCCCTTAAACCCCCCTTTCTTTGGATAAGTGTACACTGTATAAATAACTTTGATTTCCAATCCCTTCCCAGCAATCCCTTTAGAGGAGGCCTGGATTTTTAAAAATCAGGTTAAATGAGATTTGCTCTCACTCTCTGCAGTACTTCAGCTGGAGAGATATGCCAGATTCATGGCTATGATAAGTGACACCCTAACAGCCCAGCATCTTGTTTCAAATGGCTTCTATGATTACTTTAAGAAATTAGTCTCTAGCAATCATATCTGAATCTTTTCAAAGAGTAGCACTCAGCATAGTATATAGCATGACAACTTTTGGATTAGGACCCAGGAAGCCTGAGTTCTAAGTCCAGATAGGCTGTTAGCTCTGTGAATTTTAGCCAAATTATTTCCTCTTTCTTGGCCTCAGTTTCCATGCTTGTGAAAATGATGGGGGGGAGGGGCTTTAGATTAGATGGTTTTAGAGGATGATTTAGAGACCTCTATTGGGTCTCAGTTTTCCCATCTATCAAATGGGAAGATCACCCAATATAAGGGATTTCTAAGATTCTTTCCATCTTCATCAGCATACGAGTAACTTCCAAATGTAGAATTGCATGATTCAATATTTCCACCACTCACTTGATCTGTATCTTTGTACAAGTTACATAACTCAAGGTTGGCTGGAACCAGCTCCAACTGACTTGGAGAGCTGATTATTGTATTTTCAGTGCAAATGTTTGCAATTTGCAAATTGGTAAATGCTACAAAACAGGACTTGATTTATTGTTTTGTTGATTGTCAAGATACAAGGAAGTGTTGGAGAAATTGGTAATGATGCTGATTAAACTTAAAAGTGTGTCCTGGGTACATTTTGTGGGGGCAGAGTCAAGAGTTAAACCTGTCTGATTTAACCTATCTGGCCCTTGAGTTCCTCATTTGAAAAATGAAGGTGATGGACTAGAATGAGGGGAGGGATGGTCCCAATAGTCTTTTGTAGGTCTACAGATGAGTCTATGAGTCAAAGGTCTAGGTTGTTACCGAGAAGTGACTATTGCTTTCTGCTAAGTGGGCAATCATTCCTTTAATTCTGAGGTTTTCAGGTTTTTGCATCCAATTGACCACTTTGTCAAGGCAAAAAAGACCTCCACCCTCCCAAATGAAAACAAAACATCAAACCTTCACACTGCTTATTCCTCCTGCCATCACCTATAATTAAAGCACCATGCCATGTGAGCGTCAGCTGAAGGAATCTGGGACATTTAGCTTAGAGATGTGTGTGTGTGTGTGTGTGTGTATACAAAGACAATCTTGAAGTATTTGAAGGGTTGTCACATCAAAAAAGAATTTGTCTTATTTGGCTTGGCCCTAGAGAAAAGAACTAGAAGCAGTCAAGCCATGTCAGGCAAAAAGCAGTAATTAAGAGTTTACATCGTGCTAGGCACTAGCTAAATCCTGGGAGTACAAAGAAAGGCAAAAATAGGTCCTGACCTCAATGAGTTTACATTGTAATGGGGGTAGGCAACGGGTCCGTGAAAAGCAGATAGAAAAGACAACCTATAGGGGACAACTCTAGTAGCCAGGTGGGTGGGCAGGGGTGTAGCAGGCAAGGACCCCTGTAGAAGAAGCCAGGGATTCTCATGGGGAGATTAGGAGAGAAAGGGTTCCAGGCATGAGAAGAAGCCAGAAGCCAGCATCGTCTCTCCTCCAGAATGGGAAGAGCGACGGGCCTGCGTTTAGACAGTATTTGTAGTGTTTAAAAGTTTGTGAGGTATTTTAGGTACGTTACTGCATTAGAGCAGAAAGTAGCATGTTAGCATATATTCACTATTTAAAAGTAAACCAAAGTTGTGTAGTGAATAGAACCCTGGGTTTGGAGATAGGAAGATCTGGGTTCTAATCCCACCTCAGACAGTTATTAGCTAGGTGAATTCTTAGGTGAATTTCTTAACCTCTATGCATCCCAGTTTCCTCATTTCCAAAGTGAGGGGAGCCCCTTCCACGATCCCATACTAGGCAGAAGGCTGTGCAGTGTCCAGCACACCCAAAGGAATGTAGCTACTCATTTTTGCATGTGAATTTTGGAGGGCAGGGCGAATGATGAAGTAGCCTGCGTGGAGACTCTTAAACAAATAGATTAATTGGCTTCTTTACTTATGTCTAAGGCAGTAGCTGGATCTACTCCAGTGAGGCCCATCCTCACACTAGGCCCTAGTAATCAAAAGGATTAATAAAAGGATTTGTTCTGTGAAGTTTGGATTTAATCAAAGCCAGCACTTGAGGACCCAGAGGGCCACATGTGGCCCCGAGGCTGCAGGTTCCCTACCCTTGCACTAGGGATATACTTTGTCCCTGTCGCCATATTGCCCCTGATTGGTCCTGCTAAGTAGATTTGCCTCCTATACCTTATCGATTTATGACAGCTTTGCAGATTTAAAGCTTATCCTTGGCAACTTGACAACTTTCTCTCGGAAATAAACTAAGTCCTGTGTATCCCTCTTGGATCTTGAGAAGAACTGTTGAATTACAAATGTATGGTGATGTTTGAGTACCTTGAAGATGGGAGCTCTAGCAAGACAAGTTGTGGTTATTAGCATCTTTCAAACTGAAATACCTGGCAGTAGAATTAGAAGCATCCCTAAGTTTGGAGTCAGAGATGGTCTTGGAAGCATCTCCACTTGCAAGATGCATTTATCTCTATCATCTCCAACCTTCTCCATTTTTTACCTGTTAGTAAATTGGAGAAACATGTATTTTGTTCCCAAGAACCAACATACCCTCTTTAATGCATGATCCAAAGACAGTAACAGTTTCTCCTTCTTGTAGCACAGGTCGGGAACAAGGGCTGACTGATAAATGATGGTTAAGCATTTTGCAAAGACAGCTATAAAAATGCTAAGTAGTAATAATCATTCCCCCAGACAAATAACAACCTGACCCCTAGAAGAAACACACATTCATTCTTACTGTGGCAGATTCTGAACTTCTTGGTTAATTTCAATGATAGCTGAAATCCTTCTTTTTAGCCCATTTCGATGAAGAAGAAAGGGCTTTTGAAATCCCCTAACGGTCTTCCTGCCTTCATATGTATTCATCCTCCAGCCTGACTTACTGTACATTCAACAGAAGGACAGAGGACTCAGAGGTAGTTGGGGGTCCAGCAGGTGTCATAATAATAGGCTGACAAGAAGGTGCTTTCCAGTTTTTGGTTGTATACAAATCATTCCCATTGGCTCAGGGCAGAGCATTTTCTAAATAATACTGGCTCTTAAAAAACGGCATACTGTCACCTGGGGCTTTCCATCCCTGAAATAATGCTTTAATGCCAAGAACAGAAAATGTTCAAGGATGAGGAAGGTATCATTTAAATGAAATTTCATAAGTTATTTCCAAATTTTTAAAGAAACAAGTCAATTTTATTTTGCTTTTAAGAATGAAGAAGAATTCAATTGTACAAAGGTATTGGGCATTTACTATGTGCAATTGGAATCCACTCCACTAACTGAATCATTGTCAACTTGTCCATTAATCCTCGAACATCTTTGTCCTCAAAGACGATTAGTTGTATGCTGAGTTGGAGAGAGGATTTTTGTTTAAGCATGGGTTAGGCAGAATATCTTTTGTGGTCCCTTCCAATTCCTACATTATGCAATTTTGTGAAGGAGTTTACGTAGAAGGGAGAAAATTGTATACAAATGGTTGCAACACAAAGTAGAACGTAGGAGACAGGTAATGTGTTAAAGGGGAAAGAATACTATCTTTGAAATGAGAGGATCTGAGTTCAAATCCTGGCTTTGTGACATATGGACAAATCACTTCACTTCTCTGGCCTCAGTTTTTTCATGTATAAAATGAAGGGGTTGGGCTAGATATGCTGGAAGCAGTCAGATTAGCATGTCTAAAATTGCCTACCACTTGTCAATCACTGTGCTAGTTTCTGGAGATAAAAAAGCAAAACTGTTCTTGCTTTCAAAGAGCTTACATTCTAAGGAAGGAAAAAAATATGTATATAGGCCCACATGAAACATATATGTGTACATATGTGTGCACATGTGATGGTAATTTTTACAAGGGAATCAACCACCCTCTCAAAGAACCTTAAATATTGTTGTTGAGTTATTTCAATCATGTCCAACTCTTCATGGCCCCATTTGGGATTTTCTCAGCAAAGATACTGGAGTGATTTGCCATTTCTTTCTCCAGCTCATTTTATAGATGAAGAAACTGAGGCAAGCAGGGTTAAGTGACTCAAACAGGGTCACAGAGCTAGTGTCTGAGGCCCAATTTGAACTCAGAAAGATGAATATTCTTGATTCCAAGTCCATTGCTCTAGCTGCCCCATTGCTCCACCTTGCTGCCCTTGCACTGATTCATTCAAAAGAAAGAGCTTGAGGTGAATCTTGAGAAAAACAAAAGATCCCAAGACATGGGGATTGAGAGAATTCCAGGCATGTTGTGGTATGGAGATGGGAGATGGAGTACCTTGTTTGAGAAGTAGAAAGTAGGTCATTATGGTTGGATCATAAAGTGAGGGAGGGAAGGTGTAAGAAAGCTGAAAAACGGGATGGAGCTAGCTTGTGAAGAGCTTTAATTGCCAATCAGAGCAACTTATTCAAATATTATTATTTGATCCTAGAAGTTACGGGGAACCATTAGAGTTTATTAAGTAGGGGGTTGGAGTCATTCCTGCACTTTAGGAAAATCATTTTAGTGGGATGGATTGGAGCAGGATAATAGTGCTTCACACACTGTAGGTGCATATAAAAACTTGGCTTCACCTGAGGGAGAGAGACCCATTAGGAGGTTATTGTAATTGCCCAGCTAAGAGATGTTGAGGGCATGGATTAGGATAGAGGTTGTGTGAGGGGAGCTAAGGGTATGTATGTATGTATGTAGACATATAGGTATGTATGTAGGTATGAGATGTCATAGAGCTAAATATTGGGAAGAGTCAGGAGAGGCATCAAGCAGAAAATGATACTTGGGCTGCATCTTAAATTAACAGGGGCTGAGATAAGCAGAAAGTATATTCTGAGGATAGAGGAAGGTCAATACAAAAGGAAGACTGTTGTATACTAAGGAACAGAGAGAAGGTCAGTTTGGCAGCATCCAGAAGTTTGGGGGAGGGGGAATAATGTCCATAAGGCTGGAAAGATAGGTTGGGAACTATTTGTATATAGTATATTTTATACTAGAGGCAATATGGAACCACTGGAATTGGTGGAGTAGGAGAGTCACATGATCAGATTTGTACTTAAGGAAAAATATTTTGGCAGTGATGGGAAGGATGGACTAGAGTGTGGAGAGAATTGAAGCAGAGAGACCAGTTAGGAGGCAACAAGGGCCTGAGCCAAGGTGGCAGCTATGTGAGTAAAGAGAAGAGGGGAGGTACAAGAGAGCGTTCAGAGATAGAAAAGGCGTCCTCCAGGGATGGAGATATACATTAAGTATCCCTTGGGCCTTGATAAGAGGAATTGTATCTCACACTTTCTTGAGCATTTTCCAATTCCCTCTTTCATTAATGAATAGGGGAATGTCATGTTGAAGTAGAAGAAAGCATTTGGACCCTTAGGGGTTTCTGTTGCACATGGTCTCACACAAACAACAGTGGTGAAACATCTGGGTGGGGGGGGGGAGTCTATATAGGTACCATCCTTTTACCATGAATGGATTGAGTTTTATCCTGAAGCTCATATACATATATTAGCAAAGAAGAAGGGCAGGGTCAATCATTTTTATATAAAAAGATAAGTAAAACTGATTAAGAACTGGATCTGACATCCACAAACCAAGATTAACTTAGTTACCTGCTGATTCAGAGTATGAAGAATACCATTGTTGTACCATGTTAGTCTAAGATGGGCAGTTTCAAACATACACAAGAACCCCAACAAATTTGGAAGACTTTACAATTCAGCCTTGGAATTGGATGTGGCCAAGAGAGGGAGAAATAGGATTTTAATGACACCAATTGGATAATAATTATTAAGTATTCTCATTCAGTTAATATCCACTTGACATTTCTTAAAGGTTTTTCCAAAGAAGCCATGATAGAAACAGGAAACATCTGAATATCCCTTGAACCACTTATTTGATGCATTTTTAAAATGGTGCGTTTTGCTATCCATTTAAACCTCTTTAAATAACTGCAAGTGGCTGGCTTCAAACTAAACTTCTTGAGGAATGACTTCTTAATAGAGCAGCTTTAAACCTAAATTAACCTTGCCAATGACTGTTCCTTCTTCCATAGCAAGTACGAAATGTGACTTTTGAAACTTGAGCCACATTTTTTTTTTACCAATTATGTGGAAAGGACCTCACTTTTCACAACTAAATTTTTTTTTTTTTGGTCTTAATTAAACTCTTACTGAAGGCCTACTCTATTTTCCTCCTGGGACTGTTGCAACTAATGAAAGCATCAGTGTATTTGCAAGCATCTCTACTATTGAATTCCAGCTACAAATTGAATGGTAGACTAAATTGGTTCCAGAGGGAAGGAGGAAAGAGAAGAAAAGATAGCTGAACTATGGAGCCCTCTCCATTTATACAACAGCAGCTGATTTTTTTTCCCTTTATAAATAGTTGCCAGTAACTAGAGGGACTTTCAAGACAAAATATAAATGAGGGGAAGCAAGAACACCCTGAAAAAGCTAAGGTGGGGCAAAACTTCACACCCAGATCTTATCTGATGCCCTGAAGGCTATATTGACAGTGAATTGAGTACTAGATTTGTAGTGGGTAGACCTGGGTTTTTAAATACTGACTCTGCTACTTATTACTAATGTGACCTTGGATAAGTCATGTTAAGAACTAAGTTAAATTCCTCATTTTCTACTTGCTACTTGTGTGATTTTTAACAAATTACTTCTTAACAAATTATTTCACTTTTTTTTTGGGGGGGGGGAGAGCATTTGGGGTTAAGTGACTTGCCCAAGGTCACACGGCTAGTAAGTGTTAAGTGTCTGAGACAGCACGTGAACTCAGGTCCTACTGACTCCAGAGCTGGTTCTCTATTCACTGCACCACCTAGCTGCCCCGCAAGTGACTTCACTTTTAACAAGGTAACTTAACTTTTAGCTTAATCTAAGGTTAACTTAACCTTTAACAAGTTAACTTGAAGCCTCAGTTTCCTCATCTGTAAAATGAGGGTGTTGGATTCAATGGTCTCTGTGGACCATTCCTGCCCTTACTTCTATAATAAGTTCTAGTTGCTAGTTATGTCTTTGCTGCCACTGAACATTTTGAACAATGAAATAATTTCATAAGGCATGGGAATAATAATAAATTATACTTTGGTGACTCTCAGCCCTAGAACAGTATAGACTGATACCACACCAGGTATTCTCATCTTGTTGGATTCTTGTCTGTATCCTTGGTAAATCCCCCATAGAGGATTTTCCTAAGCACTTGAGGGATTTTTTTTTAGACATTTTAATATTTTTGAAAAGTTGGGAGACCCACATGTGAACTCTTACTCTCACCGTTTGCCTGGTCCATATGTACAGTAATGATTGAAACATAAGAATCCCATCTCTCTCACACTTACTAGTGTGGCCCTGGGAAAGTCATTCTTTCTGAGTCACAGAAAACTATCAATAAATAAGTTGCAATCTGGGAGATAGAGGGAATTCTCATATAAGAAATTACCAGAGGGTCAAAAATCGTAGGTTCTTGATGGGGTGATTAATGTATAATAAATGCCACAAAAAGGCCTTTGTCAAAGATAGATACATATATGTATATACACACATATACACAAACACACATACACATATATGTGTATATACATATATGTATACACGTGTGTGTATATTAGAAAAGGACATGAGCTTGAAGCATTTAGTTCAATTCAACTCACTAAGTATAAACAGCATGCTATGTGCAAGGTACTATTCTAGGTACAGAGAATATTAAAAGAAAAGGAAAAAAAAAACTCAGAAGAGGCCCTGCCCTCAGATGTCTTATATTCTATAGGGGTGAGAGGATGAGGGGGGAACACGTAAACAAACAGAACAAATCTCATTTGACTGTCCCTCAGATAGCTGAAGGTTGATATCCTTGTCTTCTCCTTCTTTCTTTCTTTTCTCTCTCTCCTTCTACCAAGTCTGTGATTTTATTGACTTAGGGAATTTTCAGGAAGGATGTTTGATTTACCAATGCAGATTGGCACCTGCTTTACAACTTATGGTTTTAGAGAGTTGCCTGGGAAACTCAGACATTAAGAGACTTAGGCAGAGCCCCACAGTCAGGATGTGTCGGAGGCAGGCCTGATTCCAAAGCCAGCTCTATATGCACATATCTAACTGCCTGTTTTCAGTGGCAAGCTTCTCTATATTGGGTTAAAATGGTTACAAGAAAAAAAGCAGGAAAAATTTTTTTAAAAAGTTATCTACTGCTGCCTCCCACCACTACTGAGTGAGGGTATTATCTGCAGGCCCTGCCTTACCTTAGGTGGGGCCAGCAGGTAGGATGCATCAAGCCTGTCTTCTCTACCAAAGGTGCCACTTCACGTCCCTCCCTCTTCCAAAGATCTGTCCCACCTGCCTGCCTGCCAAGTGCCTTAAATTCCTACCACACTTCCTTGATTGGGTGATATTGCTGAAGCAAGCCCTGCTGAAGTGATAAATTTTGGCTGGAGCCACTATGGGCTGGCTAGGCTGGCCAATTAGATCCAGCATCTCATCACCTAACCTACTTTTTTCTCAAAGCTTCTGGAGATCAGGGTTGTCACCATGGTGATATGCAGAGGTTGGGGGAGCTAGTGTCTATATGGCATCATAACTTCATAGGCTTGGGAAAAGCCTGATAGATGCCACAATTTCAATATTTTCTCTGTCCAAGCGTTGATGTTGTCTAAAATTAATACTTTACCTCAAATGAACTTACTAGATTAATTAACCAATCTCCTGGCTGAAGACTGAGGGAAATGAGGGGCCAAAAAAGAGCTGGAAGATGGGCATGCTGTCCAGGAGTGAGGGCTGGGAATTTTGGATAACTAGAATGTATCGGTAGGGTACTGGGTTCATCAAGATGAAGACTAATATCACCTTGTCTGCCAATTTGCCCAGGGCCAACCTGGACTATGTATATATCTTGTTAAGACCTGCTTGCTAATTTATTTGGTAATAAGTAATCCTCATCCCCACGAATGTGCAGGAAGAGTTTGAAAACCTGGAAGCCCTAATCTGAGTAACCCCACATAATTAGCCTCGTTGGATTTCTTCACATTGAAATGGGATGGGGTTTTTATGTTTGAATATAACTGATAGGAATCGGAACAGAACCGGCTGTCATTTGCTGAATCTGGGAAAGCATCGATAACCTTGCTGAGGGAAAGAGTCCCTTTTGTCCAGAGTTTTTATTCAAAGTGCATTTTCTTGCTAAACACACCTCTAGGTCAATGTTGATTATTGTTATGTTATGTTAGCATGACTGCTAGCAAAAATTTACTTCATGACAAATCTGCAAATCCTATATGCCATGATGTAGGCCTAAATTCCACCTCTTAAAGCAAAAGTGTATAAAAGCCTATCAGCATAGGGGTCATCCTATTAGAGCCTACTTATACAGTAGCTATAGTTACCTGGTGTGAAAAATAGACTAAGTACATCAACAAAGACTTATAACTAGGCCAGGGCAGCTGGGGCTTTGTCCAGGTGGCAGAAATTTAAATTATATTGATAGTGCTTACAGCATAGAAACAACTGAGTTTAACACTTACTTAACAAGAATAACTAGTTAAAACAGGAAGCTATCTGAGGGTACTCCTTGCCTAAATGAGCTCCTTCAACTCCCCGCCCCCCCCCAAGGCCTCTCCCTGGCAATTTTCTCAGCAAATGCCTCGAAGTGTTTTAACATCTGTGTCTCCCCTCATTTTATACTCCCCACACATACATATACACTGATAACTTGTATTTATTTCTATTTATTCTTTTAATACTTATTTTCTGCTATGTAAATACTTGTCTCCTTATTAGAATTCTGGGTAGCACAGACTTATTTATTTTTCATTTTTGCATTCCCAACATCTAGTGTACTGTGCTCAGTACATACTTGTTGATTGATTGCCCTACTTGACTGTTATCATAGAAACAAATTCCAGGTTTTTGATCTAACAAAAGACTTTGGAAACTCTACCAAAGATAAAGGCAAGTACAATTCAGTTGTAGGCAAAGAACAGGATAGCATATCAAGTTGGGCAGAGCTGTACATTCCCTGAAATCTGAATGCTTCTAAAAGCAAATATGGGTAGGTTACCATTTATGGAGCCTTTAGTTACCACTGGACAATACAGAGAATGTATATATCACCTAACTATCCTTTCTTGTTAATACTCTTCCCTTTTCCAAAAAACTTTATTTACTAATCTATTCACTTGTTTTATCGTTCAAGCAGAATGTAAACTCCATGAAGGTGAGGGAATTTTATTATTTTATTTTCATTTTGTTATTTTATTTCTGTCTCTGTGTCCCTGCAAACCAGCAAAGTGTTTTACACATAGTGGGTTTTTATTGTCTGTTCAACTGAACTGTTTGCCACCATTAGGGACTTGTGAAGGTTCAGAAGATGATTCCAAAAGAAGTATTGGAAAAATATTTTGAAAATGATGACATTGTTGATGTCGAGATGGCAGTATCTTGCCACCACTCCCACTTTCCTCTCCTTGTCTTCTAATAAAGGTAAGTTTTTTGACTAGCTCTATATTTTCCCGTGAACACTATAGACTGCTTCCTTCTGTTAGTTTGTGTTACTAGAGAAATACTTACTGAATGTAGTGGGGCTTCCTCTATTATAAAGCAGAGAGGCAAGTGGGACTTCTCAGGGAAACACTGATTTACTGGAGAATTCAGATGAGGAAACCACACCTTGGACCAGATATCAAAATTCCAGGCTTCACAAGCAGGAGCCACAAGAACCTGCAGTCAGAATATGTGGCTCAGAAAACTGATCAGCCAACCATTCTGGAAGAAATTTGGAACTATGGCCAAAGGGCTATAAAACCATGTATATCCTTCACTCTGGCAATACCACTACCAGGTCTGTATCCCAAAGAGAACAAAGAAAAAGGAAAAGGATACACATGCACAAAAATATTTCTAGCAGTTTTTTTATGTTGGCAAAGACTTGGAAATTGAAGGGATGCCCACTAATTGGCTGAACAAGTTGTGCTATATGATTGTGATGGAATACTATTGTTCTATAAGAGAGGATGAAGAGGACAGTTTCAGAAAAAAACCTGGGGAGACTTATATGAACTGATGCAAAGTAAAGTGACCAGAACCTGGAGAAAATTATACACGGTAGCACCAACATTGTAATGATGATCAACTGTGAAAGACTTAGCTATTCTCAGCAATACAATGATTCAAAATAATTCTGAAGCTATTCACTTCCAGAAAAAGAACTGATGGAGTCAGAATACAGATCAAAGCATACTTTTTTTGCTTATTTTTCCTTTTTTTTTAGTATTTGTTTTCTTCTGCAACATGGCTTATATAAAAATATATTTCACCCGACTCCACATATATAATGTGTATCAAAATTGTTTGCTTTCTCGAGGAGGGGGAAGGAGAGGGAGGGAGGGAGGGAAAGAAAGGAAGAATTTGGAAGTCAAAATAAAAAAAAAGTAAATGTTACATTTTAAAATGTATTAGAAAATTTAGCAGAAAAATTCGTATGTATATGTACATATATATTTATATACATATATGTATACACACATACATACATACACACACACCAATCAGCTGCAAGGAGGTTAGCCAGCCATATCAGTTCTCTTCTGGGGCCTGCCTTCTTGAGAGCCTAATAAAGATCAGTGAGATTATCCTCCTGCCTTCCTAGCAGCTAAGTGGCCCAGTGGATAGAGCACCTTGCCTGAAATCAGTAAGACCTAAGTTCAAATCTGGCTTCAGACAGTTACATTTCTGTGACCCTGGGCAAGTCACCAACCCTCCCCCCCCCGCCCCGCCCCGCAAACTCTGCCCCAGTTTCCCCATTACAAATGAGGATAGTAAAAGCACCTGTCTCCCTGGGGTGTTGTAAGTCTCAAATGAGATAATAATTGTAAAGTACTTAGCACAGGGCCAGTCTGTCATAAAATATATATATATATATATATATATATATATATATATATATATGTTTGCTATTATTCTAGTTCTTCCATTCCATGCTAGTGCCTAGATAAGTCAGAGGCCCAGGGGTCATTTACTAGTTAGGTGTGGCATTTCTATTGCATGTGCCCCCAGCATTGTTCCTGTGATACTAACATTTCAAATTTTGAGAACTGAATTAAACTTCCCAAGGTGACTACTTTGAAGGGGACAGTGCTTATTTGGGTATAGACAATTTGGAATGTTGATTTTAAAATTGGTCTTGTTACTTCATGGTCATACCTTGTGCTTGTTGATGACAAGCTTCCTTTGGTCTGCAACTCCTTTTATCAAAGGATTTACCAAAAGAGCTAGAAAAAGTTTTTTTTGGCACCTGGCTTTGCTATAGGCAGAGCTCATCTCTAAGCACCCTCATCTTTCATCTGAAATGGTTTTGACGGGGAACATTGTTTTTTCGAAGTAAACATTAAATCATTCTGCTTGATTTTCAAAGATATTCAGCCCTTTGGAGAGCTTTAGATGGCTGGGTCATGCCTTTGTGCACACTCTGTCTGAGACATTCTCTAATCTGCTTTAAAAAAATGTTACCTCAATAAGATTTGATCTTTTCTACCTTTTTTTTTTGTATTTGATGTAGTTTTCAAATTGTCTCCAAGAATAAAAACACACTCTCCCCCCACTCCTCCTGGTTGAAAATCTGGGGGATTTTAAGAACATGTCTGGTCTTAAAAATATGAAATCCTTTGTTAGTCTTAGAAATGTGAGATCAATTACTTATTCTTGTAATTCCCTAACTCTTTAATGGCCAACAAGAAAACCAGACTCAGAAAATAAGACCAGGCTTTGCACTTGGACAAAGAATCCAATGAGTCCTTGTGAATGCATATGCTCCCTTTGGTGATGGGTTTAGACTCCACTGGACCAATAAATCCCTCCTAAGTCTCAACTCTTTAAATCCTTCAAGGAGGACTGGAACAAGGGTCATCAGTCCACTCTCAAAGATTTTATTCCTTTTATGTTCAATAGAAATACTTGTAAGAAATAACTCTATCGTTTTGTATTCAAAGTTTTGTAGCATTTGCTTTCTTGGAAGTTAATGACCATCAAAGGCCCACACATGTGCACATGTGCACCTGGCCCCCGAGTCTAGATAAATCACCTTTGGAGAACGGGTCCAAATACAATTAGTCATGTTCTCTGAATGTCCATTTGTGCTACTCTTTCCTGTATTTATAAGCTTCTTTTCATCTCCAACGCGAGTCAGATCTTAGCTATAATATTTCAGAAGTTGAATAAAGTGTTTAATGAAAGTGTTGTAATTCAACAAGTATTTTTAGTCTAAGGCTAAAATGTATTAGGGCAATCTTAAAAGATTAGAGCCGTCATTGGAGAGAATACAAATGCTTACTGTTATGGCTCCAGGGAAATTGTTCTCTTTACTGTCCTACAAATTATGTCCCATTCATCACCCTGTTACCCTCTCTTGGAATGCCATCCCTATCCCTGCCCTCTCCTCACTTATCCAAACCTAACTCACCCACCAAAATCTAGTTCAAGCTCTTCCTCCTCCAATTGTCACAACTCATATTCATCTTTCTCTTTTTTTATGAGCCCTGAATAGGTGCATTCAAGGATACACAGTTTCCTGGGAAATTGTTTTTATAATTTTGTCCTGGATGCTCATAAAATGAGTCTAAACAGTATCAGACTCAAAGAAGGTACTTTATGTACTTACTGATATAGTCAGATGCTTATAGGAGCAGTTAGGTGGAATTGTGGATAGAGTGTTGGACTTGGAGTCAGGAAGACTCATCTTCATGAGTTCAAATCTAGCCTGAGATACTTACTAGCTGCATGACCCTGAGTAAGTCATTTAACCCTGTTTGTCTCAATTTCTCATCTGTAAAATGATCTGGAGGAGGAAATAGTAAACCACTCCACTCTATCTTTGCCAAGAAAATCCCAAATGGGGTCAGGAAGAGTTGGACACAGTTGAACGATTGCAGATTCAAAGACTCAAGGAGCAAAATAATTTAATTACCTCTAAAATGTATAATATGCATGACATTTCAAAAGTTAGTTTGGGCCTTGACATTGCTGATAGGTATAATGGCTAAAAGTCCCTGGGTTCCTATTATGACAAGGGATATACTGTCAGTAGAGTTTTAGGATAAAGTTGAGAAATTAAATTCTGAATGTCCTAGACTAACTATTCCTGAGGTATTCTGAAAGTAATAAGTGTGTTTTCATTATTTTCTGTAGTGTCATTTATCCCCAAAAGACATTAACTAATTAAGTCTCCAAACACTCCTGAGAGGAATAGCTAAGAATGAGCAGGTCTGTCTGGGGGTTCCTCCTTCCAATATACTGCAGTGAAGACAATAATGTCTGTGAGGACTTATTTGTCTTGTTTTATTCTCTTTGACCCTGAGAGACTTCCTGTTACAAAGAAAATCTGGCCCTGTGATGATCTTCATATCAGGAAACAGGCAAGTTTTACTGGAAAGTAAAAGTGAATGGATGAAGAGTAGTAATGTCAGGAAAGGTAGGTGAAAGCCAAATTGTGGAGGGCCTTAAATGACTGGGTGAGGAGTGTTTATTTTATTTAGAGGCAATAGAGAAGAATCAGAGATGTTTAATTTAGAGAATGGCATGGTTAAGGCCTGCATTGAATAAATATTAATTTTGTGGCCCTGGAGAAGTTGGTTTTGTGAGAGATTGGAATTTGAAAGACGAAGGCAACTGTTCTAGTAGAACAAGTGATGAAAGTCTAAAATAGGGTGATAGTTGTATGAATGGAAAGAAAGGGATACATTTAAGAGAGGTTGTGGATATGGAACTTACAAGTCATGGAAGACTAAAAGCATGCAGGTGATGAAGGAGAGAGGAGATCTCTGAAGTTGCATACATGGCTGATTAGAAAAATGGTGGTACCCTTAACAGAAATAAGGAAAAATTGATTTAGAAGAGATGATGACAGATGACAAGTTTTGTTTTGGGTATAATGAATTTGAGATGTAATGGGAAGGTGCGCATGGAGATAGCTAATAGGTATTTAGTAATGTGTAACTGTAGATCAGAAGGGAGATTAGGATTGGATGTGTTGACCTGGGAGTAGTTTTGTAGAGATGATAATGTGCTCATGGGTGCTTTTGTTATTACTTAAAGAGGAGTATAAAGAGAAAAAAGAAGAGAACCCAAGACAGAGCCTCAGGGGACACTAATGCTTAGGAATTGAGAAGAATGAAGATGGTATAATGAAGGAATCTGAAGAGGAACCAAATTGGCATGGTTAGAGTCAAGAGAGGAGTGTCATGGAAGCTAAGGGAGGAGAGAAGATGTCAGAAGATGGAGGAAGCTAGAAGTATTGAAAGCTGCAGAGAAGTCAAGTAAAATGAGGATGAAAAAGACTTTTCAGCAGATTTAGCATTTAAGGGATTCTTGATAACCTTGGAGAAAGCAGATGAATGGTGGAGTCAGAAGCCATATTGAAAGAATCTGGAAGTGAGTAGAAGATGAGGAAATACAGGAGACAAGTATAGATAAATCTTTCTAGTAATTTGACTCCTAAAGGAAGAAGTGACACAGAAAATTATAGATTGAAGCAAGAGAAGAGTCAAGTGAAAATTTCCTATTAAAATGTTGACGATTTCATTTTTTGGGGATGTTGTTTGGCACTCTCCGTGACCGGCGCCTTTCAATTCCCTTTTTGCAGAAATAACTCATGTATTTTGGAGACTTTTGAATTGCCTTTGAACCACTGGACTCTTTAATTTTTTAATGTTGAGTCCCATTTTTCTCCCTTTTGTTACTCTCTTCTCTAATGCTCATCTTTTCTTTGAAGTCAGTGAATATTTAGATATACATTGACTTAGTTTGGAGAATCCCTCCTGAATTTTTCGTAGAATTACTTTCACTCCTTATCCTTTATAACAGATGTTTGTGTAAGCTGTAATTACCTTCATTCTCCTTCAAATTACATTTGCACATTTAGGTTGGGTCAATTAATAAGTCAACAAGCATTTATTAAGGATTCACTTTGTGCAGTGGACTATATTAGTCACTGGGGAGACAAAGGAAAAACCAAAAACAATCCCTGCCTTCAAGGAGCTAACATTTTTTTTTTTTTGCTTTTTGGCAGGCAGTTGGGGTAAAGTAACTTGCCCAAGGTTACACAGCTATTTTTTTTTTTGTGTGGGTGTTAAGTGTCTGAGGCCGGAACTGAACTTGGGTCCTCCTGACTCTGGGGCCTGTTCTTTACTCACTGCACCACCTAGCCGCCCCAAGGAGCTAACATTTTTATGGGAGAGCCAACAAGTATAATTCAGGACACACAAGATAAATATGGAATAGAGGGAAAGTAACCTTAGAGGAGATTCCTTTAGCAGCTGACGTAGCTGGGAAAGGCCTCCTAGAGTAGGTGGCCCTTGAGTTGAGACTGAAATGAAGTCAAGGAATCCTACATTTAGACCACTAACAGTTAAAGAAATGTTTATAGATAGTGGAAAAGTAGGCAGAGGATACTACGAATTATACAGTTTTAGACTATTTCATCACTATTATTTCAAAAGTGAACTGGGGACCATATAAGTTTTCTTTGGTTGCACTAGCCAAAGCATTTATTACCCAGGAGGCTAGTGTTTAAACTTTAGTCTCTTTATTTAATGAGGTAAATCTTTGGGAGGTAGATACATCTCTCAATCTCTAAATCTTTCTAATATAGCATAACCTGCCAGAACTTGCATTCCACTGACGTAGCTTTCATGAACCCAAGGTCACTTCCATATTATCATGGGCTATGGCAGTATGACTTTTGAGAAGGTTAGTCTACCTTTAGTCCTATACTCTTAATATCCTGTTACCTATGTTCATTGAATCACCAAATCTTAAAGATAGATGGGAGCACAGGAATCATCTTGCCTTTCCTCTAACTTTAGACATTTTTCTGGATGGGCAAGCCAGACCCTTTTTATTTTATGTTCCATATGGGAACAAAGTGAAACACTCGTAAGTCATTTGATAGTTGATAAAAAGAGATTTACTTAACCATAGTAGGAAAAGGATATTAACCCAGGATAAGCATTGAAAACACGGTAAGTCGATTCAATGGATTGAAGATTCATTCCTTGCTTCTAAGTTCCCCATCATGGTCTACCAGACAAGGATAAGAGTATTCCTGGAATTCCTGTTGGCTGTTTTGTATTCAGATGACCAGGAAGTGATATCATTAGCCTAAGTCCTATAAGCCAATCAGATCTTGAGGATAGTTTTAATATCTTTAAAGCTTTACTTACAAATGGGATGGATGGAAGTTATTAGAATACAACTCCCACCACATTAGTTAAGGAAGCTAAGAAGAGGAAAGTCAAAATGAATTAAACAATTAATTATTGGTAGAGCCAGGACCAAAACCCAGATCTCCTAACTCTCTAGTTTGGAGCCCTTTCTACTCTAGTTCTGGTTAAAAGTAAATTATTTCATGCAGAGCTCATTGAAGTGCACAATGGAATGAAAAGCCACCCAGGTTCATACTTTCAATAGCCAATCTAGTGGTCTGTTCATTGGTTTAGACCTAATCTGGCAGCATTTTGGCTCAATAAACTTGAGATATGGCATGGTGTAAGGGACAGAGTGCTTCAAAGAGCCCCTCTGTTCCTTTAAAATGTAGCTCAAGCACCATAGTTTGCATAAAACCTTTCCTGGTCCCTCCACCTTCTAGTGACCTCCCTCCCTCTCAAAGCATCTAGTATTTAACTACTCTGAATCTTTGAATTTACTTATTGACTCCTTAGTTATGCTGTATTTATTTGTTTACATATTTGTTATCTTCCTCATTAGAATGTAAGCTCCTTTTGAGTAGGGATTGTTTGTTTCTTTGAATGTATATCCTTAGCACTTGACATGGTGCCTGGAACACAGTAGGCATATTATGAATGCCTGGGTGATTAGAATTGGAATCAGGAATGCTTGTGCTCAAATTCTACTTCATATACTAACTAGCTAGGTGAGACTGGAAAAGTCACTTAACAGCTTTGTGCCTCAGTTTCCTTATCTGTAAAATGAGACATTGGCTTGGAGAGTCATA
The DNA here is from genome assembly GCF_028583685.1 of Petaurus breviceps papuanus. Taxonomy (NCBI): domain Eukaryota; kingdom Metazoa; phylum Chordata; class Mammalia; order Diprotodontia; family Petauridae; genus Petaurus; species Petaurus breviceps. Next base: position 3,451,635 of record NW_027186457.1, on the reverse strand, counting down.
CTACTCAACTAAACATCTATGATTTGGAGAAGGAAGGGGAGAGGAGGTTACAGATATATGTATTTTAGCCCTAGGAGAGGATTATGTTGTAAGATGTACAAAAATGATTATTCAAAGCAGTATGCAAATGAGGTTAAAAGGGGCATTGTTAAAGTACTTCTAACCCATCACTTGTGTCTGTCTAGTCCTCTTCCCTGGGAGAACTGGAGAAGTGCTGTGTTAAGCTAATATTGGCCTACACAGACTTTTTCAGTGTGAACATACAGTAGCTATTAACCCATCAGAAAGTTGTTTTTAAACATAAATACGCCAGGAGCATGTCATCTGCTTCCCTTAAATTATAGACATTCACAATTATGGGGAATACTTGGCAAAAGATTAGTTGAGGGTCTTACAAGTCAAAACCATTTGCAAATTAGTTTGATTCTCTACTCTTCTCATCCCCCATTAAAAAAAAAATTCATTCTGCTTCCAGATTTTCCTTTCCTGTGTTTACATATCAATTCTTTCTGTCCATGGTCTCTGCATTTATTGACAGATTGTCATTAGCAGAAAGCAGCTTTACTGACTTTGGACTTGCTTTTATTTTCCTTAAAAATTTTTTTAAACCTTATCTCATTTCATATACATACACATAGACCACCTAATTTATTCTATAAACAACAGAGGCACTTATGCAGATGAAGAAGCAAAAGACCAGACAATTTAAGGGACTTTCCCAAAATCACAGTAGTCAGAGGGCACAAGCTGAAAGCACAACCCTTGCTTAATTCCCAATTTTCTGTCAAGGTCTGTTCACACTTGGGAAATGCATATTTGTCAGTGTTGAGGACTAAGGGAGGGAAAAACTGTTTCAGTGCTTGCATCTGAATAGGACTAATTTATCTGTTTAATTTATAAAAAAATTATATATATATACATATATATATATATATATATATATATATAAAATTTATCTAATTTATAAAAAATGTTGGTGCCATCAAAAGAAATAGAGTAATTTGCAGAAGTGGTTTGGTTGGTTTTATTGTTTTGTTTTAGGTGAAAGCAATGAGTTCAGTTTGGACAAAATGACTTTGAGAGGCTGACTGACTGGACATCCAGTTGGGGAAGCTCTGTCAGGGCAAAGTTTAAAGGAGAGTCAGAATTCTGGTCGTGCAAACAGGGCCTGTCCTGTAGCTACTTTCTGCAGCACTGCCATTGTGCTTTCCATTCCCCCTAAAGGAAAGGAGTATATTTTAATGCATACCTATGAATAGAAGCTGGATGTCAGATTAAGCTTAATCCAATAATATATGGAATGGAAATGAATGGAGAAAATGAAGAAGATGAAGTGACTAAGGACAGAGGCTTGGGGGAGTATAGGATGAAGCAGAGAAGTTACAGAGACTGAGAGGCAGTGAGATTGGGAGGAGGATAATAGCCAAGGAAAGAGAGAGATTATCAATAAAGAGGGAGTTACCAGTAGTGTCAGATATTGCAGAAAGAACAAGGAGGGTGAGGACTGAGAAGAAGGCAATAGTTTGTCTATCAAGTTGTCATTGGTGACATTGGAAAGAATGATTTCTGTGGAGTGGTAAAGTCAGGAGTCACATCACAGGGAGCCAAGGGGCAAGTAGGTGGTTAAGAAAAATAGTGAGTATGGACATCTCTTTGTAGATATTTAATAGCACAGAAAAGAGAGAAAAAGGACAAAGATGACAGCTTAAGTAGTAAGATCAAGGGAAGATCCCTCCCCCCCAGGATTGGGAGAATTGGAGTATGTTTGTAGACAGAGGGGAAAAGGAACCTTTGGAGAGAAGAAACTGAAGGTGTAACACAATGAATGACCAGTGGATTGATGTCCCTGAGGAAACAGGAGAAGGTGGGATCAAGGGCTCAAATGGAAAGGTTAGCTCTCATAAGTAAGAGAATAATCTCAGGGGCGGTTAGGTGGCACAGTGAATAGAGCACTGGCCCTGGAGTCAGGAGGACCTGAGTTCAAATCAGGCCTCAGATACTTAACACTAGCCATGTGACCTTACGCAAGTCACTTAGCTCTAATTGCCCTGCCTTCTCCTCTCCAGAAAGAAAAAAAAAAGAAAAAAAAGAGAATAATCTCATCCTTGAAGGCTATTTGCATAAGATTCTCCTCATTGAAGATTGATTTCTTGGTGCTTCTTGGCCTGGTGCCTTCTTTCCATAATCTTTTTCTCTGTTCTAGACCTCTCCCTCCAGAGAATCTGGCACCAATGTCTTCTCTTCCAAGGTTGGAAACAGAAGACACTCTACTAAACTTTGGCCAACTCTGCCCCTAGAGCACATTTGGAACACTGAGCAATCAATCCCCACCAATGAGGAGAGTCTTATGAAAATGGACTAGTTACATTGGTATGGGAAATGAGGTGTCATAGAGTTCTTCTCTTAGAGGCCTCAATCAGATGAATAAATTAGGAGAGCAAAGTCATTCCTGAGAAAGACAGGTCTGTGTTTTAATAATAAAAACTTACAATATGCTCTAGAATAAAAGTTTCATGACTGCCAAAGAATCACAGTTGAAATACAGGCGATAAGAAATTCTGCTTTAGATGGATTAAATTTTGTCTAGACCCTGTTGCATATTATGGGCTAGGGCCTAGCATAGAATATATACAGAGAGCGTGATTTAGTGAAAAATTGAACTGATTTCTCCTGTTGTTCTACTACAAAATAGCTGTGCGATTGTGGGTAAGTCACTTAACTTTCCTCGTATATAAAATTAGGTGATTGGGTCGAAATGATGTATAAGTTTCTTTTCACCTCTCGAAATTTGTGAACCTAAAATAGAAACTACAAATTAACTGTTTTGGGGCTGCTAGGTGGCACAGTGAATAGAGCACCAGCCCCGAAGTCAGAAGAACCTGAGTTTAAATTCAGCCTCAGACACTTAACACTTACTAACGGTGTGACCTTGGGCAAGTCACTTAACCACAACTGCCCTCCAAAAAGCAAAAAAAAAAAAAAAAAAAGTAAAAATTCACTGTTTTTTCAAATATGTCTGATCCTCAGATAACATATGTAAACCCTCTCTGAAACTTAAAGTAGTATATAAATGCTAGCTATCCTTATTCTTGTTGTTTCATTATTATATTACTATTAGACTAAGGTCATAAGGATTTAGAACTGCGTAGCACTGTAGGCATTATCTAATTCAATTTCTACATCTTCATTTTACAGATATGGAAACTGAGTCCCAGAGAGGAGAATTAACATATTTAGTGAGTGTCACATAGTAAGCCAAGGTTGTAACACAGGGCCCCTAAAAATAAAAATCCAGGGCTTTCCCCACAGCTCCATGATAAGCTTCAGGAACAAACTAGATTGTAAGCCCCTTGAGGACAGGGACTTTTTTTGTTTTGTTTTGTTTTTCCATCCCCAGTAGCTCATATTCTTCCTGGGGGCACAGTAGAAATTTTAATAAACATTTGTTGAAGAACTGAATGGATGAAAATCGTGGCTGAGTAAAGAATAAAAGTTATTTAAAAATAAAATAAGTAGTTATGCAATTTTACTCAATATTTTCTCTTTGCTGTTCATTTAAGCTTGTTTACAAACAATCAGGGCTACTTGGAGAAAAGGTGTTAAATAATTACAGTGTTATTAAGGGCTTCTTTTTGGTAATTGACTCCACTGTTATGTTGGAAACAAAGAGTGTTAATTCTATTTTAAGCTTTTGAGGAATGAAAGAAAACAGTAATTTTCCTGGGGCTACTGAGCATTTCCCAACTGCTAGGAGTCTGGTACTGCCTGATGTCTCCAGATGATTCTGTAACCTCGCTCAGATTCCTCCTTCCTTCCCCTTCACCTGGAAGCCATCTTTCTTGCAAGCTCCCTGCCTTCTTCAGCTCTGCTGTTGCCTAATCAGTGACAGAATAATACCACATCTGGGTTGTTTCCAGTTTATCTTCCAGCTGTAGACGTTTGACCAGGTCAAAGCTCAGTCCTCACATCAGTCATTGCGGATGACATTATGTCTTATCCCTTGCTAATACCCACTTATCCAGAGTAGCCTCCTGGGCCTCCAAGCATCTTCTAAGAACATACACTGGGAAGCCAAGGGAGATTTAGAGGATAATGAGTTGAGAGGAAAAATTGTCCAGGAGAGAGAATACAATTAAAAAAAAAATACATTAAGCGAGTGGGGATACCAAATACTCCATGAAGAACACTTTTCTCTCTACTCCTTCCATCCAAATATCATAGTATCAGGGATTTAGAGTGGGAAGAAAACCTAGTGGCTAGCAAGCCCAGTTCCCCTCATTTACATAAGAGGAAACTGAGGCAGAAAGAGTGTAAATGATTTTACAATAGTCACGCAGGTTTTCAGTGTCCAGGGCAAAAGTGGAGCCCTGGTCTTTCTGACTCAGGATATAGGGTTTTGCCCACTACTTCATGATGAGTAAAATCTGGAATCACTGGAAGCCTAGATGTGTGGGATTTGGGGTTTAAATGTGCCCTTAATCCACAGTTGGGTTGATCAGATTAACAGCTGCCTTTTTCTTCTGGCTGCTTTCCTCTTTGCTCTCACTACTCTGCTGACAGACATTTTAGCATCTTGCTTCCTTGCAAACCCTAAATTGCCCAAATCTTCTTTCTTCTGCTTGCAGTATCTGGATCTGACTGGTAGACAGCAGGGGGCCCTGTCTGTATGCATTGTCCTCAGGTAAGGATGGTGGTTAACTGGAAAGCAGGCGGGCAGCTTGCCTAGACTTTGTTCTCTGTGGCTGCTCCTTCTTACACTTCCCTCGCTTAATAAAAACAGCGTTAACTTTACCCACATTTGTTCTTGGCTTCCACTACCAAACAGCCCTACCCCACACCCCCAACCACATGACTGCAGACATTCAGCTGGGCTGTTCTTAATGTCAAGTCTCCCGGCCCTTGGAGTTCCTTCCCACACATGTCCTTTTGGTGGGCTTCACCAGATCCCATCTGATTGCCTGTGTGTGGACCTCAGGGACCTGGGCGGGGAAGGAGTGAATGAGTGGATTGTCGGTTGCATCCCCTCCCCTGTTACCCTGTAGGCAACTTTGCAAAGAGAAAATTCAAATTTCAAAAGGATTAAAGTACATTTCAAACCCACAATCTCCCAGCAGTTTAAAACCTCTTAAAACATTACCTTGGATCTGCTCCCTATGTTCAGTAGAATTGGTGTACTTGAATAGCTCAGAGGGTTACCATCTTAATCCGGGCTTTCATCACCTCTGCACTATTGCAATAGGCTCCTAATAATTCTCCCTGCCTAAAGGTTTCCCCCTCCCCAATCCATCTTCCACACAGCTTACAAATTGATCTTCCTAAAACACAGATTTGTCCATGTCACCCCACTACTCAAAGATCATCAATGGCTCCTTGTTGCCATTACAAATAAGATACAAAATCTTTAGAAGGGTGTTTAAAGTCCTTCACAGTCTGGTACCCACCTATCTTTCCAGTCTTACTTCATTTTGTTCTCCATCACACACATTCCATTCCAATCAAACCAGTCTGTTAGATGTTTCCCATGCAGAATATTCTATCTCAAGAGTTGGCAAACTACTGCCTAATGGTCAATTGGGTGTTCCACTTTTTTTTATATGGGCTCTGAGCTAAGATGGTTTTTTAAACCATTTAAAAATACAGTACAATTTTATTTTTAGAATGTAAGAATTAAGGGGAGGCTAGGTGGCACAGTGAATAGAGCACCAGCCCTGGAATCAGGAGGACCTGAGTTGAAATGCAGCCTCAGATACTTAACACTTACTAGCCATGACCTTGGACAAGGCATTTAACCCCAATTGTCCTGCCCTCCCTACTCCAAAAAGAATTTTAAAAAGAGGTTAATGAAAATAAAGTCGTAATTTGAAAAAAAAGAATAGATGTCTTGTTTTAAACGATAACAAAACTTTATTTAAACACATAAAAACATTCTTAGCTCACTGGCTATACAAAATAAAAAACAAAAAGCATTAGTTTACTGATCCCTGTTCTATCTCCTGACCCAGCCTTTATATAAGTGGTTTTCATGCCTGCGTGCTGATGGTTTTGGCTCCATCCTCCCAGATAAAGCATGGCTCCCCCTCAGGGCTCTAGGGTATTCCTGAAGGACTGAGTTATTGCCTTGAACCCCCATTCTGCTATGTTCCTTTCCCTCTTAGCTGACAGTGATTAGCCCTTCATCTCTGGCTAACTTTTAACATCAAATAGTTTTTATGAAGAAATATTTACTTTACATGTAAACATATATATGGAAACAAACATGTGTATTCATATGTTTATGCATGTAGGCATATACACATATAGATCATAAGTAGAATACCTCCCCAACTCCTAGGGGAGCAAACTCTCCTTAGGTCTCTGGGCAGGGTAAACTCAGACTTAGTAAAGTACTTAGTATATTGCCTGGTTTTACTACTTGGATGTCCACATGTGGCATCTATGCCAGATGACTCCTTATCTGAGCTCTCACTGGACTGGGTCCTAAGGAGTAATCCTTATTGTATCAGTGTTGGACTGGCATCCTGAGCTCCATGCCTAGATGTCCTTTTCCCTCCTTCTTCACCCAAAATTAAAGAGCAAACACACAGACAAATTCCCCAGGTCTGTGCTCATGGGTCACATGTCAGCCCCTGATGGGGAGATGGACTAAAAAGATCATGAGTTTCTGGTCCCCTAATGCCTTTAATCCAATTACTTTTTCCACCCACCTTTTTCCTAGTCTAGACAGTCAAAGAGTCTCTTCTTCACTACATGGTCAGAAGAACAGTTACAGGAGGTCTACACCAGAAATCCCCACACGGATTGTAAGGGGACCTTATAAGCTGAGCACTCCGGACAAGGCTTATAAGTACTAGACACCACTCACTTTCCATTACATCAAATGCATGCACTCTTCCTTTAGTTCTGCCTTGTACACGGCCTAGGCTCCCCTGACGACAGCTCAGATGTCATCTACTACATGAAATCTTTCCTGATGCCTCCAGTTATCTGCAGTTAACTCCCTATTGAAATTACTTTGGCTTAAGTTGTATTCCCGCAATAGAATGTAAGTTACTTGTGGTTGGGGACTTGCTTTTGCTTATAATTTTCAGCACTTATCTTATGCATGTAGTCTAGTTGTTTTTCAGGTTATGAAGGGCTTTAAAAAAGCCAAACAAGTAGAGGAGTTCATTTGGTCCTAGAGGTAGTAAAGGAGGCAGTTAGGTGGTGCAGTGGATAACAGGGCTGGGCTTAGAGTCAGGAAGACTCATCTTCCTGAGTTCAAATCTGACCTCAGACACTTAGCCGTATGACCCTGGGCAAGTCACTTAACCCTGTTTACTTCAAATTCTTCATCTGTAAAATGATCTGGAGAAAGAAATGGCAAACCGTTCCAGTATCTTTGGGTCATGAAGAGTCTAACATGACTGAAAAAGAACTGAATAACAACAAAAAAGGAAGTAGACACTGGAGTTGACTGAATGCAGGGAGTAGGGTGGTGGTAGTGGTATAGCTAGTAATGTCTGAAGCCAGATTTGGATCCAGGAAGATGTCTTCCTGACTCCAGGCTGGGTACTTTATCCACTGCACCATCTAACTGATAGTGCATAGATAGATGCATACTCTTATATCTAGATGCATAGATAGATAGATACTATTATACTTAAAATTATTAATAAATTACTATTATAATGCTTAATAAATGCTTGCTGAATGAATGATTAATAATTAATTCTTCCTTCTCTCCCTCCTTCCTTCTCTCCCTTTCTCCTTCACTTCCTTCCTTCCTTCCTCCCTTCCTCCTTTTTTCCTTCCTTCCTTTCTTCTTCCTTCCTCCTCCCTCCCTCCCTCTCTTCCTTCCTTTCTGCCTTCTTTCTTTCCTCCCTTCATTCTTCCTCTCAAATGTACTTCCTTCTTCCCTCCTTCCCTTTCTTCCTTGTTTCCTTCCTTGTTTTCTTCCCTCTCTACCTCCCTCCTTCTCTTCCTTTGTTCCTTTCTTACTCTCTTCTCCTTCCTTTCTTTTTCTTTCTTTCTAGGATTATTTAAAAAACAAGCAAACCTTTCTTTGCCTTTAACATCACTTTCATGTCCTAATAACACTTCCCATCCGTTCTCCAGTGAACATTTCTTTCTAACAAAGAATTTTTTTTTAATAATTCAGCAAAACCAACCAACACATTGATTATTGTTTGTGAGCATATGCAACATTCCCTACTGTTCTCCATTTTTCTCATTTCTTCCATAAGCTACCATTCAAGCCAGCCAAACTCTCAGTTTCTGGGAAACACTCCCTCTACTTTCTGAGCAACTTAATACCTAGGAGGTCTACACTAAAGAATAAATACATAAATTAAATGAGAGATGTAAATAAGTGTAATTAATCTGTACATGATCTGCCTTCTGGTTCCTTCCCACCCATTTCAATCTCAGAAATGTTTTCTCTTTATGAACTTAAATCACCTTGTTCACTGTCTCTACTGGATAGAATAAAGTTTTCTGTTTCAGACTCTCAGAATCAGATGAGAGCTCAGAGTTCATCTAGGGTACCCTCAACCTGACTTAGATTTGCTCCTGGGTCCTATATGTTACATCCCTAACAAATGCTTACCTAGCCTTCTCTTGAAGACCTCCAATAAGAGGCAATTGACCTCTTTCCAGAGCAACCTTTTCCACTTTAAGGAGGTCCAATGGTTAGGAAATTTCTCCTAATATGGAGTGAAAAATCTGCTTCCCAGGTACTTTCACCCTTTGCTCTCAGATTTATCTTCTTGGGCCAAACAGACCTATTCTCATCTTCTTCCACATCACTTCCCAAATACTTGATGGCATTTATTATGTCCTCTCTAAGTTTTCTCTGAAGTATACATCTCATCCTTCACCCAGTAGGTCAGTCAGCTAGCATTTATTAAGCCCCTACTCTATACCAGGCACTGTGATAAGTTCTGGGGATGCAAAGGAAGGCAAAAGGCAGCCTCTGCTCTCAAAAAGTTCACAGTCTAAAAGGGGAGACAGCAAGCAAACAATCATTTACAAACAAAATGTGGACAGAATAAATTGTAGATAATTAACAGAGGGGAGAAACTTGCATTAATGCAATCATTAATTAATAGAAAGGAATTTAGCTGGGACTTAAAGAAAGACAAGGGAAGTAGGAGTCAGAAATGAGGAATGAGACAGTTCCAGGCATGGGAGATGGCCAGTGAAAATCCTCAGCTTTGGGAGATGGAGTGTTTTGTGTGAGGATCAGCAAGGAGACCAGTGTCCCTGAATCTGAGTATGTGGGAGTGTGCAAGATATTAGAAGACTAAAAAGGTAGAAAAGGGGCCAGGTTATGAAGGACTTTCAAAAAAAAACCAAATAGAAGATTTTATATTTGGTCCTATTGGTAATAGAGGGGGTATCTAGGGTAGAGTGCTGGGCTTGGAGTCAGGAAGACTCATCTTCCTGAGTTCAGATCTGGCCTTAGACACTTACTAGCTGTGTGACCCTTGACAAGTCACTCAGCCCTGATTGCCTTAGTTTCCTCATCTATAAAATATGCTGGAGAAGGAAATGGCAAACCACTCCAGTGTCTTTGACAAGAAAACCTCAAATAAGGTCATGAAGAGTTGAATACAACTTAAAAACAACTGGACTGGGGCAGCTAGGTGGCACAGTGAATAGAGCACTGGCTCTGGAGTCAGGAGGGCCTGAGTTCAAATTTGGCCTCCAACACTTAAGACACACGCACAAAAACTAGCTGGGTGACCTTGGGCAAGTCACTTAACCCCAACTGCCCTATTTTACCCCCTCCAAAAAAAGCAAAAGCAACAAAAAAGGAAAGAAAATCAACTGGACAACAACAACAGAAATGTAATAGAGAGCCAGTGGAGTTAATTTAATGTGGGAGGTGGGATTGTGGTAGTAACTATTAGGCATTGTGCTTTAGGAAGATAAATTTAACAGCCTACTGGAAGATGGACTAGAGCAGGGAGAGATTTGAGGTTGGGAGACCAAACTATATGTCTTTGTAATAATCCAGGTATGAGATGATGAGCTTTTCACCAAGGTGTTTGTATCAGAGGAGAAAAAGGGCAGAAAATGAGATACTGAGAAGTCAGAAACAACAGTATTAGACATGGATTGAGGTGAGAAGGAGTATGAAGTCAGGGAAGACATTTAGTTTGTATGCTTGACTGACTCGAGGGATGAGATACCCATAATACTGTAAGGGATATTAGGAAGAGGGAAAGATTTTTGGAGGATGAGTTCAGTTTGGGACATGTTGAGTTTAAGATATCTGCGAGATATTCGTGATGCCAGTAGACAGTTAGAGATGCAAATTTGGGAGTCAGCAGAGACATTGCAGCTGGACAAATAAATCAGAGAATTATCTGCAAAGACACAATAATTGAATCCAAGGGAGCTGATAAGATCCATTACATGAAATAATACAGAGGGAGAAGAGAAGCGGACCCAGGGTAGAGCCTTGAGGGACACCCATGATTAATGGGTATGATTTGGATAAAGGTCCAACAAAAGAGAGAGAGAAGGAACAGTCAGACAGGTAGGAAAAGAATTAGGTAAGAGTAGTGTCACAAAATCCTAAAGAGAAGAACATGTTAAGGAGAAGAGGGTGACAGTGTCAAAGACTGCAGGGAAGTCGAGAAGGATGCACGTTAAGAAAAGGCCATTAAAACTGGTCATCTAGAGATCACTAAGGAATTTGGAGAGAGCAGTTTCAGTTGAATAATGAGGTTGGAAGCCCAACTGAAAACAGTTGGAAAGGGTGTGAGAGGACAAAAAGTGGAGGAGACATTAATTGCAGATGACATTCCCAAGGAGTTTAGGCTGAAAAGGGGAAGAGCTGTAGAATGATACCTAGCAGGGACAGATGGCCCAAGGGAGAGATTTTGAGGATGAGGAAGAGATAGATATGTTTTCTGGCAGTAAGAAAGCAGCCAATAGGAAAGAGAGACTGAAGATAAATGAGAAAGCGGGTATGATGAAGAGGGAAATAGGCTGGAGATGATGAGATGGAATGGGATCACTTGCACATGCCAAGGAGAAGGTTCACATCTTCATGTGAACACAGTCCCTGTAGGGCATGGTCTCCCATTTTCATCACAGTCCCACTTGTCCTCCTTTGGATGCTTTCCAGCTTCTCAAGGTTCTTCTGAAAATATGGCATCCAAAATGGAACTTAGCATTACAGATGTGGTCTGATCTTATTCTGACCAGATGTGCACAGAAATCAGAGGGACCATCACCACTTTATTCTGAATGTTATCCTATCCTGTGCTATGCAGTCCATGTGATGAGGTTTTGGGGATGTACTAATGTGCTGATCTTTCATACTGAGTTTATTAAAACCCCCAGATATTTTTTTGACAAATAGTTGTTTATCGATACATGTCTCATTCCATATTATACTCAAGAAGCTGGTTTTTTAAATTCAATTGCAGACTTCACATTTATCTCTGTTAAATTTTGCCCTATCAGCATTTACAAATATCTTCTTTGTAAATTTGTCAATCACAAATAAAAAACGTTGTAGGATAGACACATGAACTGTGTTCTTTTCCCCACCCTCTTGGAAATCAAGTCACTTGGGAAATTGGGTGTATGGGTTTCAACTTTTCCCTAACAGTATCACAATTTTGATTTAGCATTGATGTAGAAGCGCTTTCCATTACCAATTCAGCATCTAAACAGCATTAAAATAAAGTGTTACTGTAAGAGGCCCGATCTGCCTAAACATTTCTCAGAAGAGTACTGTGTGCTGGAGATGGGCTGGATGCTCAACCTTCCCATTTTCATGAAGTAAGAAAAAAAAAAGCCCAACCCTCTGGAACTGAAGCTTTTTAATTGATTATAAAAACAGCAAGAGAACATAGCAGTGGGGATTGTTGGCAGGGCTTTAGAGCAAGTGGATATTTGCATATTCATTTGCTTCTCATTGGCCAAGATGAATCCTCTTTTGGTATTCAAACAAATGTGCTGTGAAGTTGTGGAGGACAAGGTTTCACAACTTTTCCTGGCTAGAGGCCTGAGTAGTTTCTAGGTGAAGTGACAGAGGGCCAGAAACTGGTGGCAAAATATCATTGTCAGGGGTTGGGACTGTGGTATACTAAAACAATTCCTGGACAATGGGGGAACATGTTTCTTTTGGGGATGAAGGGAATAGGAAGCTAGGTGATGATTACAAAATGAATGGTAGGCTTTGGGCCTAGAGAAAAGAAGATTTTTGAGGGGATAGGGGAGGGGCACAATAACCTTTCAAGCATCTGCAGGGCTGGTATGTTGAAAAGGGATTAGATTTAGTCTTTTTAGCCCCAGAGAGCAGACATGAGAGCAGTCGGGGAATGTTGCAAAGATCATATGAGGTAAGATTGAATTTCCTAACAATAAGCGCTAATGGAACATGGAATGGACTACTTTGGGAGGTAGTGAGCCCCGCCTCCCAGGGAGACTCAAGCAAAAGCTAGTTTATAGCAGGAATTATTTTTTGGGCTGTTTAGTCTTCTTGTGTTGCCTGTTATACTTTGATCATCTGTTCCTATAACCTGGAACACTCTCCTTGCTCCCATAGTCTGCATAAATTCTATCCTTCCTTCAAGGACTTACCTCAAGCTCTGTTTTCTCCACAAAGTCCTCCCTGAGAGCTGAATTTTGAATTTCTGTTGCATAGATAGCATACACAGTTACAGATATAGCTATTCCACAGATGTAAATATTTCCACATCTCCTATAATAAGTTAGCCATAATCCAATAGATATTTCAGTTTAATATGAATTTGATTCATTCACTGACCAATGTAATCACAGTTTCCCCAAATATTGATGCGAATACATTCATAGTAGTAAAACTATAAGAGAGAGTGAGAAAGTTTTATGTTAATTGGTGATGTTGTTGGTATGTCTAGTGCATTACCAGTGTCTGGAGCTCACTTTTCTTATCTGTAAAATGGGGTTATGTGATAGATTAAAAAATCTGAAGATGCTCCCATTGTTAACTTCTGTGATTCTGAGGCTTTATCAGGTTCAAGCTAGGCCACTGGCCCATAGAGTCAAGTTGTAGAATAGGGATTTCTTGCCAATACAGAGGTCATTACAAAATTTCAAAAATGAAAAATTGAAAAACAAATATACCACATACAACCCAGTCATAAGAAGTATATTGTAAACTAAACAGTAAAATAGAATATAACATATTTTAAGATCACAATAGTGTGGAAAAATCCACAACGCATCTAGGAATTCCTCTCTAACAAAAACTATAATTCAAGAAACTCAGGATCATTAGGAGTCTTGTCAAACTCTATTAATCTATGTCAAAGGAATGTTTCTTAGTGAGCAATTTTGAGGAAAGCCTTATGTGATACAGATAGAACTGAATTTCATAGATCTCATCAATCTCTTTGTTTTATAGATGAGGACATTGAAGCCCAGAGAGATTAAAGACTTATCCAAAGTCACACAACTAAAAAAAAAATCAGCATAACCAGGATTTCAACCCATCTTAATTGACTTTTAATCCAATGTTCTTTCCATTGTAGTGTGATGCCTATTTATTGGGATAGTACATGACTATTTGGGTGGGGGTGGGTGAGTAGGAAGGGGAGGCAGGGGTAGAATTTTCCCTTTCAGCATTTTCCTAGAATCCACTCTTTTCTGCACATGAAAAGTCAACAGGAAGTAGACACATGACAAGGGGTGTGCTGGTAAATGTTTAACAACTGGATTGCTGGGAGAAAAAAATAACTCATGACATTTAGTTTAATCGACATTTTCTCTATTACTTTAAGTCTAGAAAGCAACAAAATAATAACTCGGGCTTGGATTTATAAAATTTGCCAATTTCTGAAGTAAAAATGCTCACACTAAAAATTCAAAAATTGGCCCTCCCAAGCCTATGTGGGTGTTTCCAAGCATATTCCTGCCTAAGACTTCAGGTCTGCAGGTATTGAAAACAAAGAACTCTACCTACTCCCAGCCTCTCTGTGAACTTCATCTATTTAGAAACATTAGATGATGCTTTTTACCCCATTCTCTACTCTGGAGGGAAGGGTGGGCACAAGGCACTTGCCTGTATGTTATAATTTCAAGGGTGATAGACAAGTAACCTCATGCACAAAAATATATTAAAAAACAAAACAAAAACTTCCACTGGCTAGCTGATGACTAAAATAACAGTTTTACTTCTTTAGTTTAAGTATGATGGGTCTTCAAATGAAAATACCCCTAAAAGGCATAATACTTTAAGCTACTAGTAAGCATTTATACTTTAATCTGAGTAAAGGATTTCATAGCAAGCTTTTTTGGCAAGGTTAGAAGCTAGTGGAAGGGAAAAGGAAGAGGTGATTTAGATGATTTGCCCTGTATAGCTCTGGGAACTTTTAATTAAATAAAACGAGATTGGGAAATAAAGGTTCCTCAAAGACAACTTTACCTACTTCACGATTGGGCCAGTCCTGTTAGGATAATCATTGGTCATTGGTCCTAGCAGAGGAGAGAGGATTAAGGAATCCCAAAGCTCTGTTTCATTTTTCCCTTCCCATTTCTTTCCATAGTAGAATCATACAATTAATAGGCACAGTAATAATAATAAAGCCAAGAAAACCTCATTTTTCTCAGGGTCAGAAGATTTTCCTAGTTCCTTAAGTCTGGAGCATGGGCAGATGGGTGGTAGGTGGTTTCTACCAGATGTAGCAACTAAAAAACTGGAGGTTTTAGAATTTGCTGAGCAGTTTGTGAGTAGTCATTAGTCAAGGCTGGTAGGTTTTTTGAATCCATCTGCTGAGATGACATTAACTGTGTTGCCTTTTTCCGTTTCCTTATTCACAGTGGTTTAAGTGGGGATGGTGGAGGCAGCCACCTCCAGCATTCACCAGTTTGGGGATTGATGATCCCAACTTATTTTCAAAAACATACAAAAAAAATCTAGAACAAAGCTCTAGATTATAATAATATATAGCAGAGCTCTCACAGTTAGTGGGAAAGGGAGACATTTTCATTCCCACCTGAGCTATTCACACTATGGTGCAATGGAAAGAACACTGAAGGGGAAGACAGGAAATGTAAATCCAAGTCCTGATTCTGCTATTTCTTAGCTGTGTGACCCTGGATAAGTCCTTTCATCTCTCCAGGACTCTGTTTCCCCATCTGTAAAAGGAAGGGCTTAGATTAGAGGATCTGTGAGATTACTTTCAGTTCTAATATACTGTGACTCTCTCCAAGCCTAGAAATCATGTTGCCACTGGAGTTGGATTTTGCATTGGGTATTGGTAATGAAGAATGTTGAAATACTGTCACATGCAAGAAAGATTAGATTTATCCTCCTCAGTCCCAGAAAGAAGCAAAGGGCGGAGATTGCACAGAGACAAATGTGTGCCTGATCTCAAGAAATGCTTTCTAACAATTAGAGCTATCCAAAACTGGAATGTGAGGTCTTCAAACAGTGTCAGAGGGCCATTAATTGAGTATGTTATAATAGGGAGTTCTTTTATGTATAAGTTGGCCCATTTCAGTGGTGCCAAACTCAGATAGAACTCAGGGCCACTAAACTATACATAAAGATCCCCATGGGCCACAGGGATTTAAGAAATTAGATAATCCTTGGCTGAACTACCAAGGCCATTGGTTCACTGATAGTCACTAACAGGGGAACGCTGACATTTGTCTGGTGGTGGTTGAACTATCACAGAGCAGAGTAGGTGCAATCAGCAGCCAGCAAAGAGTTTCACTGACATAGTGTGATCCTATGTCCCTTTCTCTCTGACCTTTACCACCCCTCTTCAGTGCTCTTGCACTGAATCCTTTCTTCTCCTCAATCCCCCGCCCAAAGGCCCAGCTGTTCCTTGCAGAGGTAGCTGTAGTGTGAGGGGGGATAGCACTGGGCTTCTGACTGGGAGAAGACTGTTTCATTTCACAACCCAGCCTTTTCTTCCAGAGGGTTTTTTCTTTGGGCTTTATAGGGTATAACTTTTTAGAAGACCCTCAAATATTTTAACATTATGGTCTGTGACCAACCTTGACATCTTTTTAAAGAAGGGCAAATTAGCTTAATTAAAAAAAATGTCCTACCCTGAATTTCTGATTTTTTTCCCTTAGTTACTAATTATGAGCAACCTCGCTAAATATTATCCAGGATTATAGAGAAATTAACTAGGAGAAGTGGAATGGGGAAAGACAGAGACAGATGGAGAAAAAGAGAGACAGAGACAGTGGCAGAGACAGAGAGAGTCCTTGGTGTTAGGAAAACTCTAAAGTCTTTGATATGTTTGAGATTTTTTTGCTGTTGTTTTAAACAGAATGTGTTAGACAGTGTGAGTTAATCGCCTTGGGGCATGGACACTGGCCAAGCACCCGTCCTCAGGCTATTAGGCCTATCAATCCTCCTTGACTCAGGACTTCATGTGCTGGTAACTTGCCAGTGAGGTGAGAAAGGGATGGGAATGGAACAAATTTAACTTCATTGTTCTGAGAAAACCAATTTATATGAAACACCTGGAGGAAAACCATAAGAAACCACAAACCTCAAAATCATTAATATTTCAATCCCACCCAGCTCTACATATCCTTCTGATTAACTTCTGGCAGCACTGTCCATGAAATTGATAGAGTATCTCTGGGATAATTAAATGAGTCCCCTGCAACCTCCCACCCTGATCCTAGCCTCCTAATCCTCTTCCCTTTTCTTCTCCCTCTCTATCATTCCCTTCTCCTTCTCTATGTCTATTGGTTTCTCCTTCCAGTACTCTTTAATCAGCAAGCTTCCGTACTTGGTTGGTCCTTTGTCCTTAATGGTTGTCTAGCAGCCTCTACCTCTGTCCTCACTTTGGCCTGTAGAATAATACCCAAAGCATTTCCATACCCCCTGAAAGCAGTTCACTCTCCTTCATTTAGGTGTTTAAAAAGTTTTACTAGCAAACATCATGAGGGATGGGGATGGCAATAATCAATGGAAGGGCTTATACTTCTCTTCCGCAATCAGCCATTCCTTAGTGTGAATTTATAAAGAATTAGACTAGGCTCTTTGCTTGTTTTTCATCCTTTTGTCTTGTAGAAAAACTAGTACTAAATCTCCTCTGTTCTCAATCTGTAGTCAATGAACACCATTTGGCAAAGATATAGGTATCTCAACCCTTCTAAAATCCCCTTCCCCAATTCTTAGCTTAGTATAGACTCCCCCACCCCCACCCCCTGGTCAATCTTTAGGAAGGGGTCCCCCCTTTCCATTGCTTCATACAGAAGAGCCTTTCTCTACTCTTTGGCTCCAAATCCAAGGAAGAAGCATGCCCTTGTCTCCTGGCTCCCTGGGTGAGAAAAACACTATTATCTTGACTCCCTTACATTTTTTCCTTCATTTCCACCAGCCTCAAGAAGCTTGTTGCTGCTTCATTCAATTTTTACAGATCAGTCAGTCAATAAACATTTATTATATGCTTACTATGTGCCAAGTATAGTGCTAAGAGATTGGAAAAAAATAACAGCTCACCTCTGACTGATACTTATTAAGGGATTTTTGAAAAGTAGTAGTGGATTCATGCTTCCTAGAGGGAATGTATTCACATACAAATAATTATATACACATATTATTATGAATAGCATTTTAATATATTATATATAACATGTATGAAGATTATATATTACTTATGCTAGATTATATATTACATGGTATGGCATATATGAAACATTTATACACGTACACATATGTACGTACATATACATATATTATTGCCATTTAAATATATTGCATATATCATGTGTGTCAGGTTATATACTATTTATATTATATTGTATATTGTATGGTATGGCATATAGGAAACATTTATACATGTACATGTATACACACACATATATACTCATATATGGGCATAGGTATATTGTGTATGCATGGACACGCACTGTGTATGTATAGATTGTTCAGTGTGCAAATATATTTTTGTACGTGCATATTTCATGTAAGCCTGCATGCACATAATAGATGAAATGTGTGCTTCCATGTGTATATGTCCTATGTGTATGTGCATGTGCATATGTATATATTATATATAGCATATATTATATATATACAATGTATAGAGTTCACATAAAATCATGTGTGTACCAATTCTCTAATTTCTTTGAGCAGCCTGTCCTCGTATTTCGATTCTTACTAGCCTGCATTGAACCAGAGTGTGTGCAATGTAGAACCTCTTCTCTGTGTTCTATTCTCTGAGGAAATGGAAAACATCTGGTTAGCACTTTCTGTATAATCATTGAGTAACCTTGTCTCCTCCACTCTTTCCCCATAGGCTGTATTGACATCCCTGCCATTATTTTTAAAAAAAATTTTAATGCTCATTATTGGAAGGAAAAAAAAATCCAACAGCAGGGTTCAGGCTTGGGTGGTAGTGAGTGAAATCATGGTCAAAGCTTCTGCATGGAAAAGATTAAGCTGTTAGTAGCTGCCCTTGTTTCGTTGGATATGGTTCACACCTACTGCAGGTCTCCTAGTAACCTAATGCTTTACCTCTGTTAAAATGGAGGACCTTTTTTCTCCATCTCCACATTTCCTTTTGATATATATGAGAAGAAACCAGGTTGGAAAGCTTTACAAGTGGGTGTAGTTAGAAGGAGGGAGGAGAAAGGTCAGAGATGGGAGGTCTAAGTCATTAGACCTCCAAGACCTAGACATCTTCCAGGAATAAGGAGACTTTAAAGAGCTCTCCTGAGGAGGCCCAGTCCATGGAACTGTGATAAAGGGTACTTTGGATTTAGCCATTCAGAGCTCATTTTGTTTGGCATTGAAATTGAAGCAACAACTGTGCTGAGACACTTTAAATATTTCCTCTCCTTTGTAAATTGTAAATACATTCTCTAACCAACCTCTCATTCTTGCCTGTAAGCCTAGCAAAACTAATTTTGGGTTGGTTCCAGGTTACTTTCTGTTATTTTGTACTTTACCTGAAACATTCTTGTTACATTTTTAGTTTGCTTGTGTTTCCTGATTTATTTTTTAGTTCAGGTAATCATCTCTTCCTCTTTTTTTCTTTCCTTATGTGTTCTTGTGCTTCATTCTTAAATCACGAATAGAAGTGTTTATAGTTAAACTTCTAGACTTGAGAGAGCTGCTTTGAACAACCATTTGCTTAAATGATTTGCTCACGCAGTCAGACTGTGTCAGGAGTGTGACTTGAACCTAGGTCTCTCTCACCATCTTTCTGTTCACTAAGCCAAGACTGGCTCTATTTATAGTTTTAATAATGACTACAGACTACCAGGGTATGTGGAGACTTTGTTCTGTAGTGCTTGACATAGAAAAATGTATGGTTATACAACTTTGATTGATTTATGGTGTATCACTGACAGTTGATCTACTTCTGAGAAACACTGGATGTGAGTCCCTGGGCAAATCCCAACTCTCTTAGTCATTGTTCTCTGTAACTAAGATGACAGGAGAGAGGCTGTCTTGCACTAATAGAGGGATTTTCCTTAAGGAAGGGTGTTGTGGTCTGCAAAATCATAAGGATAATGAGTGGAACAGTAGGGATATCCATGGACATGACTTTTCCTTCTCAGAAAAGAGGTAGAAGGTAGGGGTGGGGTGGCATGTGGGATTTGTTCTTTGGCAAGACAAGAAATGTCTAGGGCTGAGATGAAGACTTATGGTACCGGGAAATTCAGAGCTCTTTGGCATTAGGTCTGAAGATCTACTTGGGCGTGGGCTGGGGAGAAAGAGCGTTTAATATTATTCAATAGTTAAAATTCAACTGAATAATAAAAATAGGTACCTTTATTAATGAGGATGGAAAATGAGTTGATTTTCTCTGTCCATCCATCACAGAGGATCATTTTGACAGGCAGTTGATTTTGGGGGGTCTTTTTTGTCTTATGGTTTTTATTCCATTCTACTCCTTTCTCCCCACTCTCAGATAAAAAAAATCTGCAATCCAACTTGTACTAATAACCTTGGGTGTGTTACTTAATTTCTTCTGCTCAGGTTCTTTATGTGTGAATTGAGATGAGTGGTTTAGATGATTGCAAAGCCATCTCCCAGCCCTAACATTCCATGTATCTGATTCCCTGAATTCCCATGTCTAGCTCAGGAATAGTTTTTAGAGAAGAAGTTCCATTGAGTGGGAAAGGGGAGATGTATCAGATCAGGAGGAAGAGAAAAATCACTTACATAGGATTAGGGTAAAGCCCTCACCTCTCCAACACACACACACATACCCCATAAACCCCACCCCCAATAGCTTTTAATTTCAGACATATAGGAAAATGTGCAACTGAGCAAAAATTAAGGTAGATATTATAGATGGGAGACTGATATGTTGTATGAGACATCTTGTTCTTATTCATTCTTTATAGCTTGTAGATAGCACAAAAATGTACTCGGAGGATGCTGGTCATCTTGCATCCCTTTGTATTTTTTGAAGGGAAAATGGTTTTTCATGGACATGCTATTTCAGTATGCTAATGCCGTACCTGTTCATAGCCCAGGAGAGAGGTAAGAGTAACTGAGATAAGGGTATTTACACAACAGCCCTGCCTAACTTGTTCTGGAGGTGTCTATCTTCAAGGTCAAAGTGACTGGACATTTTATTTTTGGATATTTTAAAATAATTTTCTTAAAAATTACTTTATTTTTAATCTATGGAATAAAACAAGCATTTCCATAACTGTACAATAAAAATTTTTGCACATGAAACTACAAATCTACTATGCACAACTTGCTATTCCTTTCAAATATAAAACAAAATTATCGTGTAAATTTTTCTCCCCCTTTTTTTCCTTCCCTTTCCCCCTCCCCTACCCTAGAGATGACTATCATTAGACATGCACTCAAATACATCCACATGTGTAAAATTATTCTATACATACTTCTATTCAGCAGTTCTTTCTCTAGATATAGATAGTGTCTTTCTTCATATGTCTTTCATAGTTAATTTGGGTATTTATGATATAAAATAACTTATTTGCTCAAAGTTGTTCTTAATATTGATGTTACTAGATACAATGTGCTCTTTGTTATTTCAGGCAAGTATTTCCATGTTTTTCTAAGATCATTGAGCTCATCATTTCTTGTCATCACAACAATATACTACGGCTTGCTCAGCCATTCCCCAATTGATAGGCCTCCCCTCATTTTCTAGTTCTGGACACATCTGACCAGATTACTACCCAACTAAAAAATTCTTAATATTTCCATACTTGCTTAGAATAAAATACAAACTCCTCAGTCTGGTGTTTAACCTACACTTTTCTTGAATCTACTAGTTCAGGCTTAATTCATGTTATTCCCTTTCATTTTCTTGAACATGCCTACTTCAAGGAAATCAGGATGCTGAAAATGAATGGCCCCTGGACAAGAAGGGATCCCTTTTCCAATACCCAAGGTTTCCCCCTACCTCCCTTACTTTAGGACTACCAATAGGGCTATTAGGTGGCATAGTGAATAGAACACTAGCCTTGGACTCAGAAAGACTCATCTTCCTGAGTTCAAATGTGACCTTAGTCACTTACTAACTGTGAGACCTTGGGCAAGTCACTTAACCCTGTTTGCCTCAGTTTCCTCTTCTGTAAAATGATCTGGAGAAGGAAATGACAAACCAATCCAGTATCTTTGCCAAGAAAACCCAAAATGGAGTCACAAAGATTTGGAAATGACTGAACAACAACAATAAAACCTGATTCATACACCAGCCCCTTTCCATCCATTCCATAGTGGGAAGAAATGCGAAAGCTTGGAGACTGTAGAGGGAAAATCCTTTCCAAAGGGAAATCCCATAAAATAGTCACTTCTTGAGTCTTTAAAAAAAACAAACAAACCCGTTTTTCTCTTTTCTGGGTGTCCTGTCTGTGTCCTTGGCCACTGGTGGAAAGACTTCCTTTCTCCATTCCTTCTACCTGCTTTCATCTTTTATTTTGTAATACTCACCTTTCTTAGGGGAATCACAGGGTTTCAGGAAGAGTACTAAATCCCTGTATTCTCCTCTCTACTGACAGAAATCCTTTTCCTTCTATATTTGCTGCAGTTTTGCTATCTTTATAAGTTTTCCCTCCATTTTTTCCTTTTAAAGTTTTCTTCCCAACTTTTTTCCCCTCTCCCAATTCTCTTTTCTCTTTTTGAATTCTTCATTCACTTTCTTTTTCCATCAATTTTTAAAATTTTTCATCTCCTTATCTCCCTTCATTCATCCTCCACTCATTTCCTTTTTCTTATATTTTATTTCTCCATCTCCTCTGCCCTCTTTCTTTTACTCCTTCCCTTTCTTTTTACTTCTCCACTTATTCTCTTTTCCTTTCCCCTCTCTTTTTCTTCTTGTTTATCTCCTCTTTCCCTTTTCTTTCTATCTCTTCCCTTTACCAGCTGTAAATTTTCTCCATTTCCCAAATGAATAAAAATTCTTGCAACAATAAGCCAAGCAATTCATACATTTACCAAGTTTGAAAATGTATGTCTTATTATGTACCTCTGGTCCATTACTCTTTTCTTAAGAAGTAGGTAATATGTTTCATTATCAGTCTTCTGATGACATGCTTGGTTACCCCAGTGGTTAAGGTTCTGTAGTCTTTCAAACTTGGTTTTATATGACTCACTGTACATATATTCACTGTACAAATTTATTTTATTTTGCTCAATTCAGTCTGCATCAGTTCATACAAGATTTCCTGTATTTCTCCAAATCTGTCATATTTGTGATTTCTTACAATGCAACAACATTCCATTACATCTTTATACAAAATTTGTTCATTTTTCCCCTTTGTTGCAACAAAAAGTGCTGTTATAAATATTTTTTATATTAAGACACTCCATTCTCTTTGACTTTTGGGGGTGATAGTGGTAGTGGTAGTTATTCTTAATAGTGATATTGCTGAGTCAAAGGTTCTAATTAACTTAGTGATTTTAAGATATAGTTGAAATGTACAGAATCATCAAGTGAATTCATAGCTTCATTTGTCATTTATGAGTGTATATGTACCTGTCTTCTCCCAGTCCCTCCAACAATTGTTAGTTACATCTTTTGTCAAATTTCCCATTTGACAGGTATGAGGTAGAATTTCAGAGTTCTTCTAATCTGCATTTTTTCTCACTGTCAGTGATTTAAAGCTGACTTCATATGGTTACTGATAATTTGAGTTTCTTTTTTGAAAACTAAGTATTCTTATCCTTTGGTCAGTTATCTTCTGGAGCGACCATATTATTTTTCATTTTTTAAATTACTGACAACTCACATAGTGTTTTATGCATATTAGGTGCTTAATAAATATTAAAATGAATGGGCATTCCTATTGGATTCCTTTTACTGCCCAGAAAGTATTCTGGGAAATTTCGTACTTTACCTGGAATGGAGGTTGTTTCCTTCAAACACTCAGCTCATATTTCACCTACATGAGGTCTATTCTCATCCCTCTAGCTTTTAATGTTTCACTGCCTAATTATTTTCAGATCTACTATGTATCTACCTGTATAAGTACAAGTTGCCTCTCCTGACTCCTTTCAGTAAAGGACTGATTTATCTTTAGCTTAGTACTCTCAGTGCCTAGGACAGTGCCTGGCACATAGTGGAAACTTAATAAATGGTTATTGATTGAGTTATAGATTCTTGGCAATGACAGAAGGACTACTGATATTGGTAAGAATGCTTGCATGTTTCCTTCCTGACAACTGTGTAGCCTAAAATATACTTGGGTAATTTTCTGTTTTTGTCTGCCTGCCTAAAGAAAAAAAATAGGGAAGGGGGATGAATTGAATCGTTTCTCTGGGTGTGCTGAGCTGAGTGCTGGACTTAAAGTCAGTATGACCTGGGTCTGAATTTTACCTTAGATATTTATGAGCTGTTTGACCTTAGGCAAGGTTTTCAATCTCTTTGGGTCAGTTTTCTCAATTGTAAAATGAAAATATATATTTTTTTAATTTAGTATTTTATTTTCTCCTAGTTACATGTAAAAACAATTTTAACATTCATTTTTAGAACTTTGAGTTCCAAATTGTCTCCCTTCCATCCTCCACATCCCACCCCCTCATTGAGAAGGCAAGCAATTTGATATATGTTATAGATCTATGGTCAAGCAGATCGTTTCCATAATAGTCATGTTGGGTAAAACGAGAACAAATGAATAAACCTACATCCTAGCATTCTTGTGAAGAGCAAATAAAAAATGTATGTAAAGACATTTGAGTGCATTAAAGTGCTACATTATAAGTCAATATACATTTACCAAGCACATGCTTTGCCTACTATGCACCAGACACGGTGCTAAGCCACTGGGGATAGAAATATGAGAAAAGATAGTCCCTGTCCTCAAGGAACTTACAACTTAATTGGGGAAGACAACACACAAATGGGAACTAAAGATAGGGGAGAAGCATCTAACATGGTGGTGTGGTAGAGAAGTCAGAGAGACCCAGAGTAGTGCAGGCAGGTGAGAAATAAGGAGATGTTTGAACTGAGCTGCCTCCTTAAATGGAGGTCTTAGAGCTCATGTTTCTATTCTCTAATCAAAAGGGCAGAGGACAGTGGTGAGGTGGAGTTGTAAGACTGATGAGATCTTGCAGGACAATAGTTTTCCTAAGTAATGAGCTTCCTGGGGCATGGTGAAAAAGTCCCAGAAGTCCCAGCCAGGTGAGTTCAGATAGTAAATAAATGAGCAATATTGTTACTAATAAAAGCACTAATTCTAATTGATATTTTCAAAAACTGATTAGTATCTTGTTGGATGGAGCTCAGATAGAAACCCCATTGCCACAAATTGCTATTATTACTAGTATTTGGTATTGTGAGATCTAATCAAACATTGTTCTTAAACTTTAATGGATCAGAAATTTGTCCAGGTGATTCTAGAAAATGATTTGATCAGTGACATTGGACAAGTTCCAAAATAGATTATTCTTATGATTGTTAGCTTAAATGTCTTATCTTTTGGTGAGAGAGTTCAGAAAGAAGTTACTTGAGAATAAGTCAGTACTCTGTTATTCTTTTCCTACATTTAATGTGCTACAGAATATTGTGTGGATAGAGGAACATGATATTTTTTGGTAATTGAATAATGAACTTGAGATGTCAGCTCATTCTGTGAACTCAACAGGAAACATCTTTGTGAAACTATAGTAGCAGAAGAGGGACAGGAAAAAATATGCACTTCATCCTGGCAGACAACTACTTTACTAAGTGCTTACTATCTGGCAGACCCATGCTAAAAACCCATATGGTTTTAGTTTCTTTCACTAGGTCTCTATATTTCAAAAGTTTTCCACTCCATGTAGTTTGAAAGTTATAAGTATTTATATGGAAACTCTCTTAATAACATTGTTATTAAATTTTTATGGATCAATGTTACATCTGGGTGGTTGTGAGAAGCAGTTCTGTCTTTAATGACGCTTTGGTGCTAGTACAGTTTGTTTGCATAACTCTCAAGAATATTGTGGAGTTTATGTTTGCAGTATGGGAATTTTCATCTAAAGGTTTAAAAGAACAACAAATATTTACTCCACAATTCCAGTCACATGATGGTCTTCTTTAGCATAATTTAAATTTTATTTTATTTTAATTTATAGAATAAAACAAACATTTCCATAACAGCATAATAAAAAGATAATTGCATATGGAACTGCAAATCTATTACATACAACTTGCTATTCCTCTTAAATATATAATAAAGGTAACATGAAAATACATTTTTTGTTCTTTTTTTCTTCCCTCCCCCTCCACCCTAGAGATGGTTACAAAGAGACACAAATATGTGTGTCTGTATGTACACACACACACATGCATATATATGTAAAATTGTTCTATACCTACCTCTATAAATTCTTTCTCTGGATATAGATAACATCTTCCTTCATAAGTCCTTTGTAATTAATTTGGGTATTTATAATGATCAAAATTGTTTATTCAATCAAAGTTGTTCTTAAAATAATAACACTGTTACTGTGTACATGACATTCTCTTAGCTTTGCTCATTTCTGTCTTCATTATTTTGTGCAAGTCTTTCCATGTTTTTCTAAGATCACCAAGCTCATCATTTCTTGTAGTACAATAGATTTCCATCACAATCATACGCCACAAATTGTTCAGCCATTCTCCAAGTAATGGAAATCCCCTCAATTTCTAGTTCTTTCTCACCATAAATAGAGCTGCTATAAATATTTCAGAGCATATAGGTTCTTTTCCTTTTTCCTTAATTATCTTTGGAAATTGACTTATCTTTGGAAATCGACCTATTAGTGGTATTGCTGGGTCAAACAGTACAGGCAGTTTAATAACTCTTTGGGCACAATGCCAGATGGCTCTACAAAATGGTAGGATCAGTTCATGATTCCTCCAACAATGAATCAGTTTCCAAATTCTTCCACATCCTGGTGTTGGTGTTCAGTCATTTTAAATGATTTCTCAAGGTTGTTTTAATTTGCATTAATCTAATCAATAATGATTTAGTGCATTTGTTTCATGTGACTTTAAATTGTTTTGATTCCTTCTTTGGAAAACTGCCTGTTTATATCCTTTGACCATTTATCAGTTAGAGAATGACTCATATTATTATAGATTTTATAAAGTTCTTTATATATTTGAGGTATGAAACCTTTACCTCAGAAACTGTCTGTAAATTTCCCCCTAAATTTTCTGCTTTCCTTATGATCTTTACTACATTTGTTTCCTTTGGTCAAATTCTTTTTTAATTTAATGTAATCAAAATTGACCATTCTATACCTCATTCTTCTCTCTATCTCTTGTTTATTCATAAATTGGTCATTTATCCATAAGTCTGCTAAGTAAAATTTTTCATCTCATTTAAATTTTCCTGTAAAATCTCTCTTTATATCTAGGTCATTTATCCATTTTGATTTTATTTTGATAAATGATATAAAATATTGGTCTATGCTCAATTTCTGCCATAGTGCTTTACAGTTTTCCAAACAATTTTTTAACCAAATGATGAATTCTTGTTCTCAAATCTTAAGTCTTTATACTTGTCAAATACAAGGCTATTCATTTCCTGCTGTAAATTTTATGTCTACTATGTTCTATTGATCTACAATTCTATTTCTTACCTGGTACCAGATAGTTTTGATAATTATTGACTTATAATATAGTTTAAGATCTGGTACTGCTAAACCTCTATCCTTTACATTTTTTATTAGTTCCTTTGATATTCTTGACTTTTTCTTCCAAATGAATTTTATTATTTTTTTCTCATTCAGTAAAATAATTTTGGTAATATGAATGGGATGACATTGAATATATAAATTAGTTTAGGTCAAAAGGTATACACAATTTTATAGCCTTTTGGGCATAGCTATAAGTCATTTTCCAGAATGGTTGGACCAGTTTAGGACTCTACTCATTAGCATCTCATTTTTTCACATCTCTTCTA
This sequence comes from Petaurus breviceps papuanus, assembly GCF_028583685.1. NCBI lineage: Eukaryota > Metazoa > Chordata > Mammalia > Diprotodontia > Petauridae > Petaurus > Petaurus breviceps. Next base: position 3,424,314 of record NW_027186457.1, on the reverse strand, counting down.
GTATTTGTCATTTCTGATATGTGTGGGGTAATACCCCAGACTTCTTTTAATTTACATTTTTTTAGTCAGTAGTGATTTAGAGCATTTTTCATATGACTGTAGATAGCTTTGATTTTTCCTTCTTAAATCTTTTTTATCTTTTAAATTATTTTATCCTGTTTATATCCTTTTGCCATTTATCAATTGGGGAATAGCTCTTATGTTTATAAATTTGACTCAATTCACAACATATTTGAGAAATGTGGTCTTCATTGGAGAAACTTGCCATAAAAATTTATTTGCTTCACGTATATGGTAGCTTTTAGCAAAATGTAGTTTCTCTCATTAACCTTTTAAAATTAAGTCTGTTTTTGCTTCTGCTTTGCCTGAGATCATGATTTCTACCCCTGACATTTTTTAGTTCAATTGAAGCACAGTAGATTCTGCTTTAGCCCTTTATTTTAAATCTCTGTGTGGGTTTTCTGTTTCAAGTGTGTCATTTGTATACCAAATATTGTTGGATTCTGGTTTCTAATCTGTTCTGCTCTCTGTTTCCATTTTATGGTTAATTCATCCCATTCCCATTCCCAATTATGATTATTAACTGTATTTTCTCTCCAACCTATTTTCTTTTGTTTATGCTTTTCTCTCTCTTTTTACACTATCCCTCCTCAAAAGTCTGTTTTGTTTCTGAATACTGCCTCCCTTAATCCATCCTCTCTTTTATCATCTCCTGTCCCCTTTCTTTTATCCCCTTCTTTCCTGCTGGTAAGAGATTTCTATCAACTGAATTTGTGTGTGTGAGTGTGTGTGTGTATATATATATATATATGTATATATATGTACATATATATATATGTATGTATATATATACACATAATGGATATATTTATGTGTTCTTCTGTCTTTGAACCAATTCAAATGAGAATGAGATTCAAGTGCTGCCTTCCACCCCTTCCCCAATTCCCTCCTCCACTATAAAAAATCTTCCTTTCATGCCTCTTTTGGTAACATAATTTTACCCATTCTTCCTCTCCCTTTCTCCTTCTCCCAGCGCATCCCTCTTTCTCACTATTTTTCTGTGTGTGATCATTTTAACATAGTTGAATTATGCTCTGTCTGTATAGACTCTCAATGGTTCTAATAATGATAAAATTGTTTTTTTTAATTTTTTTCAAATACTTTATTGACTTCTGATTCACATCATTCATTTCTGCAAGATTTTGAGTTACAATTTTTTCTCCCCGTTTTTCCCCTACCCACTTCCCCAAAATCGCAGTTCCAGAGGATATCCCCTCCTCCAATCTTCTCTCTCCCATATCTTCTCCCATACCCCCTTTGACTTTTCCAGTAGGGCAGATGCCCCAGTACCTGTATAACTTATTTCCCAATTACATGTAAAATAGTATTAATAACAGTATATGTATATATATATACACACACATATATATATATGCAAATATATGTGTGTGTGTATTTAAACATTTTATTTTAAAACTTAGAATTCCAGATTTACTCCCTTCCTCCCTTGTCACCCACCCTTACTGGGAAGATAAGCAATTCAGTATAGGTTATTGTGATAGTAATGGCAATTAAAGATTCCCCTGTATTGGCTTGGTTTTCAAACTGATTGTGTTAAAACCCAGAGCTTGTTAATCCCACCTGTGGGATGGACTTGTTGATGTGAAAAGAAAGTCCTGAACTGGGAGGAGCTGGTGACGTAGATTTGGAGAGACACAAGAGAGAGGCAGAAGAACTTTTTGGAAGCAGCACCTCCTGGAGGCAGAGAGAGACTGAGAGAATTGCTGGGGGCCACTTTGAATCGCCCTGGACTTTTGAAACCTACCCCCTGAGCTGCAAAGGACTGAGGAGACATGGCTGTTTTGCTGGTACTTTGTCTGTCTGTTTTGATGTTGTTTTGCCAGATTTGTCCACTGGTGAAAGACAGTCCTGTTGAAGAAGTCCTGGAACCTGGCTGTTGGCTAAGAAGCCCTGAGACTGTCCTGCAGACAGAGAGTGAATATTGTCCACTCGTGAAGGACAGTGCTGTTGTTGCAGGGATCTGGGAACCTTTCTGTTGGTTCATAGAGACTGTCCTGCAGACAGAGAGTGAATGCTGTCCACTGGTGAAGGGCAGTGCTGTTGTTGCAGGGGTCTGGAGACTGTCCCGCAGACAGAGTGAATACTGTCCACTGGTGAAGGACAGTGCTGTTGTTGCAGGGGTCTGGGAACCTTTCTGTTGGTTCAGAAGCCCTGAAGAAGGATTTTCTTGTTGTATGTTTACAGAAATCCTGGGAGAGGGTTTTGCTAATGTGTTCAGGGGTTCTAGGACTGTTCTACAGACAGAGGATGAATTAATGAAGGGACTGGCAATGTATCTTGTGGCCTTGCTAAGCCTTGTCTCCCCAGGAACTAAGATTGCTGAGAACTTGACTCATGTCAAGATGAAGAAAAGACCTCCATTTGGGTATTAAGTGCTGTGCTTAAACTTGATGTAACTCTGGGGTAGATTCAATTGTGATCCAGGGGTGGGGAACTTTTCAAACTGATTGTGTTAAAACCCAGAGCTTGTTAATCCCACCTGTGGGATGGACTTGTTGATGTGAAAAAAAAGTCCTGAACTGGGGAATCTTTAATTGCCATTACTATCACAGTTATACATGTGTAGCTAATGGAAAACATTACCATAGCAGATATATTGTAAAAAACTGACTATATTTCCCTCCCTCCTATCCCACCTCCCACTTGTCTATTCTTTACTTTGATTCCATACCTTATCAAAGGTGGGTACTTCCAACTTCCTCCCCCCCCCCAGCCTACCATCCCTCCATCATCCCCATTCTCATCCCCTTCCCCCCCTATTCTCTTGTAGGCTGATACCCTATTTAGTGTGTATGTCATTCCCTCCCTGAGCCAAATTCAATGAGAATAAGGTTGACTTTTGTCTTCCTATTTTTCCCCTCCATTGTAACCATTTTCCCTTGCCTCTTCTGTATGATATAGTTTACCCCAATCTGTCTCTCCCCATATCCTCTCATTATATTCCTCTCTTACCTCTTGATTTCATCTTTTAAGTATCATCGCTTCCTATTAAATTGGTCCTGTGCCCTCTATCTATATATACCTGTAAACATACATACACACATTCACATATGTAATCATATGCCCATATGCCCTTCTATATAGACATATATTCCCTTCAACTATTTCATACTGAGAAAAGTTTCATCAGTCACAATTATCATTTTTCCATGTAGGAATGTTAATAGTTCAATTTTGATAAGTTCCTTAGGGTTTTTTTCCCTGTTTACCTTCTCATGCTTCTCTTGCTTCTTGTAGCTGAATGTCAAATTTTCTATTCAACTCTGGTTTTTTCAGCAAGAATGCTTGCAAGTCCTCTATTCTACTGAATGATGATATTTTCCCCTGAAACATGATACTCAGTTTTGCTGGGTAGGTGATTCTTGGTTTTAATCCCAGCTCCTTTGCCCTCTGGAATATCACATTCCAAGCCCTTCGATCCCTCAGTGTAGAAGCTGCCAGATCCTGAATTATCCTGATTGTGTTTCCATAATATTCAAAATGTTTCTTCCTGGCTGCTTGTAATATTCTCTCCTTGATCTGGGAATTTCAGAACCTGGCTATAATATTCCTAGGAATTTTATTTTGGGGATCTTTTTCAGGGGGTCATCGGTGGATTCTTTAAACCTCTATTTTGCCTTCTGGTTCTAAAACATCAGGGCAGTTTTTCTTGAGAATTTCTTGGAGGATGATTTCTAGGTTCTTTCTTTGATCATGGATTTCAGGTAGTCAAATAATTTTTAAATTATCTCTCCTGGATCTATATTTTCCTGATCAGTGGTTTTTCCCATGAGATATTTCACATTGCCTTCTATTCTTTCATTTGCTTGGATCTGTTTAACAGCATCTTGATTTCTCATAAAGTCATTTACTTCCATTTGCTCCAATCTAATTCTGAAGGAATGATTCTCCTCAGTGAGCTTTTGAGATTCTTTTTCCATCTGGCAAATTCAGCTTTTTAAGGCATTCTTCTCCTCATTGCCTTTTTGATCCTCTTTTGCCATTTGAGTTAGGCTGTTTTTAAGGTATTATTTTCCTCAGTCAGGTTGTTGACTCTCATTTCATAATTTTCTTGCATTGTTCTCATTTCTCTTCCCAATTTTTCCTCCACTTCTCTTATCTTCTTCTTAAGGTCCTCTATGGCCTGTTACCAGCTTGTATTTTTCTTGGAAGCTTTTGGTGCAGGAGTTCTGACTTCACTGTCTTCCTCCTATTCCATGCTTTGATTCTTTTTGTCCCCAAAATAGCAGTCTAATGTTGGATTGCTCTCCTTGGTTTGTTTCCTTTGCCTGGTCATGTCACCCCTCAGTCACTTGACCCCTGGGCTTTTTGCCACAGTAGGACTCTGCCACCAGACAGGGGAACTTCGTTCCAAATGCTGGGGTTTTCTCAGCTGCCTGAGGTATTAGTTGGATGCCCTCTCTGAAGCCTCCACATGCTCTGGCAAGCTGGTCACACACCCCAGGACCTCTACCCTAGACCACAATCCAGATCCAAGTAGGTTAAAGCAAGAGCGATTGTCTCCCTACACTCTGCAGGCCAGGAGCTGAAGCTGCCATGTGGCAGCTGCGCTGCAGCCTTCAGTGGCTTCTCACCCCAGGGGCAAAAGCTGACGCACTCCCAACTACTGGGTCCCAAAGTCCACACTGCACTGATCTCTCACTTTGTCCTTAACATCTGTGTGTTGATAATTCTGGATTGCCACAGCTGCTGGCGATCTGGTGTTCCTGCAGCCAGTGATTGGTCAGGCCTGCCCTGGGGCTAAAACCTCATTGTAAGGCTGAGCTCTCCCAGCAGAGTGCTGCTCTGGCCAATTCCTGCTGGCTTGCCGGGCTGTCCTCAGCAGGAGGTTAGCTTCTCTGTGTCATTTTGTGGGTTCTGTAGCTCCAAAGTTTGTTTAGAGTTCCCTTTTACATGGACTGTAGGTGGTGGAAGCTGGAGCCACACGGAGGTCTTGTTCCTACTCTGCCATCTTGTCTCCTCCCCCTTATGTATTAATAATAAAATTCTCAAGAGTTTCATGTGCCATCTTCCCATAAAGAATGTAAATGCTTTAACTTCATCGAGTCCCTTATGATTTCTCTTTCATGTTTACTTTTTTATGCTTCTCTTCAGTCCTATGTTTAAAGGCCAAATTTTCTATTCAGGTCTGGTCTTTTTGTATAGTCCATGAAGCATCATTTGATTGTCCTCTTGTCAGACTTTGTCAGTCTGTATTTGCCTATTGTTGGGTGTTGATGTGTTCTGCTGCTGTGTGCCATATTACCAACCATTGCCAGTTGAGTTAATATTTTTTCAAAAAGAGCCTTTAATAATTTGTACAAAAAGAAGCATACTTTTGATAACACTGCCAGACCATAAAAGAAGAGGCTTATTATCACATTACAACAAAAATTTGACGTATTGAATGGCATCAACATGGTCTTAGTAACTCAAAAATAGGACAAAGTGTCAGAATGCTTGAAATTATGGAATAGAATTCATAAAGCAGAGGTGAACTAAGAGAAAAAAGAAGCAATGCTCTTTTGTGATTTTCTAACAACTACAAAGAACAGTAGAGTTACAATTAAGGAAATGGACCATCTTTTAGTTATATGGATTGAAAATTGAAATAAAAGAATGCATTTCTCTTAGTGGAGCAGTCATTAAGAAAAAAGGCATTTAATTTAAGGCAGTGGAAGAAATGGAAAAGAAGTGGACAGTGAAGAAATTTTTACAGTTAAGCCTTGATTAGTCTGGTCACTTTAAAAATCAAGTTCAATTGCTTAATGTTGTAATTACTAGAGAGGTGAACAGATGAGGGTTCAACATCTTGATATTTTGAAGAAAATAATCAAAGAAGATGGATATACTGATCAACAAGTATTTAAGGTGGCTGAAACAGACTCATTCTGGGAGAGGATTCCTTCCAGAACTTAATATTTCTAAGGAAGAAAAAATTCAACCGGAGTTTAAAGTGTCTAAGGATCATCTAACACTATTATTGGGCAGTAATGTGGAAGAGGATTTTAAATTAAAACCAATGCTTGTTTATTGGCAGTTTACAACCATTGATTACTTCTAGTTTTTTGGATATTACATAAGAGAGCATGGGTGATTAAAGATGGTTTTGAAGACTGGTTTTCAAACATACACACAAAAAGACATGTGTATGTATATGCATATGTATGTATGTGACACATGTGTACATATGTATGTAATTTTTTCAGTGAAATGACATTAAATAAGACGTATTACCATATGCTTTGCTGATGAATTCTAAGCACCTATTGTTCCTTTCCATTTGACTCATAGCTGAAACCATATATATATAAAGATGTGTATATATGTGTGTATGTATATAATATATACGTTGCTTTTTACCTATTAGAATACAAACTCCCTGAGAGTAGGACTTGTCTTTCTTTTCTATTTTTAGCTCTGGTGTTTGGCACAATACTTTGCACATAGTGCTTAAAAATAATGAAATTTTGTTGTCACGTAAAACATTCATATCCTTAATCCATTGCATGCCTATGCCTATTCATGGTTTGTCCATGTTAGTAGTCAGGGTTATCTGTGCTAAAGCATTTCCAGGAGGTAGGGTACTAGTATTTCTTATTTTTTTCTCATATATCTAGTATTCTAGTACCAGAACACAAATGCTACTCACTCTGCTGTCTTCTGTGTTAAGTGACATCCCAACAGGTTCAAGGATGGTCAGGCTGCAGCAACCACATGGGGATGAAAGGAAGAGAACAAGCATTTATTAAGAGCCTACTATGTGTCGGACATTCTGCTAATTTTTTTTTGGAACAATCTCTGTTTTACAGTTCAGCGAACTGAAACTAACAGAGGTTAAGAGATTTAAGTGCCCAGGGTAACCCAATCAACAAGTTTCTGAAGTCAAATTTGAACTCAGTTCTTCCTGACTCTGGGACCAAGACTCTATATGCTGTACAAGTTAGCTTCCTATGTCATCCCATTTCTTAGATGCACTAAAACAGTTACATTGCATTGACTGGTGTTCTGACCTTAGTAATATTGTTGCTACAACCCAAATCATGGATATTTCAGGGTTCCTACCAGGCCTGCACACTTACTATAGTAATCTCAGGGCAGAAAGAGCCCTGCTATGCATCACCTTATCTGACATTCCCCCACTTTCCCATTGCTACTCCCACTACATGGACCATTAATAGAGCTTTAAAGGGGTTGTTGTGATATAATTAAAGAGGAGAATTGAATTCTTTGTATTACAGTGGGTTTCTAAGGCCTACCTCATTATATTTTTAAGCCCCACAGAATTTTTCTCTTTTGTTTTCTACACTAGAAAAGATCATTAAACTGAGTTCTTTCTCAAGCTATTTTGGCATTCTCAAGGAAGATTCATGATTGGATTATGTTCCTAGGCAATATAAATCAAACCTGATGGCAGGGATATGTTGATGGTTTGAAGTAAAGGAAGAATAAATTAGGAAAAGAGAAGACCTAGGGTAACAAAGACATAAATTTAAAATTTAAATCTCAAAAGATGAAAGGTTGCAAAAAGCCATTGTGAAAACCTAGTTTGGACTCCTTCAAATTTGGCATACAGGAAACAAATCAGGGGAAGTTTGAATTAGTTTCATTTTTGTGTAAGTCTTTTCAACTCTGTGGAAGAAAGAAACTAAATGTTTCAGACACTACCATAAAAATCTTTCCTAACTGTATTGTTTCCTCAAAGAAAAATGACTGAATGTTTTAAGAAAGTTAAATAACATAATAGATTTCTTGGGGCATTGATAAATAATCTTCAAACTTAGCATACAACCTAACAGCTGCACAAAGGTCTTTGGGATTTTTGCTTTTGGACCTTTGTATTTCTTGATCTTAACTTTCTCAAATTTTCCATGTTTCCGCCGCGCCTCCCCCCACCCCCCCCTTCTAAATGCACAGACACAGGCTTATATTCTCCCTGCTGATGCAAATACTCTGTAGCTTAATCCTTAATGAATTAAACCCTTAAAAGTATGTTCCTTTGATAAATAATCTCATTTGTCCTAATTTTTTTTGGGGGGGGAACTCCCTTTTTGGCAGAGATGAAAGCTGATTTAAAACCCTATAAAATTAATCAAAAAGCTTATGTAGGGCTACACAGTTTTCACCCTCTTAAGGCTTTCAAAATACAGGTATGGGCCTGGAAATTCGTGGAAAACCCAGAGCTCAATATGTCCTGCCTCCTTTGTAATTCCTCTGTCTCTCTGTCTCTCCCTCTCCTCTCTCTGTCTATCTCTGTCTTTCTCCCTCTCCTTCTTCTCTCTCTGTCTCTCTCTCTTTGACTTCTGTCCATCTCTCTCCGTCTTTCTCTGTCTTTCATTGTAATCCTGCCATTACTGAATTTTCTTTTTCTTTACTTGCATGATTCATGTTATTTAAGCTAATTTCCAAAACAATTTATTTTGAGAATTCTTGCATTGATTTATGCATAAAATGCATGTTTTAGTGGCTTCTTCATTTCATTATTTTAAAAATTACTAAAATGAATTGAAGATTTTGAAGGGTATAGGCAGCATTTGGTACACATAAGAGTTTTTTGTGTTATTATTGAGGAGTCATGTCTTATTTAATATTTCTAATTTAGCATCTTTAGTGCCTACCAATCAATGATTTTGGTAATTGTCATCAAAGGTGTGAACTGTTCAAATGTCTATTCCCAAATTCTCCTTATGTAGCTTTTTGATTTTTAGGAGAAGTTCTTGTTTTGTGAATGCATAAGTTTGAATCTCATGGAAAATCTAGAACTCAACATGTCCTACTTCCTTTGCTCATCTCTCTGTTTCTCTCTCTGTCTCTGTGTCTCTGTCTCAGTGTCTCTGTCTCTGTCTGTCTCTCTCTCCCGCCTTTTCTCCTCTCCCTTCACCCATTCACCCCAAATCTCCTCTCTCTTTTTGTATTGATCTAGGGTTTCATCATTGTCATGTTACTTCCAGTGTTGAAAATTCCTTCACCAGCACAGATTAGCAACTGGTTTGTAACTTCTCACTTTAGAGAGCTACCTGGGATATTCCTTACCTTGTGCAAATAGAAGTTAAGCATCTTGCTCATGTTCACAGTTGGCATTTGCCAGAGATAAGACTCCAGCTCTGGGCTTCCTGACCCAAAGTCAGCTGCCTAGCCATTGTACTAAGCTGCTGGTAATTGACAAAAATCAATAAGCTAACTTTCATCTCTCAACTATTCTAAATGAAAAGTAAACTATGTCCAGAATATAATTGACTTAGCGATTTTGATTACATTATAACTGGTCATCTTTTTAACTCTAAATTTGTGGATACCGAAATTTAATTTCTGGGACTCCACTTTTTATTCACAATAAATCAAGTTAGGAGAGAAAATATTTCTTGTACTGAGATCTGTCTATGTAATAGATGTTTCTAGTGAGTAGGACACATTTTTTTTTAGGAGTTTAGATTTCATGATTTTTGGTATAATTATCCCCTCTATCGACAAAGCTCAAAACTCTCTTATTCCTTGGTAGACATTCTTTGAAAACCGTTGTAGTCCAGCTTCTCCACAACTATGGGGTGCATCCCTCTTAGTGTATGAGAAACTCTGTTGGGCAAAGTTAAAATAAAGACAGTTCATGTAGCAGATCCAGAAAATATAATCCTTTGTGTTTATCACTGGGATTCACAAGTATGTTATGGATGAAGAGGAAAGAAAGCTGTATTTGCTCATAGTAATTCTTTAGCTGAAGACAGCATGAAACATAATTAATTGGAATTACATTTTTAAAATGTACATGCAAAGTATGTTAGCAAGATAAGACTTTAGAAAAAAAATTAGGTACTTTTAATAAGCAAAAAAAAAACACTTTTTCAAAAATTATACCATTGGCATCAAAATGATTGCTTTTAGTGAATACATTTATTTATGAAATGGCTGTGTAAAAATCATCATCTGATAGGAAAAACATTGGTTCTACCTGTGGATATTAATGGTCAAGATGAAACTTGGTAAATCATATCCACACAATTTCAAACACTTCTACTTGAAGATAATAATGTGTTGGGAATTGACAATACATTTTAATATCATTGTAATTAATTTAGAAAATAAAAATGTCCTTGTTTATATTCCAACTAGTTAAAGCAACAGATATAGTTAGAGATGTTCATTTGATTACAGAAGAAAGATATGTTTATCGTAGAAGATTATGGTGTTTTGTTGCTTTGGAGATATATTGAAGGTATTGCTACACTAACACAAAGTTTTAATGAGATTAATGGATTTTTAAAATGAGCATGGTACAATGGAGGATAACCTTATTGGAATTTATGATGATAGCTCATTTGAGGAAGGTTGAAACCTAGATCAACAAACACATAGCTCCTTGTGCAATTGGAAACATATATTTCTCAAGCACAAAAAAAGGAGAGAAAAGCTACATATAGTTTGTCTAATCGTTACAAGAATAACCAACTTCATAAAATGGTCAATTAAAAGGAATGCTCTTTTTTTTTTTTTTAAAGCAATCAGGGTTAAGTAACTTGCTCAAGGTTACACGGCCAGTTATTTCTGGGTGTGGTGCTGAGTATCTGAGCCCGGATTTGATACAAGTCATCCCGACACTGGAGCCGGTGCTCTTACTCGCTGAGCCACCCGGCCGCCCCTAAGCAATTGGGGGGTTAAGTAACTTGCTCAAAGTTACACGGCCAGGTGTTTCTGGGTGGATGCTAAGTGTCTGAGCCCGGGATTCGATCTCCAGGTCTTCTCAACACTGGAGCCGGTGCTCTTACTCGCTGTGCTACCTGGCCGCCCCAGGAATGCTCTTATGCAAAACTCTGTAACAAACAATATGAGGACAAAGCATAGTGGAATTCCATATTATCACAACAAATGCTGGATTTTTTTTAATGTCAAAATACTTTGAAGATGTTTGAAATAAAAGAACAAATTGACATTTGGCTTAGTGATAATAATGAGGAATAGAATTCTTTTCCAATAATTCTTTTTTTCTTAATCTTCTCTATTGATTGTAGTTTTTTGAAGAAAAAAAGAAAACTCTATATACATGGATGAATCAATTGCACAATTTTCAAATTTATATTCTAAACTACAAAGTTGACTGAATTTGTGAAAAAGATAACTGGATGATAAAACTATGAAATAACAATTTTGATGTACTTTCCACTTTAAAAAAGAAATGGAAGAAATGAAATAGAAGTAAAGAAATTTATTAATCATTTGAGTGGTCTGAAAAAGCAATTTTCACCTAACAAACTATATATATTTTAGCTATAAATTTACTTAGACATCATTTACATTGGAAAAATCTGATGTATTTGATATTAATCCACTTGAACAAGAATGGTTTATAGATTTGTCTTGTATTTTACTCCAATTGAATTTAGTAGCTAGTGAGTAGGAGTAGAGAGGGCAGGTGTTGTGAGTAATCCAGGGTTGGGTTTGGTAAGACACAAGTTGTTTATGGATGATAAAGAGAGCAAGAGATTTGAGAACAGTATTGTATTTTTTTTGAAATGTGGCTATAAGTTGTCTTGAAAACATGATGTTCATTTATTAACCTATTTACCAATAAGATAATGGCTCTTATTCTTATAAATTTAAATTGGATCCTTATATTTTGGAAGTGAGACCTTTATCAGAGAAACTTGATGCAAACCATTATTTTTCCTGTTAACTTTATCCCTTCTAATCTTAGCTATTAGAGAAACAAAATTAAAGTAGTTCTAAGGTTCTACCTCACACCCATTAGAATGGCAAAATTTACAGCCCTCTTACCCCAACCCACAAGAACAATGAGAAATGTTTGATGCACTACTGAAAACAAAACAAACAAAAACAAAAACCAGCAACAGAGTTGAACTATGAATTGGTCAAACCATTTTGGAAAGTAATTTGGGATTATACCCCTCAAATTACTAACCTGTGCATTCATTTGACCCAGTGATACCATTGCTAGATTTATATTGCAAAGAATTCAAAGAAAGGAAACCATTCACTCAAGAGAAGTACTCCTTAAAAAGCCAAATTGACCATAGGGGGAAAAATGTACAAAAATTCACTGAAGAAAAAAGCTCTTTAAAAATTAGAATTGACCAAATGGAAAAGGAGGTACAAAAGTCAATGAATAAAATAATTCTAAAAAATTAAAACTGAGCAAGTGAAAGCTAACAATTCCACAAGACATCAATAAACAATAAAACAAAATAAAAAGAATGATAAAATGAAATATCCCAATGAACAATACATTGAGGAGAGATAATTTAAGAATTATTGGACTAACTGTAAGCCACGATCAAGAAAAGAGACTAGACAACGATTTTGAAGAAATTATCAAGGAAAACAGCCCTGATAGTCTAGAGCCAGAGGGTAAAAGAGAAACTGCATGAATCCTCCAATCACCTCCTGAAAGAGATTCCAAAATTAAAACTCTTAGTAATATTATAGTCAAATTCCAGAGCTTCCAGTGGGAGCTTTCCCATGGGGAAAATATTGCAAATAGCCAGAAAGAATTCAAATATCCTGGAGCCACAATGAGGATAACACAGGATTTAGCAGCTTCTAAATTAAAGGATCAGTGGGCTTGGAATATGATATTCCAGATATCAAAGGAGCTTAGATTACAACCAGCCAACTTACCCAACAAAAGTAAGTGTAATTCTTCAGGGGAAAAAATGGATATGCAATGAAATAGAGGACTTTCAAGTATTCTTGATTAAAAAAACCAGATGAATAGAAAATTTCACTTTCAAATACAAAATTCAAAATAAGCATCAAAATATAAACATGAAAGAGAAATCATGAGGGATTCAATGAGGTTAAACTTTGTATATCCCTACTTGGGAAGATGATAAATGTAACTCTTAAAACTTTCTCATTATTAGGGAAGTTAGAAAAAATGTACATAAATAGAGAACATGGGTATGACTTGAATATGATGGGATACTATCTAAAAAATTAAAATTATGAAGTGAGAAAGAAGAAGGCATTGGGAGAAGGGGGAAGGGAGAGGTAGAATGGAGTAAATTTTCTCACATAAAAGAGAAATGAAAGAGTTTTTACAGTGGAGAGGAAGATAGCAGAAGTAGGTGGGGGGGGGCATTTGAATCTTACTCTCATCAGAATTGGCTTGAAGAGGGAATAATATACACATTAAATTGGGTGTAGAAATTGATCTGGATCAGGGGCAGCCAGGTGGCTCAGCAAGTAAGAGCAATGGCTTCAGTGTCAGGATAACCTGGGGATCAAATCCGGGCTAAGACATTTAGCACCATACCCAGAAATAACTGGCTGTGTAACCTTGAGCAAGTTACTTAACCCCAATTGCTTTAAAAAAAATAAATAAAAATTGATCTGGATTTACAAGAAAAGAACAGAAGAGGGGACAGGACTGATAAGAGGGTGGGTAGATTGGGGAGGTAGGCTTTTGAGGATTGAAAGGATAAAAGGAATAGAGAATAGGATAAACATGGGGAAATACACAGTAATCATAACTATGAAAAATTTTCATAGCAAGTTTCTTTTATGAAGGTCTAATTTCTCAAATACATAGAGAACTGAGTTAAATTTATAAAAAATAAGGGCCATTCCCCAATTGATAAATAGCCAAAGGATATGAACAGGCAATTTTCTGATGAAGTAATCAAAGCTATCTGTAGTTAAATGAAAAAATGCTCTAAATCACTATTGATTAGAGAAATGCAAATCAAAACAACTCTGAGTTATTACCTCACCCCTATTAAGTTGGTTAATATGACAGAAAAGGAAAATTATAAAAGTTGAGGAGAATATAGAAAAATATGGAACATTAATACACTGTGGGTGGAATTGTGAACTGATCCAATCATTCTGGAGATCAATTTGTAACTTTGTCTAAAGGGCTATAATGCATATCCTTTGACCTAGTAATACCACTATTAGGTCTGTATCCCAAAGAGATAAATAAAAAGGAAATGGAACTATATGTACAAAAAATATTTATGGAAGTTTTTTTCTGGTGGCAAAAAACCCCAAAACTGGAAACTGAGGGGATGCCAATCAATTGTGTGATGGCTTAAACAAGCTATAGTATACGACTATGATGGAATACTCTTGTACTATAAGAAATATCAGCAGAAGGCTCTCAGAAAAACCTGGAAAGACTTACATTAAGTGATGTAAAATGAAATAAGCAGAACAAGGAGAACACTATACAGAGTATTGGCAACATTGTACAATGATTAGTTGTGAATTATGTAGCTATTCTCAGCAGTATAATGATCTAAGGCAGTTTTGAAAGAGTTATGATGAAAAATGCTATCCACCTCAAGAGAAAGAACTGATGGGAGTCTGAATGCAGACTGAAATGTACTTTTTAAAAAACGTCTTTATTTTTCTTGTTGTTCTTTGTTGTGTTTACTTTTACAATATGACTATTATGGAAATATATTTTGCATAACTAAATGTGCATAATTTAGATCAAATTGCTTATCTTCTCAAGAAGGGGGTAAGAGAAAGAGAGGAGAGAATTTGGAACTCAAAATTAAAAAAAAATGTGAAAAATTATTTTTACACACAATGGGAAAAATTATTGAAAAAATTTCACAGGCCCTACGTTAATAACTCCTGCTTTATCTCTATAGTTTCTTTCAGCTTTAAAATCCTGTGGCCTCTTAGATTATAAATTGCTTAGTAGATTTAGCCACTTCAGTTCTTTAATGATAAAACAAACTCAGTTTTGTTTATATCAACCATTTCATTGTCTTTGACAGAGACCCAAGAAAATAAAATAAAACAAAATCCTGGGAACTGTTTGGGGAGTCTCTTAGATCATAAACCGTGTGCTAGTACCTTTGTTATTTTGTAGTATTGTTTGGATCTGACAACTTATATTACTTTGCTTATAAATATAAAAATGTGTAAATAAAATGTATTATTTTTTAAAAATCTCAAAGATTCATAGAGTACATTGGGAGTCCAATAAATTACTCCAAAAATAGTATTTTAAATGATATTTTACAACTACTATAATTTATAAAGAAGGGTAGGGAGTTGTCAGAGGCCCAGCATTGTTGCAAGAATGATTTTTCCACCATATTATCCCTGAGGGTCTCTCTTTGAAGAGCTCTGTGTCTGCAAGGGAAAAAATGAAAAATGAATTGCAATAATATTGTGAATAATATACCCAGACTTCTCCTCTCTCTCCTCCCTAATTCAGAACCCGCCAACCTAAGGATCTTCAGGATAAGCTATCTAAAAGGAAGAACATACCGTGAATAAACATTTCACACTTCTCTGAGTTGAAATGTTGGGAAGTGAGAATTCCCAGAAGCCAGTTCTATGTATCAAGGAAACACTCCCTCCAAGGCATTCTATGGTTGACAGCTCAGTGACAGGCTCCTGAAACATCCTAGGAAAAGCAATGTTGTGAGTCTCCTGAATTATGTGGTGTGTTGAGGACGCAGAGCTAGGTCATGCACTGCACTGGTTAAACTGCCCCCTTCACCTCTAATGGTGGGGCATTGAATCATCGTGCTTGCTCCATCTGTGACCATGTATCAAATAAAACAGACATAACACTTATCTGCCCTGGAAAGACGTTCCTGATAATTACCTATACACATTTCACCTGCCTCAAACTAGGCGAAGTGTAAAATGCCAAGTCTACTTATTGTGTTAAAATGAAACAAAGCAAAACTCAAGACATTCGAAGGTAAACTTTTTATTTTTCTTTCATATATTTATTGCATGTGAACTGAATTTGAAGTGGAGAAACTAGGTCCAAATTCAAGCTCCATTGTTTAATATAATGTGTAACCTTGGACAAGTCATGTAAACTTCTATGTTGTCTCAATTTCCCTATATGTAAAGTAGCCTCTATGCTTCCTTGTAGCTTAAAATCTCTGTCTCTTTATCTTTCCACATGCATACAAATTTACACACACATATGTATACATATGTATGTGTATCTATATGTGTGTATATATACACATGCATATCTCTACATATATCTCTCTTTCCATATATACACATATATGCATATATGCGTGAATATCTATATATGTTTGTGTGTATATATGCATCTCTAAGTGTGTACATATATATGGGTATACATATATACACATATATGTATCCTATTTATAAGATAAAAGGAATTTTGTAGTCTTACTTTTGAAGGCATGTTACTGTGCTACTATGAAATTAGAACTAATCAATCTTATTCTTTTTTTCTTTCACATACAGGAGATACAGAATACAACCTATATACATTTTTTCAAATAGATAAATAGGGTTAAGTGACTTGCCCAAGTAGCTAGTGTCTTAAACTGAATTTGAACTCAGATCCTCCTGATTCCAGGACTGGTGCTCTATCCAACTACACTACCTAGCTGCTCCACAACCTATATACATCTTTGAGATACTCTTTAGCCAAAAGAGAAAAAAAGGGATCAAGGAAAGAGAACATGGCATCGAGAAGGCAATGGCAATTACAATGAAATAAAAATTCCTCACCCTAATTGTTCAAGACATTCCATAACATGGAATGTCTTCTATCTATCTTTTCTGCTTTTTTTCCCTCTTGGACCTTTCTCTATACTCTACATTCTGTTCTACTTGAAATACAGCTGATCCCCCACCTGAACATGCCATCCCTCCCATTTCCTTTCATTTACATTATCCTCCATGTTGGGGATACAACTCCTACTCATTCCCAACTTTTAGAATCTTGGGTTGCCTTTAAAGTTTGATGTAAATGCTGCCTCTCGTGGAATACCTTCCCTGATTCCTCTTCATTAGCTCTCTCTCCTCCAATTTTCCCAGAGCACTTTGATTTCTGCCTTTGCTCCCATTTCTCCCAATTCCTCATTAAAAAATGAACACATAAAAATAAAAGTTAGCATTTATATAGCTGACTTGCAAAGTGTTTCATATATGCTAACTCAATATAATATATAATAACTTCTACACATTTCCAATTTTTCTAGTAGAATGTAAGCTCTTTATTTTTTTGCCCTTGTAGCACCCTTGTCTAGTGCTACTCCTGAGTATGTGCTTACTACAGTTGAAAAGGCAAGGGTTTTGGAGTCAGAGAACTAATTACTATTTGTGTGACCTAGACAAATGATTTAGTTTCCCTGGGCCTCAGTTTCCTCATTTGTAAAAATAAGAGGATTTGACTAGATGACCTCTGATGTCTCTTTCAGAAGTAATATAAATTAAACTTGAATCATCCTTTTCACAAGTCCCAAAAATTTTATTTAAGTTGTCTCTTTACAGAACTTGGAGAATATTTTGTGTCTCTCCCACTTTTAATTCCTATTCTGAGTTTAAAACTACCCAAAATTATCTCCCCTCCATTTTGTCTTCTCTTTTTGGGTAAAAACCCATCTATCAAAAGTTCATTCAATTGCATCTTTTTCCTTGTCATCTCAATTTTCTTTTCTCTTTGTAAACAATAAATATGGAGCCTGTGGAATAGCAGAAGGGTGATTTGGGGCAAATAAGATGATACACACGATGACCATATTGTCTTGCGTAAAAAGCCTCTATATACCTTCTTCTATATAAAGTCCTATAAAGGCTTTTTTCCCATACTGGCACCCAGATCATTCATAATAAGTGGAAATGTCAGACCCAAATAACCCTTTAGAACTCTTTTTTTTTTCTAGACAATGCACTGGTTATGTACTTCAACAGCATTCTCTGGGTTGTGGTTCCTTTCTTGTACTTATTTTTTGGTAGAAAATCACCCTGGGATAATACTCTCAGAGCCCACTCACTCTTTGCCCTAGAGCCTCCTGGGAGACATTGTCTGGAAGGGTAGATACTTGCCTGTATAGATACTGGCAGGCCTCAATGAACCTATGGGGCTAAGGGTGGATGGGTGGGGTGAGAAGGGGAGCAATGACTATATTAATTAACATACATTTAAAATAGGCCTTATTCCTATATCACCTAAAATCAACTTGTTGAGGTAAGTAAGGGAGTGGAGAGAAGGGTAGCAATGTTCCTTTGCATTAATCAACACATATGAAAAAAAGAATGATAAAACAGGTATTATTCCTATAACACTGAAAATCTCACAGACTTGAGTCTCTCAAGTTTTCTAGCCCCTCAAGAAGTAAATCTTAATGTATCTTACTTGCTCTTTAACTGGAGTGCTTTGCAAGATGCTTGCTGGAATGAACCGAATTCCCCGGTGAAATTTTATTTACAAAATTGCAGATCTGCCTTTTGGTAGTCTTGTCTTGTTTCCAGAGAGTGTTCCATAGTCATGTATTCTGCCAGGAATTGCCATAATTTAATCAATATTATAATTAAACAGCTCCACACTGTAGGGATGTATTTATATACTATTCACTTGACAGCCAGCTTTAAGAGAGACTCAAGTTTAAGAATTTGTTCATCATTTACAGTAGCCATCCAGTAAAATTGACATGATTGATTACAGTCACAATAAGGAATTATGTCCTGCCCAGAACATATCCTGTATTGGGAAGAATTGATTATATTCCCTCAGGGAGGTCAGGTCTTATAATGCAAATGTTAATTAATTTTTGTATTAAAAGCTAAATGCAAAGATTGAATCACTTTTATTAGGAACTTCTTTTAATGAATTCATTGTCCTTTGAACCCAACCAGTTTATCTTTCTGCCCATGAAGCCCATTAAAGGAACACAAAAACAATTGATTGTGTAACAGTCCCCATAGCAAAGCATTGTTGCCACAGGATTCCCCGATATAAAGCCATTATCTCTCAGTGGTTGCTTAACTTTATCTCAGTTGAGTTAGGTGCTGTTCTTTCTTTTTATAAACCACATAGAAGAAATGAGCCAGAAAGCAAAAACAGATGACGCTATTATACCAATTAATTTGAAAGTTTTCTATAAAATAGAATTAGTGGTGTTATTGTTTTTCTATCTTATTGTACTTCAAAAGTACCATGTCAAGGATTATATAGTACTGTAGAGTATATATCACTGTGTAATTAAAACAGCAAACTGCTGCAATCTATTTTACAGACTGTCCTGGGTAATAAAAGGACATAACTCTCTAGCAGAGACTACCTCATAAGTATTTTACTAGGAATTCCACTGGAATTTTAAATTAAAACATAAGCGAGCACAGTTCACAGTTGACTGGTCTTTGTAATGATTAGACCTGTCTGCAAGGCCTGTTTTTCAAACTCTATTATGATCTGCATTTACTGATTAGAATCTTCTTGCTGATGAACATAATGAAAGGCAACCTTGGTATCACCCCATTTAGGGCTAGGATTCTGGGATCAGAGGGTAGCCTTGTCAAGTCTCTAGGGCCTCAGATTTAGATGTGAGCTTGGGATCTTAATGCTATTCTTGTCTCCTGGTAGAAAGTTAGATGGAGTCTACAATTGGTTGAAAAAGTTCCATTAGGCAGCAAATAGCAAAAGCTTTAAATGTGCCCTATTTCTCTGGGTATGGATTCTTTGAAACCCTTATTTTGTTTTAGAGTACAGAACTAGTGCTGAAATATTTAGAAACAATCTAGAGGGCTTTATATTGTGTAGAATGGAAAGAATACTGAATTTGGAGAACCTGGATTGGAATTTTGGTTCTGCTACTTAAAAGCTGTGTGACCTTAGAAAAGTTACTTAACCAGTCTGGGTTTCAGTTTCTTCCTCTGAGAAATGAGCGCATTGGATGTTGCTGTGGTTCATCCTTCATTCTCAAAGAGGACAAGTGATATCAGGAGGGTGATGACTTGCAAGTGAATTGGATTTAAGTGAGGCAAGGTTGTGCAGAGGCATCAGCCTCACTCTTTCCTCCAGAGTTGTCGGAATCCAGTGGCAAGACATCAGTCAGAATTACTGGTCATGGCTCTGGATGCAGCAGGAGACCTTGGCCTTTTGAGGTTAAGGTCTTATCTAAGTCTCAGTTTGTCTGAGGCAACACCCATTCGATAATTAAAGGCTAGATAATAATAGAGGCAAAAGATGGCCTAGTTTTTCTTCACAAAAAAAAAAATGATCTCCAATGTTGCTTCCAGTTGTAAATCTCATGGCCGATCCTTTCCCATCAGAACTTTGATCAAAGAATATATTCCATTTCTGCAGCCTTGTGACTGGTGATGTCCTTTCATATTGGTGTGATGACAAATGTACAAATAACAATGATATAGGCAGGGTGTGATAAGTGAATCAAAGAGATTCAAATAAGAATTTATACTTTATCCTTTTGGGTTTAAAAAAGCACTTAATACACATTTTTTTTCTATTGACAATGACCCTGTGAGGTAAATAGGGAGAATGATATTCAGCTAGGGGACTTAGTGAAAAGAGCTCTGGGTCTGGAGTCAACAAGACCTAAGCTCAAATCTGGCATTGTACATTTATTAGATGTGTGGTCATGGAGAAGTCATTTCACCTGTTTGCCTCAATTTCCTCACCTGTAAATGGGGATTGTAAAATGAGGATAATAATAGCACCTAACCTTTTCTGGTTGTCGCAACAAACAAATGAGATCATTGTAAAGCACTTAGCACAGCTTCTGGCGCATAGTGAGTGCTTTATAAATGCTATTATTATTACTATTATTATATATTAACATAATATATAACATATTAATTGGGGTGGTGTGGGGCATTGGAGTAGGACAACCCAATAGTATTAATATTTATTAAATTATTTTTGTTAAATATTAAATTATTGATTCATTATATAATAATTATTAAATGAGATATTAAATATTAATAATTAATATATTCATAATATGATATTATTATGTTTATTATTATTTTGTTATGTTTGTTATATATTATTATGTTAACTAACTATGCTGTCATCACCCCTATTTTATAGCCTAGGCAGCTGTATCTTAGTTGAAAAAGAGCTGGCCCTGGCATCACAAAGAGTGGTTCAAGTCCTACCTCTGACATGAATGGCTGTGATTCTAACAAGGTCCTTTCTCTCCTCAGTTTCCTAGTAAACTATCTTAAAGGAATAATGTGCCAAAAGGCTCTCTGTATGCATTAGGAAAGAGAAGCACCCTGAAGAATGGAATCACCGTTGTGGACCAAAAGAAAGA
>NW_027186457.1:3402699-3403215 GCF_028583685.1 Petaurus breviceps papuanus | reverse complement strand
TTTGTGAATTTTATGGGTGGGGGGATGGTAAGGGATGTAAGGAAGGAGGGGAGGAAGAAAGCCAGGAAGATTCAGCTCTCTGAAGATGGACTAAGAGGAGGCTTAAGGGTTTTGGCCTGGTTTTTATCCAACTCCAGGGACCTCCAGTAGAGTTGGTTTTAATTTATTGATGAGAAATATTGAACCTTTGTAACAAAATTACAACCTCTTGTGACCCTCATCTTTAGAAGGGATCAGGTCTTTCTGGAGGAGCCCTGGAAAGTAACCTTTTCCCGTAGAAGTCTACCCATCCTGTAATATGGCCTATGTCTGAAGAAGACAATTAGGATACTTGCAGACTTTCCTAGTCTGTTGTGAGTCTGATCCAAGTGTCCTAGAGTAAAGGTGAGCCACGTGGGTCCCCTTCATCTCCACAGTATTGGTCAGATAACTATTGGGTTGGCCTACTCCAATACCTCACCTCACTCCATGTGTGTGTGTGTGTGTGTGTGTGTGTGTGTGTGTGTGTGTGTGTGT
>NW_027186457.1:3367983-3402689 GCF_028583685.1 Petaurus breviceps papuanus | reverse complement strand
TGTGTGTGTGTGTGTGTGTGTGTGTGTGTGTGTGTGTGTGTGTGTGTGTGTGTATGTGTGTGTATGTGTGCGTGCAACATTTTCATGCTATTGTGATTAAGTGTTCTAGGCTCCCTGGATTCTGGTCACCATTCCTTCAAACTACACCTTCTCTCTATTCCATAGACTGAGCCATCTTCATGATTTGTATGCCCAAGGCTATGCCTTGTGCAGCAACAGAATGTCCCAGTACATTTCCACTAGACTTCTTGAGAAATTCACTTTAGAGACCATGTTCATATGTGCGCATGCACACGGGTGCAAACATGTGCTTATGTGTATGAGACGACCAAAAGATTTATCATCCTAGGCATTTAAACTTTGGTGGCATAAATTGCCTATTCTATAGAAAAGACTTGTTTTATTTCTAATTAGCCTCTGGACTCTTGCGTAATTTTATTCCAAATACAAGATAGACAAGATTATATACAGTTAACTTGAGTAATACTATTTTATCTCTGCATTCATTTTGAGCTTATCGGTTCACAAAGATCCATGGAAAATGGCACCTGTGTTCTAAATAATTACAGCACTTTAACTTTAATTTAATTATGGTGCATTGAACAGGAGACCTTTAAAAGTATGTAGTGATTTGCCTCGGTGAGTTAGACTAATCAGTACAACTCATTATACTACACACATAAAAGGATACATGTCTCCCACTTTATAACACTTTCCTTGAATGTGCACCCACAGTGATTCATATGCGATCAAAACTGGTGCTTGCAAATTTGCATAGCTGGTGTGTTGCTTTTGAAATATGAAATGTTTTAAATGTAAGGGACTGCAGGGAAGATCTACACTGTCAGGAAGTCAGTGATGTGAGAGAGCAGCTTGGCTCGGGAGACATCGAGACACTCCAGGCATCACAAAGTATTGGTGATTTAATTTGTTTTGTGACAAGTGACAGAGAGGTGATCTATAGAACCATCACAATCTCTGAGTGAGTGGCAGAGACACCTCTGTAAACCAAAATGAGAATAATGGTGCTAGAGAGTCCCAGGTGATCCTCCATTGCAAATTCTGAGTTAGGAAGGATGGAGGGGGATTTTGTGTCATCTTTTCATACAAGAGACTGGCCCCAAATCTGTTAGGAGAAAGCTGACAAACGGTGGTTTCTCTTGGACTCATTAAATAGATGAAATCTGGAAGATGAGGGTTTCCAGGACTGGATCATCCATAGATTGAAGTTTTGGTCTTCTAATTTTGGCAAAGGTCCTGGACTTGGAGTCAGGAAAACCCAAGTTTAAATCATACCTTGGACAGTTAAGTTACTGGCTAAACATTTGTATAGAATCTATGGTGTATCAGGTGCTGTGTTAAGCACTTTTTACTTCATTTGATCCCAACAATTGCCCAGGGAGGTAGGTACTGTTATAATTTCCTTTTGAGGAAACTGAGGCAGATAGACATTAGGTGACTTGCCTAGAGTCACACAGCTAGTAAGTGTCTGAGATCAATTTGAACTTAGGTCTTCCTGACTTTAGAGATTTATCTGCTGCATCACCAGCTGCCTGATATAATATGTGTAAATTGTTCTGTAAACCTTAAGAATTGTGAAGGTGAGGATGATGCTGCCCTTTATTGGACTGACTGTGTAAAGTTTTGAAGGTGATGGTAAGAACAGAGGAGAAAGGCTAGGAAGTGGAAGCAGGCCTGGAGCAATGTTCAACAAAATTAGATTTCTTTTTTAACCTGGTAGTGATTTCATTTTTACAGGGAGCTCCCCGGGAAGAAATTCCCTGTACTAATAATGCAGATCTGCAGCTCTTAGTCTTTGAGAACTGGCTGGGGCACTGAGAGGTTAATTAGAAAGGAAACAAGCATTTATGGAGCACATACTGTGTTCCAAGAATTAGAAACAAGAATTTATTAAGCACCTAATAGATGCTGGGCACTGGGCTCCATACTTTACAGGTAAAAAAAATCTGGTTTTTTTCACATATTTATTTGCTTTTATTATCTTTATTTTTTGTTCTTTTAACCTAATTTTTATTATTTTATTTTATTTTTATAATTTTATTATCTTCATTTTACAGTTGAGGAAGCTGAGACAAACAGAGTTTATTTAACCTGTCTGGAGTTACACATTTAGTAAGGGTCTGAGGCCAGGTTTGCAGGTGTTTCTAACTGTAGGTCTAGAATTCTATCCACTGAACCAACTATCTGCTTCTAAAGAGTTGTGGGTTTTTTTTTTCAGTCTGTGTGTCAGACTTACCTATATTTGAACTCTCTTCACCCTGACTCCAAGGAAAACTTGCCATCTATGAGACTACCCCGTCTTTCTGTTAGGGAGGTAATGATGATCAATTGAAGAGAAAGAATTGGTCAAATGATGTTCTTCTCTTTGACTTAACTGAGAAAGGGAGAAGAAATGTGGTGAACAAGGAAAACACAGAGGAAAACAGGTTGTGGAAGTCTCTACTCTGTGCCCTTAATTTCCTCTGACCCTACACCATAAGAGGTGGGAAACACTGAGCTTTTGATGTATCATGGCTGTGCATCAGAAAGGGTGTGCTCTTTCTTTTAAGATGTTTAGTAAAGAGTGAGGGACTGGAGAAGGGCCCCCGAAACTTAGACTGAAAGAGAATTTACACAGAGTTTATCCAGGGCGAGGATCCCAATGCCTCGCAACTAGAAGAGCCTGGGGATCCAAGCTTTAAGAGGTCTGGGCAGAAGAAAACCTGTGTGTCATAGTCATGGAAGATGAGGGGCAAGATATTGAAGAAGGAAGAATGAAGCAGTAACTGGAAATAGAAGGAAAAGACTGAAATGCAAAGAGAATAAGAGAAAAGGACTGTGAATGAGCCCAGCTCCCAACTAGATAAGTTCAAGTATAATGAATCTTAGACAGAAGGAAAAATGGGCAGTAATTCAAGAAATAGTTGAAATACAATGAATTAATATTATACTTTAAAGGAAAGGATGCAAAAACTCCCTGCCAAACAAATAAATTTTGCAGATTTATTTTTTAAACAGCAGGATCTGCAATTTTCTTTATTAGAGAACGAAAAAATTTACAATATCCAGAAGGGAAACTGTATTACACTTAAAGGCAACATAAACAATATATTACTTGTAAACATAAACATGTATTACTTGTATATGTATCAAATGGCAAAGCATCTAAATTCCTAGAGAAAAAATTAACTGAACTACAAATACATACAGAGCAATACAATAATCATAGGAGACTTTAATGTTTCTGTGACAGGGTGCAATGTTTGTGGGAGCTGGATCTTCCCTGCCCATTAATAGGCCTCACCTGGAGCCCAACAATAGAAGCTTGATTAGGGGAGTCTTGTTTTTTCAGGAAGGCCCACACCTTTTGTTACTTTGTAAATTTTAAATTTATTTATTTTTAGTTTTCAACATTCATTTCCACGAGATTTTCAGTTACAATTTTTTCTCTCTTCATTTTTCCCCTACTCCCCACCCAAAAATAGCAAGCCTACTGAATACCCCTTCCCCAAATCTGTTCTCTATTATATTCTATATCTTCACCCCCCTAATTTTCTAGTAGGGCAAGATGGGTTTCTATACCCCAGTACTTGTATATCTTATTTCCCAGTTACATGTAAAAAAACAATTTTTAAACATTTTTTTATAAAACTTTGAGTTCCATATTTTTCCCCTTCTTCCCCCTCCCCCACTTCTTCCCACCCACCCCACTGGGAAGATAAGCAATTCAATATAGATTATACATGTATAGTTACACAAAATGTTTCCAAAGCAGTTATATTGTGAAAGACTAACTATATTTCCCTCCATCCTATCCCACCCCCACTTATTCCATTTTCTACTTTGACCCCGTACCATTTTAAAAGTCTGTGCTTCTACCTACCCTCTCCCTCAATCTGCCATCCCTTCTATCCTCCCCCCATTTTATCCCCTACCCCCCAATTATCCAATAGGGATAATCCAATTGAGTGAGTATATTATTCCCTCCTTAGGTCAAATTCTATGAGAATTAGGTTGTTCCATTCCCTTTCACCTTCCTTCTCTTCCCATCCATTGTAATAGTTTTCTTTTGCTTCTTTTATGTGAGATAATTTACCCTATTCTATCTCTCCCTTTCTTCTTCTCCCAATAAATTCCTCTCACCTCTTAATTTTATTTTTTAGATATCGTTCCTTCATATTCAACTCATCCTGTGCCCTCTATGTATATATGAACATACAAATGCCCACACTCACATATATATTTATATACACATACATTCTCCTATACATACATATATGTATGCATATGCATATATATTCCCTTCAGCTATCCTTATACTGAGAAAAGTCTTATGAGTTATAGTTATTGTTTTTCAATATAGGAATGTAACAGTTCAACTTTAATAAGTTCTTCATGATTTCTTTTTCCTGTTTACCTTCTCATGTTTCTCTTCCTTCTTGAATTTGAAAGTCAAATTTCCTGTTCAGCTCACGTTTTTTCATCAAGAATGCTTGAAAGTCCTCTATTTCATTGAATGACCATATTTTCCCCTGTAGCATTATACTCAGTTTTGCTGGGTAGGTGATTCTTGGTTTTAGTCCCAGCTCCTTTGACCTCCAGAATATAATTTTCCAAACCTTTGATCCCTTAATGTGGAAGCTGCTAGGTCTTGTGTTATCATGATTGTGTTTTCATAATAATCAAATTGTTTCTTTCTGACTACTTGCAGTATTTTCTCCATGATTAGAGATTTGGAATTTGGTTATAATATTCCTAGGAGTTTTCTTTTCGTGATCTTTTCCAAAAAGTGATCATTAAATTCTTTCAATTTTTATTTTGCCCTCTGGTTCTAAAATATCAGAGCAATTTTCCTTGAGAATTTCTTGAAGGATGATTTCTAGGTTCTTTTTTTATCATGGCATTCAGATAGTCTAATAATTTTAAAATTATCTCTCCTGGATCTACTTTCCAGGTCAGTGGTTTTCCCAATGAGATATTTCACATTGCCTTCTATTTTTTCATCTGTTTGGATCTCTTTAATAGTATCTTGATTTCTTATAAAGTCACTAGCTTCCATTTTCTCCTATCTAATTATGAAAGAATTATTCTCTTCAATGAGCTTTTGAAATTCTTTTTCCATCTGGCAATTTCAGCTTTTTAATGCATTCTTCTCCTCATTGGATTTTTGGGCCTCTTTTGCCATCTGAGTTAGTCTATTTTTTAAGGTGTTATTTTCTTCAGTCATGTTGCTGAGTTGCTTTTCATGATTTTCTTGCATCATTCTCATTTCTCTTGCCAATTTTTCTTCTACTTCTCTTACTTAAGTTTTCAAAATTCTTCTTGAGTTCCTCCATGGCCTGTAACCAATTCATATTTTTCTTGGAAGCTTTTTCTGTGGGAGTTCTGACTTTGTTGTCTTCCTACTGTTCCATGCTTTGATCCCCCAAAAAGGAATCTAAGGTTTGATTGCTGTGCTTGCTTTGCTTCCTTTGCTTGCTCATGTTCCCACTCAATTACTTGACTTTTGAGCTCTTTACTACAGTAGAACTCTGCTTCCAGAAAGGAGAACTTTGTCCCAAATCACTTCGGTTTTCACAGCTGCCAGAGCTATTAGCTGGGCACCCTTTCTATAGACACCACACATCTGGCTCACTGGTCACATACCCCAGGACTTCCACCCAAGACATCAATCCAGATCCAAGCAGGTTAAAGCAAGAGTGATTACCTCTCAGAATAGTTGCTTGGTCCCCCTGTGATCTGCAGGCCAGGAGCTCTGAAGCAGTCACATGCAGGTGGCTGCACAGCTGCAGCACCTCCTGTTGCTTCTTGCCTTGGGGGCAGGGGTTGGACCATGCTCTGCCCCGCCCCCCCCAGTTCCAACAGAGTTCCACACTGACCTTTTACTTTGTCCTTGGCATTTATGGGTTGATAATTCTGGAAACTGCCACAGCTGCTGGTGATCCACTCTCCTGAAGTCTACTCTAGCTGCTGCTGATTGGGGCCACCCTGGGGCTAAAACCACAGGCTCATGCAGGGCTGGGCTCAGCTCCCAGGAGGCTGCGATGAACCCTTCCTGTCTACCAGTCAGGCAGCCTTCAGTGGGAGATTTGTTTCTCTGTGTCACTTTGTGGGTTCTGTCTCAAAATTCTTCCTGAGCTTCTCCACGGCATGTAACCAGTTCACATTTTTCCTGGATGTTTTTGATGCAGGAGTTCTGACTTCAATGTCTTCCTCCCTCTCCATGCCTTGATCCTTTTTGCCCCCCCCCCCCCCAAAGGATTCTATCGTCTGTGCTTCCATTGCTTGCTCATATTGGCAGCCAATTACTTGACTTTTGAGCTCTTTGCCACAGTAGAACTCTGCTTCCAGAATGGAAAGAGCTATGTCCCAAATTGCTGGGGGTTTTGCAGCTGCTGGAGCTATTAGATGGGCGTCCTCTCTACAGCCCTCACACTTTCTGGCTTACTGGTCACACACTCCGGGACCACTGCCCAAGACCACAATCTGAATACAAGCAGTTCAAAGCAAAAACAATTACTCTCTGAATGGTTGGTTGGCCCCCCTACAATGTGCAGACCAGCAGCACTAGAAGTAATCATGCAGCAGTGGCTGCAGCCACTGTGGTTTCTCTGCTTTGGGGGCAGTAGCCAGACCATGCTCCCCCTGTTCCCAACAAAGTTCCATACTGACCTTTCACTTTGTCTTTGTTATTTGGGGATTGAGAAGTCTGGAAACCGCCACAGCTCCTGGTGATTTACTCTCATAAAGTCTGCTATAGCTGCTGCTCATAGGGGCTGCCCTGGGGCTAAAATTGCAGGTCAATCAGAACTGTCCTCCACTCCCAGCACTCTGTGATGGACCCTTCCTACTGGCCTGCCAGGCTTCCCTCAGTGGGAGATTTGTTTCTCTCTGTCACTTTGTGGGTTCTGTAGCTCTAAAGTTTGTTTAGAGTGATTTTTTACATGTATTGGAGGAGATAGAAGCTGGAGCCTTGCAGAAGCCCTATTTCTACTCTGCCCACCCCTTTGTTACTTTATAATTAGGCAGTAGGTCACAAGGGTCATGATGCCCTCTGACCCTGAAGAAGATTATATGTACTCTGATGTTAGCATTTTGCTTTGCAACTTACTCATGGGAAGAGTGTTTGAGTGTTGTAGCCAGATAAAACTCTGGGTAACCATTAAGGAGCCCCCTCCAGCTTTGAAAACCCAGATGTTTATGCTTCTTTCTCTGGTAACTATGTATGTAATGGTCAGACAGTTGGATCTGTCTGATGATTTGAGATGTATGTATTATTTTGTCAGATGGTTAGAAACCTTGTCTGATTGTTTTTCTGCTATTATTTCTGCTTGTAATTTCTCTTTGTGTTGTTACTGGACTTACACCCCAACAGCAATGATTTATTAGGGGGCAGGGAAAATCTTCAAATTTCCTTAGGCCTATTAAGGAACAGGGAAGATCTTTGAATTCCCATTACCATTACACAGGGATGGAAAAAATGTACAGAAATATAAATGAGAAGAAAAATGTAAAAGTAGAGCGTTGGAAAAAAAAGATTTGAAAAACGTATGGTGTCTTCTCAATGAGGACATCCATATATATATATATATATTTCTCAGTATCAGTGATGTATTTACAAAAAATAGATGATGTCCTAGGATGCAGACTAGTTATAAGTAAATGTAGAAAGATAGAAATGTTAAACACATCTTTTATCAACTGCAATGCACTAAAATATTGATTAATACAAAAACATATACAAAAGATAGATCTAAATAGATACTGAGTAATGACTTTCAATAATAAGTGGACCAAAGGTCAAGTCACATAAACAATAAAAGATTATGTAAAAACCAAGAATAATGATAAGATCCTAAAATTTTGAGGATAAGCTAAAACAGTCATTAGAGCCACTAGGTGGCTGGTACAGTGGATAGAATACCAGGCCTAGGGGTGGCCAGGTGGCACAGTGAGTAAGAGCTCTGGCCCCAGAGTCAGGAGACCCGGGATTGGTTCTGGTCTCAGATACTTAACACCCACACAAAATAACTGGCCATGTAACCTTGAGCAAGTTACTTAACTCAAATTACTTATTTAAATAAAAAGACTACCAGGCCTAGAGTCAGAAAGACTCATCTTCTTGAGTTCAAATCTGAACTCAGACACTTATTAGCTGTATGACTCTGGGCAAGTCACTTAACCCTGTTTGCTTCAGTTTTCTCATCTGTAAAATGAACTGGAGAAGGAAATGACAAACTACTCCAGTATCTTTGCCAAGAAAACCCCAAATGGTGTCATGAAGAGTCAGACATGATTGAAAACAGAATAAAAATGAAGTCCTTGTAGGAAAATTTATTTCTCAAAATGAAATTTTACCAAATGGAGGAATAATGAGCTGAGTATGCATAAAAAATGACAACTAGCAA
The DNA here is from genome assembly GCF_028583685.1 of Petaurus breviceps papuanus. Classification (NCBI taxonomy): domain Eukaryota; kingdom Metazoa; phylum Chordata; class Mammalia; order Diprotodontia; family Petauridae; genus Petaurus; species Petaurus breviceps. Next base: position 3,394,281 of record NW_027186457.1, on the reverse strand, counting down.
ATCAACAAATCATTAAACCTAAAATAGAACAAAAGGTGACATCTTAAATATTAATAAAAAATATAAAATAAAAACAAGAAGACTATATATAGAAAAGACAAACAGAACTAATAGTTCTTTTATTAAAGACTAACAAAAATAGGGGTGGCCAGGTAGCACAGCGAGTGGGAGCACCGGCTCCAGTGTTGAGAAGACCTGGAGATCGAATCCCAGGATCAGACACTTGGCACCCACCCAGAAACACCTGGCCGTGTAACCTTGAGCAAGTTACTTAACCCCAATTGCTTAGGGGTGGCCAGGTGGCTCAGCGAGTAAGAGCACTGGCTCCAGTGTCGGGATGACCTGGATCAAATCCGGGCTCAGACACTCAGCACCACACCCAGAAATAACTGGCCGTGTAACCTTAAGCAAGTTACTTAAGCCTGATTGCTTAAAAAAAAACTAACAAAAATATATCTTTGATTAAACCAGAATTTTTTAAAAGAGAGTAAAGTCAGTAAAGTGAGGCTTTGTGCTTTAATGGATTTAACTTACCCTGGATACTGTAGAAGAAATTTACAGTATTTAAACTGGTCAAGTGAATGAATGGATCTGTGTATATCAAATAATCAACATGAAATCCCTAGTGTATTAAAGTGTAAAATTGCATTTCTCATATTTTCTTATTAGTCGATGGAAGATAGTGGTAGATGTAGAAATCTTGTCTGACTCCTGTAGTTTAAGGGGGAAAAAGAAGCATCATTGATTCCCTTTTGTAATGACCTTCATCTGGTTTTATTTGCCTGGGATAACTGAGGCTGGGTAAAATAGTTCTGTATTGCTTCTTTGAAGAAAAATGCCAGTTAACCTCTGTGACAGGAACCATTGAGATTTATTTGTGATGATGCAAACTTGGAGGGTTTACTCCACCCCAGAAGAATGGGATGTCCCTTTAATACAGAGGAAGACAGTGTGTTTAGTAGGGAAATTATTGAATTTGAAGTCAGAGGACCTGTGTTGGAATAATCATTCTCTCATTTACTAGCTGTGTGACCCTGGCCAAGTCACCTAATTCTCTGAGCCTCAGTTTCCTCATTATAGAATAGTGGTCTTCTAAGGACCCTTCCAAAAGTAATTTTGGGGTTCTTGCCAATATTATGTTATTTCTTATTATCCACTGCCAGCACTCAAAGGCTCAGTGACTCCTACAAAGACAATAACTATAAAATCATTATCTTTCCCTTTTTGCTGCCCTCTGTCCCTTAAATAGTACAAGACTGGTAGTTGGGAGACCGAGGTTTTATTTTTGGCTTTGCCAAAAGCTTGGTAAATTCTATCTACAGCATTTTCTTCCTCTAGTTTTTTAATTTCGTCAAAAAAGGGAAGTGAGGATTGTCTAGCATGACATTCTTTTTTAAATTAAATTTTATGTTTACTTTTAGTTTACATCATTCATTTCTACAAGATTTTCAGTTACAAATTTTCTCTCCGCCTTTCCCCTACCCACCACCCCAAAACAGCCATCCCACTAGCATGTCTTATTCTTAATCTATTCTTGCCAACTTTTTGTAGCGATCACTTCTTTACTAGATGCTTGCCAGCTATCTCCCTAATGGGATCCTCTGAAATTTTCTGAACTCAAGCACATATAGTTGCCAGAGTCTGTCATCTTCCCCCCCTTCCCCCTTTTCTTTGAAAACTGGGACATTTATTCTTCTTTTGTTTTGAGGTATCACTCTCATTTTCTATGATCTTTCAAATATCACTGTTAGTGGCTCAGAAAATATATCTGTCAATTTTTAAGGACCTCAGGGTATAATTCATCTGAGCCAGGTGACTGGAATTCATCAAGGACAGCTTGGGTATTATCTATCTCCTATGTGGGGTATCAACTCCATTTTTATTATTTTTGTACTATGATTTCCAATGTAAAGGTCATTCTCCATTGCAGAAAAAGGAAACAAAATAAGTACAGAGACATTCTGCTGTCTCTCTGTAGTCAATTATCAACACCCTTTCCACCCCAAAATTGTTCTGATTCTTTAATCTTCCTTTTTTTCTCCTGATATAAATAAAATTGGAAGACCTTTTTTTGTTGCCTCAACCTTCCCTCACCAGCTCATTCTGAGCTTTAATACTCTGGACATTAATTTTTCAGGACCATATCACACTCATATTAATTATCTGTTACCTGGCTTTGCTTCCATTTCTTTTCAAAAATTTTTTTGGCTAGTAAGTTCTCCTTCATGTTGGTCACTATGGACAAATCCTATTGTCCCATTTCATTGGAATGGTTTCCTTTTGTGTCTTTAGAATCTCATTCTTGATCATGTCTAGTCTCTCTTGAAAGCAATGCAGCATTTTAGATTATGAGATCCTACCTACCTTTTATTCTGAACCCTTTAAATCTGGTTTCTCAGAGTTTGGGGTACATGTCAGAACATACTTAGATTTCTTTTCCTCCATCATAAACTCTGGGCTAGCTGACATCTCCTCCCACCCCCATCCCAGATTTTCCATCATTTCTATCCTAGAAACCAATTAGTGAGAATCATATATAGCATAGAATTGTCAGGGAACTATTGTGTTGGTGCAGATTAGTGGTGATAAGGATCTGAATTAGGGTGGTGGTCATGTGAGAGGAAAAAAGGGGACAGATGTGAGAGATTCTGTGGAGACAGACTTGATAAAACTTGGCAATTGATTGGATATGGTGGAGGCAAATGAATTGAGGGAGAGAAGAATAAAGGATGACAAAGATTGGGAGCCTCAGGGTGGGTATGTGGTGCAGCAAATAGAGCAATAGAGCACTGGCCCTGGAATCAGGAGGACCTGAGTTGAAATTTTGCTTCAGACACTTGACACACTATACTAGCTGTGTCACATTGCGCAAGTCACTTAACTCCAATTGCCTTGCCTTTCCCCTCCTCCCCCCATAAAAAGAAGATTGGGAACCTGGATAACTGAAAGAATGGTGGTGACATCCAGAGAACTGGGAGGATTCTTGGAAGAGACATGTGTTCAATTCACTGAGAAATATGAATAAGTTGAATTTTAGATGTTTATGGAACATCAAGGTGAGGGTATCTAGCAGGCCTGTGGTAATAGGGATGAGTTTAGGAAAGAATTGTTTTCTGGATACATAGATTTGGGAGTCATTTATGTAGTGATAGCAATTGAATTCAGGGGAATTGATGAGATCATTAGAAGAGAAAGTGTTGATAAAGAAGTGAGTGCCCAAGCTATTCTGATGAACACAATGATTCAAGATAATTCTGAAGGACATAATGATGAAAAATGCTATTCATCTCCAGAGAAAGAACTGATGGAGTCTGAATGCAGATTGAAATATTTTTCAATTTATTTATTTTGTGTTTTTTAGACATGGAAATGTTTTTCATGATTTCACATATGTAATTGAGATCTCATTTCTTGCCTTCACAGTGGGGTGAGAGGAAGAAAATTCAGAGCTCAAATTTTTTTAAAATATGAATTATTAATAATAAAAAATATATAATAATAAATTGTATAAATTAATAAATAAAAATTAAAGTGAGTACCCAGGGTACAGCCTTGTGGTACATTATTACTCAGTAGGTAGGAGGAGGGTAATCCAACCAAGAAGACTGAGGCCAGTATAGATCATTTGGAGAGAGTAATATCAAAAAGCCAAGTGAGAAGAAAAGGAGGGAGTAGTTAACAGTGTCAAATGTTGCAAGGAAGACAAACCGAGCCTTACACCTGGAAACTTTTTTTGGTCTATTGGGAAAAAAAAAGCATACTAGTTCTCTACAAAATGAGATTGCACTCAATGCTTCCCAGTTCTAAAATGCAGTGATTTTTATAATCTATGATTCTATTACGACAAATAACACAAATTTGGAAAGCTTAGTTTTGTCAATGACATGGGTTAGTATAACATTTAAGCTATTAATATAAATAGATATGTATACAGTTATAGATACTAATATATAGATATATCTTTACCTGTGTATCATTTATATCTATATGTTTGTTATTGTTGTTCAGTTATGCCCAACTCTTAACAAAATCTATGGGGTTTTCTTGGCAAAGATACTTGAGTGGTTTTCCATTTCCTTCAAACATAGATTAAAGCAAAAAGAGATTAAGTGACTTGTCTAGGGTCACACAGCTCCAGTGAATGTCTGAGGCCAGATTTGGACTCAGTTCTTGGCTTCAGGCCCCGTGCCCTATCTACTGGGTCACCTAGCTGCTTTCATATCTACATCATATATTTCTCTCTCTCTCTCTCTCTCTCTCTCTCTCTCTCTCTCTCTCTCTCTCTCTCTCTCTCTCCCTCTCTCTCCCTCCCTCCCCCATCTACTTACAAGTCACTAAGAGAATGTAAGGTTTTTGAGGGCAAAGATTTTTGTTTCTTTGCATGCCTATCACCTAGTATAACACCTTGTTCATTTTTTACTGTTTTTTTTTAGAATCTAGTACCATGATTGTTTTAATATAGAGAACTCCCAGTAGGAAAACTCCCTCTAATTATGCAAATTATCAATTCTTCTGTAAATTATAACCATAGAGAGTTCTCTGACAGGTTAAGTGATTTGCCTGCAATTGCTCAGGTAGTATGTGACCAAGTTAGGATTTGAATTCTTCTTCTTGGCTCCTTGTCTTTTTATTTATTCAGTCTGACAAACTTCCTTATACATTGTGGGCATCCAATATATGCTTTCTAAATTGAATGAAATGCCATCAGTATACACAGGATTCTAGGTGCTATACAAGAACATGCACGACAGGTCCTTTTAATTTAGAGGTTGCCATTCTAAAATAGCAGGATTGGTGTCACGCATTACAAATTCTGCATAAGCACAAAGTCATCATTTTCATGGTTATTCTGTTTTTTTTAATTGACTGCTTTTCTGTTTCCTTCAAATTGGCATCACCATTATTTCTTATCAGTGTGGGAAGATGTGAATAGACATTCAGGAAAGCTAAAACAAAACATGTCATCCAGACCTGGGTGATGGCATTTTCATACCAGAGTGATGGTTGTTTTTAAAACATGTGAATTTAGATTTAAAGACATATTTCCATGTTTTTTTAATCCTTCCATATTAAATAATGTTCCTCCATGCAGCGTGTTGTAAGTGAATTTTTTTTTCCTCAGGTACTTGTGAAATATGAGTTGAGTATAGGTTTGTGCAACTGAGCAACTGATTAAACCATTTAAGCATTTGCTCAAAGAGCAATGATGTGTAGTTTCTGTCTCTTAAGTTAAAATGTTTTGAATATCAGTCTGGTTGTGTTCCATGATCTGTCTTCCCTGTGCTAAGTAATTAAAGTTTTTCTTTTCTTTATTCCAGACAGAGATTATGACCTTTTGCAAAGTGTTTCAAGTGTTTATTAGCTAAAACCCATCACAAAAGATAACTTTTAGAATTTACATTAAAGATACTTACTTTAGTCCCTTGGGATCTGTTGAAAGAGGCCATTTCTGTGTGGAGATTCACTCTGCAGTCATGAATCTTCTCTGAAACAGTCCCAATAGTTCATAAGATCAAAAATCAAGAACTGAAAGAAACCTTAGATGCTATCTAGTCCATTCTCCTCATTTTGCAGATGAGGAAACTGAGGTCTAGGGAGGATAAGTGACTTTACTAAGATCACAGAGAGTTAGGATTTGACCTCAATTCCTTTGATGCCAGAGCCTTTCCATTACACTATGATGGTTCAGTAAAAGAGGGAATATAATGACAATTTAGGAACTGATTTGGGATTAGAATAAGGAAGATTGGAATTGGATCCCCCAAAATGACATGACCTGAAGGACAGGCTCCATTGCAAAATGTGTCTTTGTTTAGATGGCTGGATTCTATGAAAAATGAGTCAAATGAACTACCCATAGGATCATATCTATGACAAAGGCTCTTGTGTGGCAATTTACTAAGATTGTCAGAGTTACATCTTCCTTCCATTTCCTGTCATCCCAATAGAACCTGGATTTGTTGTCTTAAAAGTAATGAAGAAACAAAAATAACTCAGGGAGGCTGAATCATTTTGTAAAAACATACTATAAATGATTCTCAGGGAAGTAAAGATGGGAGAGAGGGAGAGAGGGAAAGAAAGGAGGAGAAGGAGGAGAAGAAGAAAGGAAAGGAAGAAAAGAGGAAGCTGGGGGGAGAGAGGATGGTAGGGGAAATAGGAGAAAGGGGGAGGGAGGAAGAAAAGGAGGAAGGAAGAGAGGGAAAAAAGGAAAAAATGGAAGGGGAAAGGGGAAGAAAAGAAGGAAAAAGGGAAGAAGGAAAGGAAGGAGGGATGGAAAAAGTAAGGGAAGGAGAAAGGATTCTAGCTGGCCTGTGTAAGGAATAACAAATAGCTAAACATTTTCTCTGGGATAGATTAGCACCTCCTAACAACCCAATCCAAGAAAAATAAATTTACTTAACTGAAGGAACTGAGGAATAGGATGTTCTAGTTTACTTTGAGAAAGATGGTCAACCATTCCTAAAGTTTGAGGAATTAGGCAACCATCTTTAAACATGATAGGTTACAATCAATTTATCCAAAGGTTGATAAGTTTTGGAGCTCCTATAGATGACCAAGGACAGTAATCCTATCATTCAGAGGGTTAGCCTTACAGTCAGTTAACAAGTCTTATTAAACACTTAATTAAATTAAACACTTTGTGCCTGGCACTCTGCTAAGAGCAAGAGTGCAAAGAAAGGCAAACAGATAGTCCTTGCTCTCAAGAAGCTCACAATCCAATGGTAAAGATGGCATGCAAATAACTATGGAAATGTTAAGATATAAATAGTATAAATGGAAGATAATTTCAGTGACAATGTACTTAAAGTAAGCCTGTAAAACCAGGAGGTGGAAATTAGGATAGAGAATTCCAGGAATGGGGGATAGTGAAAAGACATGGGGTTGGACAAGGGATTATTATGTTTGAAGAACATCAAGACCAGTGTCACTGCATCATTGAGTTAGTGTAGGGGAATATACTTTAAGAAAGAAGGATTCCCCAATTGATAAATGGTCAAAGGATATGAACAGGCAGTTTTCAGAAGACATTACAGCTCTTAATAGTCATATGCAAAAAAAAATGCTTTAAATCTCTATTGATTAGAGAAATGCAAATCAAAACAACTCTGAGGTAAAACATCACACCTATCAGATTGACTAAGATGACAAAACATGAAAATGATAAATGTTTGGAGAAGATGTGGGAAAATTGTAATACTAATTCATTGTTGGTGTAGTTGTGAACTGATCCAACCATTCTGGAGAGTAATTTGGATCTATGCCTAAAGGGCATGCAGTAATACGGTTTCTTTTTTTTTCTTTTGGCTTCTTGGAGGGCAATTGGGGTTAAGCGACTTGCCCAAGGTCACATGGCTAGTAAGTGTTAAGTGTCTGAGGCCATATTTGAATTCAGGTCCTCCTGATTACAGGGCCGGCGCTCTATTCACTGCGCCACCTAGCCACCCCAAGTAATACTATTTCTAGGTCTGTATCCCAAAGAGATCATAAAAATGGGGAAAGGACCCACATGTACAGAAATATTTATAGCATCTCTTTTTGTGGTGGTCAAGAACTAGAAATTGAGGGGATGCCCATCAATTGGGGAATGACTAAAGAAGTTGTGGTATATGATTGTGATGGAATACTATTGTGCTATAAGAAATGATGAGCAGGTGAGCTTCAGAAAAACCTGGAAAGACTTATATGAACTGATGCAGAGTAAATGAGCAGAACCAGGAGAACATTGCACACAGTACCAATCACAGTGTGTGATGACTGCTTTTGATAGACTTGGCCCTTCTCAGCAATGCAAGGTCCTAAAATAATTCCAAAAAACTCTAGATGGAAAATGCTATCCACATCCAGAGAAAGAAATATGGAATCTGAATGCAGATTAAAGGAGACTATTTGCTCTCTTTAAAAAAGAAAAAGGAAGAGGAGGAGGAAGACAGTTTGTGAAGGCTTTAAAAACTAAACATTGAATTTTATACTTGATTCTAAAAATATTAGGGAGCCACTGAAGTCTATTGAGTAGAGGGATGATATGGTCAGATTTGTACTTTAGGGAAGTAACTTTGGCACCTGAGTGGAAGGTAAACTGGAGTGCAGAGAGACTCGAGACAGGGAGACCAATCAAAAGGGTATTGTAATAGTCTAAGAATGGGGTGATGAGAACCTGAACTAGCATAAGGGCAATATGGGTGGCGAGAAGTAGAGTAAGTGGGAAGACTGCGAGAGTATGTATGCAAAGGATATTGTGAAGGTAGAAACAAAACTATTGAAACAAGTTGGATATGTGAAGTTAGTATGAAAGAGGAATTGAGGGTAACATTGAGGTTGGAAGCCTGGTTGACCAGGAGGTACTAGTGCCCTTAACGATAATAGGGAAGTTGGGAAGAGAAAATGGTTTTGGAGAAAAAGATAATGAGGTCTATTAAGTTTGTAGAATATATTTCCCCAATATATTTATACCTTACTCCCCTTCCTGAACTCAGTATTCTGTGTTCAAGTGTCTCTGATCTCCTTGATATTTCTTGCACATGGCATGTTGGGGTTGAGAAATCCACGAAACAACTGGTTTGAGATGTCCAAAAGGCAGTTGGTGATGTAAGACTAGAGGCCAAGAGAAAGATTTGGACTGTACAAATAGATCTGGTAATTATCTTCATGGAGATTGTAAGTGAACCCATGCAGTTTGGTAAAATCACCAAATGAGACAGTATCTAGGGAAAAGAGAAAAGGTCCCAGGATGGAGCTTTCAGGGACATGCACAGGGAGTAGGCCTGCCTTGGAGGAAGATCCAGTAAAAAAGACTAAGAAGTTGTCAGGCAGATAGAAGGACATCCTACTAATTCTAACGAGAATTTAAAAAGGAGAGAGTATTCAGGAAAAGAGAGTGACTGATAATGTTAAGGACCACAGAAAAGTAACAAAGGATGAAGACCAAGAAAAGGCCATTCAAAATGGCAATGAAGAAATCACTGGTAAGCTTGAAAAGAATAGTTTTGGTTGAATGATGAGATCGGAAGCGAGATTGCAGAGGGTTTAAAGAAGAGAGGAGGTGAAGTGGAAAGGCCAGTTGCAAATGGATTTCTCAAAATGTTTAGCTATGAAATGGAACAGAAATATAGAAGGATAACTAGTGGAAAGGGTCAGATTAAGTATTTTTAAGCATTGGGAAGACATGGTCACGTTTATAGGTAGTAGGGAAGCAGGAGGTATATATGGTGGGAATGAAAATAAGAGAGAGAGAGAATGATGGATGGATCTATGTGTGTAAAAAGATAAGATAGAAAGGAGTCTTTTGTGTATGTAGAGAAACTTGCTTTGGAAAAAGGTGAAAGACCACCTTTTCATGTGATGCAGGAGTGAAGGAAGAGGTAGAGAGGAAAGAGATCTGAGTGATGTGAGATGAGGAGGAAAGAAGACTGAGCCCTTCGCAAATGGCCTCAGTATTTTGGTGGTTGAGGGCAAGGTCCTCAGCTGAGAGGGAAGAGGAGAGTGCACCATGGGAGAATTAAAAACAGTTTAGAATAGTCACTGTGGTGAATGTGATAGTGAATCAATTAGGCAGATGTTAGCAGCCTTGTTGCCATGACATCAATTGATTATAGAATGTATATTTATTATATATAATATGTATCATGTAATATACAATTATGTTCTTGAATATATATTTTATAGAACATATACACATAAAATATAGAATATATGCTACAGAATATACATTCCCAATACTCTTACACCTTACTCCCTTCCCTGAACACTATGTATTCAAGTGACTCTGGTGTCCTTGATATTTCCTGCATATGACATTCTATTTCTTGATTCTGAGCATTTTCACTGGCCATACCTCATGCCAGAAATCCTCTCTCTTCTTGTCTCTACTTCATGGTTTCCTTCAAGTGTCAGCTAAAACCCTACTTTCATCCCCCTTAATGCTAGTGCCTTCCTTCTGTGATTATCTCTGATTTATCTTGTATATATCTTACTTATACAAAGATGTTTACATGTTATCTCCTAAATTAGAATGTGAGCTCCTTGAGGGCAGGAGCAATTTTTAACTTTCTTTACATCTGTATATCCCTAATATGCTTGTTGTTAGCTTGTTTTTCAGTTGTGTCCAACCCTTTGTGACACCATTTGGGGTTTTCCTGGCTGAGATAATGGAGTGGTTTGCCATTTCCTTCTCCAGCTCATTTTACAAATGAAGAACTGAGGCAAATGGAGTTGGTTAACTGACTTGCCCAGGGTCACAACTAGTAAACGTCTGAGGGTGTATTTGAACTCAGGAAGATGAGTCTTCCTAACTCCAAGACCAACACTCCGTCCACTGTGACCCTAAATTCTTGTTGCCTTGATATAAATCTGTAGTGGACCCAGCTATCATGATTTCATTGTTTTCTCCAGCTCCATTTAGGAGCACATGAGTAGGAATGAAGGCAATAGATAATGGGAATCACTCAGAGCTGGAGCTTGTCAAAGTATGATTGGCATCAGCATAAGGTAGCAAGGGACCCCTAAGGTACAGGATGGTATGGAGTTGAACTAGGTCACCAAAAGGTCAAAATGGTGAAGGAAGGAGAATGTAGTTAATGCAGAGCTGTTGGCCTGGCAGAGAACCAAAAAGGCAGAGGAATTACAGGTCACAATGATGAGGATTAAGGGCTGTAAGGCAGAAGGAAAATGGAATGATAAAAGATTATGATGACATAAAAGAATTTTGTAGTTTATGAACATGGAATTCCATGAACTCTTCTGAGTGATAGCAAGATCAAGGGTATGGCGATCTTTCTATGTAGCTGATGGGGACTGGAGGGGTAGCTTGTGGGGACTGAGTAGGTTGAAGAAGTGGAAAGTTAGACTGTTCCAGGCTCAGTAAGTGAACTAGTCATTTTAAGTTTGCCACCATCAATCTTACTCACACTGTTTTCAGTGAAAAATTTTTTAAGAGTTCTCTAGTCTCAGATTATTAGTGAATTGAGGATCACAAAACCATTTCTAAGTTAAAACAATATAGATTCAATTTAAAGCAGTGGGGGTGTGTATGTATAATATTTTAAAAAATCAAGGAGCAAATTTCTCTCCCCCCATTCTCCCAGACAAAGAAGGAGTTCCGTGAGGGTGAGGAAAGGAGGTCTAAGCTCCTTTATGACACAGCAGAATTGAGTCTGAAGTGTTTGAGGTTGGAAGTTGCCCTGGATGAATTATTCAGAAAAGTATTAAACCAGTAACAAAGTAAGCAAAACAATGTTTGACTTCAGTTGCAACTGAAGTCCATTATAAATGGTGGTCAGGACACTCTCCCTCTAACTCTGGAATTTCAAAGTTCGAACAGAGCAGAGATGAGAGAGAGAGAGACAGAGAGAGAGACAGACAGAGACAGACAGAGACAGAGAGAGAGACAGAGACACAGAGAGACAGAGACAGACAGAGACAGAGAGAGACAGAGACAGAGAGATATTCTCCGCAGGATGCTTGTATGAGTCTCTTGAATTACTAGTATGGGTCACTAGCTATCAAGAGAGTTGCTTTTCTAACCCCAGGTTTGTTTCTCTTCCAAGAGGAATACAAACTATAGGGTGGTGTTATGCTTGCAGAACTTTAGGACTCTGAAAATAGGTATGGAGGGAGGGAGAGAGAGAGAGAGACAGAGAGAGACAGACAGACAGACAGAGACAGAGAGACAGAGAGAGACACAGAGAGAGACACACACAGAGAGAGACAGAGACGGAGAGAGGGAGAGACAGAGACAGACAGACAGAGACAGAGAGAGACACACAGAGAGAGACAGAGACAGAGAGAGACAGAGAGAGGGAGAGACAGAGAGAGACGGAGAGACAGAGAGATGGAGAGAAGGGGAGAATGGACCCTTGAGAAGCTGAAGTTCCCTTTTTTCTCTGCATCTTGGAATTTTCCTCTCTTTTGTTACCAGCTTTTACTTCATTCCTCCAGTGACTCTGCTACCCTCCTTAGGAGTTATATGATATGCCTAGAGCTCTGAGTACTCGAGTGATGAACACAAAAGCTTTTCCATCACCAGCCATTTACACCCCTTCATTGCTTTCTGGAGCCCCCCACCCCCTACCTTCGGGGCTCTAATTGCCCATGTCTGGTCTCAACCTCTTTTCCAAATGCTAAAGCTATTTAGTCAGTTTTGAGTTATGGGAGCAAAGGGGGCTAGGGGAGCCAGCAAAAAGATGAATGTGTTTGCATTCCATGAATCTATGTACATAAATATCTCCAATCAATGAAATATTAAAACTTCATACTTTTGAAATGATTACTCCCCTATGTAATATTGTATGTGTAAAAAAGTGGCGCATTTTTAAAACACTGCATTACTACTTAACCATTTAATTGATGCACTTTGCTATTAGACTAATATCAGTTCCTTATTCTTATTGTGCCTTTTTATAGAATCATAGATTTAGAGCTAAAGACCTTGAACATTATCTAGTCTAAACTTATTGTTTTGAATTTGAGAAAACTGAAGCCCAGAAGGTGAAGTGACCTTCCTAAGGTCACATTAAGTAGCAAGTGGAACACCTGGGGCCCTCTGATCCCCAATCAGGTGGTTTTTCTGCCTATCACCCTGCCTCATCTGCTGCTTCCCCCATATCCATGCCTTTCCTTGCACTCACTGTCTCATATGTCTAGGATGGACTCAGTCCTTCTCCATGACCAAACTTTCTTCCATGTTTCAAGGAGCCTTCTTTCAGTTTCCTCTTCTCCACCAAATTATCCTTACTCCCTGACTCCTCTCTCCTGAAAGTGATCTCACCTTCCTCCAATTTCTCATATCACCTTGCTTGGACTTCACACTTATCAATCTCTCTCTTCTGTTTGTTGTTTGTGTATGCTTTCTCTTGTCCTTCTCCTCTACCCTAACTTACATTGTAAATATCTTGAAATAAAAATCCATGTCATATGCATCTTTGTACTTCCAACCTCTAGTTTGTACAGGCTGGATAAATGTCTTTTGAATGGAATTGAATTGATCTGTGATTTCATAAACATAGGGACTCCCTCCTTTTGTACAGATTGTAGCCTCCCTAATGTCTGAAGCCTTTCCAAAGCCAGAAAAATGAATCATCTTAATGCCAACCTTCTGTTAATGAATGTCTCCAAGGCCGGCAGGTTGTCGTATGAGAATTACAGGGGCTGTCACTTTGCACCACACCCCAAAACCTCATGCATCTTTGGCAGCCTAGGAGAACCCACACATGCAATGAGGCATCATTATGACTTTAGAGGAAGCTCACCAACATACTAGAGTGTATTGATTTCTCTCCTGCCACATTTCCTTTTCTGTGCACATAATTTTGAAAACATAAAAAAGCAACTAAACTAAAAATAGAATCATGATGAAGGTAGAACCATTACTAAAGGAGCACCTTGACCTTGAGCATGTGCACCACACTCACATCCTTTTGCAGAGTATACTCTGGAGTCAGAGCCTGTGATTTTAAAGGGACTCCAGTGAGAAATGGAAAAATTTCCCCCCAAATAAAATCTCCACTAGCTATTAAGGGCCCACAAATATGGGCTGGTAGGCAATTGTTAAGGCAGAAAGATTGCCATCAAAAATCAATTTTGTATTAGGTATGCAATTTATTTCATCTATTGTCTGCATTGTAGCTAAACATACAGCTTAATTCAGCAGCACTTTGGTTTGCAACCAGTTTCTATTATGTTATATATATAGATCAATCACTCTTATTTAGAAATGAGCCATCTAATAACCTGGTAAATATTTTTAATAGGATTACTAGATGAAAGTTATTTTTTTCACCAATACCAATTCATTTCTGATTTCTTTCCTATCATTAAATCTTGTTAAATGTACAGTTTTTTCTCATGCATAATATAAGACTGTCTAGAGTGTCACCCACAAATTCTTGGAAATTCTTGGTCCCAGAGATCACAGGATTATAAGGTCATAGATTTAGAACTGGAAGGGACCTTGGCAGTTACCTAGTCTGCCATCTCATCCTTTGGTCACACAAGTAATAAGGTGTCTAGGGTAAGATGTGAACCCAGATCTCTGTCTTTAAGTATAACATGCTTTAGACTATGCTACAGTATCCACAAAAGGACTGTCCTTCAGGTCTTATAGTGACCCCTTGTCAATATGATATGCACCTTTTTTTTGTTATTGCTTTTCCTAAAGTAACCATCATCTTCCTATCAGAATTTCAGTATTGACATGAATCTCAAAGGCCATGTAGTTCAGGCCCTTCCCGGATAAGAGTCTTCTCTATAGCCTACCTAAGGTTGGTCATCCAGCCTTTGCTCTAGTAAAGGGATATCCCAATGCAACCCCTTTCACTTTGGGTTACCTCCAATTATGAAAGAACCTGTCTTTACCTTAAACTTAAATGTACCAGTTTCTGTGTATTGCTCCCACCTTTGCCCTCTATGGCCAAATAGAACAACCCCCTTTAGGATTAGCTGGCATGCGTATCCTGGTGGGCTGGTCTAGGAAAGGGATGTTAGTGGCATTCCATAGCAGGACCAGACCTTTCAGAATTGTCAAGTCAACTAATCTGTTTGGGGAAGCAAACTCATATATTTCAATTCAGGTCAACAATTATTTATCCAGTGCTTACTATATTTGAGACACAAAGGTATATATGATGAAAAGATTGAAATGAAATAAAACTTATTCTCGAGAGAGATGACAATCTAATGGTGTAGAAAGACAGCAATATAAAGAACCAAGAGACAATGGAGAATGTGATTAGTGCCAGGAATGATGAGAAATTTGAAGAGGGAGAAATTACTTTCACCTAGTGGGAGAGGGTAGGCACGAAAGGTCAGGAGAAGCTTTATGGAGTAAGGTGGACCCTGGGTTGGACCTTGAAAGAAGGTAAGGACTTTGATTGATGGTGGGGAGCTAAGGAGGAGCATGCATATTCCAGACACAACGGGTATTATGAGCAAAAGCATAGTCTCTGGTCCCTTTTCTGCCTTGAAACTCCAGGTAAGAGAATCATTTTGAACAAAAGCGTGGTTTATGGTGCCTTTATTATCTGGATACTGCAGACAGGAGGGTCATTGTAAGCAAAAGCTTGGTCGAGGGTACCTTTCCTGCCTTGATTTCTTGAGGTTGTTCAACTAAGCTCACCTCTGACTCAGTAAATGTCCCTGAGTGGAGGTATTAGGTTAACGAATCTATTTCTAAGGAATTATATTCCTTTTGGATAAAAAAGAATCACATTTGCATTTAAGTCTCTCCACCTCTCATTTTCCCCCTTTAATGTTACCATTATTCTATATACTTTGAACAGTCTGGAGATAGGCCTGTGGCAATATTTTAATGTCATTATAGTTTTTCCACTTAAATGATTATAAAATTTTAACCTGCCTTACAATCTCTCGATGTTAATAATTCCTTTCATCTGTAACATCAATGAGTTATTGGGTAGAATGATCATCTTTATATATGTCTTTTATATACCTGCATTTCGGATACCTGTACTGCTAAATGGGGTGAATGTACCATGATTTATCCAGAATAGGGGTTCTTAATTATTTTGCGTCATGAACCCCTTTGGCAGTCAAGGGAAGCCCGTGGACTTTGTTAGGGGAAGGTCTAATGTCTACACCTTGTTAGTTTAGGTTTTATTTGGGGATAAAAAGAGGCACTTGTGTGTCATTGAACAGATAAAAAGAGGTTTATTTCGCCCTTAGGCAGCAAGGGAATGCAGCAAGGACACAGTAACCTGTAGCTTGAGCTTAGGGAGATATGATCTCTTTTGCCTTCTAATGGAAACATGTCTGATCAGAAGAAAGGGTGTGGTTATTCACATGGCCTTGAGGCCACTAGGTGTTTCCTCAATATGGGAAACACTGGTAGGTATCAGTTCAGTTGCAGATATCTTCTCAAAATAATGTTTTTCAATGTATAAAATAAAAACCATAGAATTACAAAGGAAACCAATTTTACTGAAATGTTATGAATACAAACAAAATATACATATACACATATGTGTATGTATGTATATATATATACACACATTTGTGTGTATACACACACAATCACACACACATACACAA
Source organism: Petaurus breviceps papuanus (assembly GCF_028583685.1). Lineage (NCBI taxonomy): Eukaryota > Metazoa > Chordata > Mammalia > Diprotodontia > Petauridae > Petaurus > Petaurus breviceps. Next base: position 3,378,240 of record NW_027186457.1, on the reverse strand, counting down.
TCCACAGATACCCAGATAAGAATTCCTTTTCCATAGCCTGTTAAATTCTAAAACAAAAACATATGGCAATCATATGTCCTCAGATTTTCTAATATTGTTCTGATATTCTTTCTCTTCTGCTTCTTACTACTATTACTCAATAAGAATTTATTAAATAATTACTATGTGCCAAGCAGTGTGACATATTGGCCTTCCAACCAGGAAGATCTGAGTTCAAATCCTACCTCTGACAAATACTGATTGTGATCCTAGACAAGTCGCTTAATCTTTCTGTTCTCTAGGCAGCTAAGACTCCATATTGCAGAGAAGGTACCAACCTATATTGGTACAAGATGCTTCTTCCTCTTAGTGTTCACTAAAAGAATGATGTCACAGGTCTAGGTCTTATCTGAATTACCCATCCTGTAATAATATGCTTGTCAACTAGGTGATACAATGGAACCTGAGTTCAAATTCTGCCTCAGATGCTTATTAGATGTGTGACCCTGTGCAAGTCATTTAATGTGTCTCAGGCTCAGTTTTCTCATCTGTAAAAATGAGAGTGATAAGAGAATCTACCTTCTACAGTTGTGGTAAGGATCAAATGAGATAATATTTCTTTTTTGTTTTGTTTTGGGGTTTTTTTTTTTTTTGGCTTTTTGGAGGGCAATTGGGGTTAAGTGACTTGCCCAAGGTCACACAATGAGATAATATTTCTAAAGCATTTTACAAATCTTAAAGTGATACATAAATGCTAGACATTTTTAATAACATTTTAAGATTCATAAAGTACACATCCCAATTTGTGTTTGACTACAAATATGACCTGCTATGGCAATTATAAGCTTTTTCTTATTATCTATGGCATAATAGACTTGATATCAGAGGACATGGATTCAAATCCTGGCTCTTCTCCTTATATGTGTGACCTTGAGCAAGTCACTTAACCTAACTAAATTTGGATTTCTTCAAAATTATGGTCACCATGCACATATCTGCCCCCTATCTTTTAGATGCCTAAATTGGTGACTGTAGTCTATGAAATGGTCTGTAGCAATACCATTTTTTAGAAAAATCTGATCTTTATCATGGAGCCATTTATCTCATAATATTAATTCTCTTTCATCTTGTACTTTGCTCAATATAAATCTGTGAGAGTAGTAGTGCAAGGATGATGGTGTCTATTTTATTGATGAGAACCCTGAGGCTCAGAGATACATTCAGTTAATAAGTAGAAGACCTAGGACTTGAACCCAGATTTTCTGCCTCCAAGTGTGGCACCCTTTCTACTTCACCCAATTGAATTTGCATGTTGTAAGAATTGATTTGGATGATGTGTTGAATGAGAATTAAGAAGACAGCTCCACTATTATCTCTCTGGTGTGGGTCTTGGTTCACAATTAATTTCCCAATGTCTCCTATTGTATCTCTCCTTTATTTTATTTTGCTTTTTGGAGGGCAGTTGGGGTTAAGTGACTTGCCCATGGTCACACGGCTAGTAAGTGTGTCAAGTGTCTGAGACCAGATTTGAACTCAGGTCCTCCTGAGTCCAGGGCCAGTGTTCTATTCACTAAGTCACCTAGCCACCCCTCTCCTTTATTTCAATGCATTACTAATCTACCTGTTCTGGGACTTCTCTTTTGATGATACAGATAGAGACCCATCGAAACCTGCACATCATATAAGACTTTTGCCTGGGATCGCCTAAGGGCACTATGGAAGGGTCACTGGACGTGACGAAATTCTTTCTTGCTTTCTTTCTCTACTGCAGTGAGCTTAGAGTAAACTCTAGATATTAACTCAGTAAGGGCACTAGAGACCATGCTTTTATTCACAATGTGCCTCATGTCCGGACTATGAAGGGAGAAGCTCTGTCCAGCGTCCTGAAGTCCTTGCTGGATTTTTTATTCCTGACATCATGAGTGCTCGGCTCCCCACCTAACATCTCCAGTGCTTGCTACACTATCACCCACATTTTCTTCCAATCCAACAGTCCTCAGATGACACGCTTTACTCCTGCTCTAGAGAGTTCCTTTGGTTTTGGGCAGCAGCCTGCTCACAGCCATCATGCACCTTCCATTAGCCTCTGTGTGATACTCATTTTTAGCTCTTTTGAGGCAGTGTTGCTCTGTTTCTCACTGCAGTAAAATGTTAGCATTGAAAAGATGGGTTTTTCCTTTCATAGGAAGCCTGGGGTCAGTAAAAGAGCTTTGCAATTTCCTGAAAGCAATCCAGCCCACTCTCCTCCTCCTGTTCAACCCTGTTTTATCTATAAATGGCAAATGGATCCATGTGTACTGTATTACATGCCCCACAACTACCTCCATATCATTCTGTGTTATTAACATTATGGTTTACACCATATTTGTTAAGGCTAAAAATAGATTTAGATAAGTCCATGGATAGCAGGACCATACTGGGTTACAGTGGAAAGATGGGGAGGTTTTGTGTTACATCCCTGACTTACAGCAATTGATATCAAGGGGAATAGCCATGCTTTCCCACAAAACTGTCATCAGCTAGAATGGTGTTGCACTCCTGTAAGCCTTGTCCCTGCTCCATTCTGTGGGGTACACTGTGTAGCTGCTAAAGCTAAAGGGTTAAAGATGATTGGGTGTCTAAACTAAGTCAGGGGACTCCTCAGGAGCAGAGAACCACCAGGAAGGAGAGAGAAATAGTGCAGGCTGCAAAAAAAGGAGGTCCCAGCCCCTGTGCCAATCAGCAGTGGCATTAGATGTGCAAGTTGTCATGACACTGCCAGCCTGGGTGAGAGAGGGAGATCCAATCTCAGAAATAAAAATGCTGCCATCAGACAACAAATGCTGAGGAAGATTGACAATGAATCAGACTGGCTAAGTCAATTCTATTTTTTCCTATCATCTGTGGTGTAATGGACAAAAGCCCTGGATTTGATATCAGAAATGTGGGTTCATATTCTGTCTTTTCTACTTGCTATGAGTATAACCTTGGCCAAATCTTTTAACCTCCCTAGGCCTGAATTTTTTTTAAACTATAAAATGAGGGGCTTAGGAGGTGGATTCAGGGCAGGTAGGTGGAGCAGTGCATAGATAACTCAATCTGGAGTCAGGAAGACTCATCTTCCTGAATGCAAATCTGGCCCCAGACACTTACCAGCGGTATGACCCTGGGCAAGTCACTTAATGCATTTGCCTCAGTTTCTTCATTTGTAAATTAAACTAGAGAAGGAAATGGAAAACCACTCCAGTATCTTTGCCAAGAAAACTCCAAATGGAGTCATGAAGAGTCTGACATGACTGAAACAGCTGGACAACACAGGGGGTGGACCAAGTAAAAGGGTCTTAATCTGAGGTCTGTCTGTGGACTTGCCTTTTAAGTATTTTGACAACTGTGTTTCCATAAAATTAATTTCCTTTGTAATTCTATGTGTTTTATTTTATGCATTTAAAAATATTATTCTGAGGTGTCTGTAGGCTGCACCAACCTGCTAGAGGGGACCAAGACACAAAAGAGGTTAAGAATCCCTGGGACAGATGATTTCAAAGATCACTCCCAGCTCTGAATTCTAGGATCTTTTGCCATTAAATGAAAAAAAAAACAGGAAAATTTTAGGGATATGTTTGGATTATTGCTTAAACTAATCTTAGAGAAGGCTGGCTTTTCCCATGAACGAGTAAATGTAATTAAAAAAAGATTGTTGATCCCTTAAACAGCCATCTTTCCTAGTAAAGCAGATCTAAGAACCTGTGCTAGCAACCATCCTGGGTATGCCAGTGTCATTGCCACTACACCATCACCAGAACATTGGTGCTATCTGACTGCTTTTAGCAATAGAAACTTAGGTAATACTCTACAAGGCAAGGAGAGGGTTGTGATCTGTACTGATAGGTCACACCAATAAAATCATGGGGCTTTTAAAGTACTAATGAAGTAGGTTTTGTTTATCTAGCCATATCTATTCATGGCCCAGGTTATTGGAACCATTTGGGGATATGCAGTAAAGTTACAGTGAGCAACACAGATTTAAAAAGGGGAAAAAAGTTCCAGAGACATAGCTATGAGCTTGCTTTTAAAAGAAGTCATTTCTCATGCACCAAAATGATCCTTATACATCTTCCTTGGCAATCTGGATTGTCTCAAATAAAGATTATGTTAAGTCCAGAGGAATGTAGGAAGAGGTAGGGAGGAGGGCTGTATTTATGCTTTCCAGTAGTTTTTTTTTTAAATTCCAGTTACCTTTATACTCTCTCTCTTTTTTTTAATTCTATGGAAAGCTATAGCCTTCACAATAAAGAATCTGCTTGGCAAACCATTAGTTGTAAGAAAGGTTATTTTATTGATTTTAATCATATTTCTAGGGTGGTTTATTTAGAAGTATCCTTCCACTTTCCTGTCCAGTATCTAGCTATAATAGCAATAACAATTGGTTAAATTCATAGAAATAAGGACACCTTGGTCAGCAGTGTTGAGTGTGCAAGTACCAGTCATTGGAACAATGTTCTTTTTTGAGTCAATTTCACTGGCATCCCTTTTAAATGAGAACTAGAGATGGGAACAACATGTTTCCTAATTTAACAGTCACTAAAACAACTTGTTCCCTGAGTCATTGGTCTTTTATATCACTTCACATCATCCTTTTTCGTAATCTTATGTCCCTCAAAGGTTAGCTTTCACAAAAGTATTACTTGTTAAGATTGATAGAGAAATTAACCAATCAATCACCATATTAAGCACTTGTAATGTGTCAAAAGGTACCATGTAGTCATGGATAAAGACCAGCCTTGAAGCCAGGAATCCAACTTTCGACACATATACTGACTGTGCTACCCTGAATATAACATCTCAGTACCCTAGGTAACTGTTTATAAGAATACATGCAGAGAAGGTGATGAACTACATTGAGAAGAGTTTATTATTTCAGGGAGTACCTTATACTAAGAAATTACAGGTCTGATCTCTAATTCTAACTGTGTGTCAGCCACTGTGCCGGATCTTTCTTTTCCTTTAAGTCATAAAAAATGTTGTGTGTTTGTAGTTCACAAATAACACTGTCATATGCAGACGATTGATTTAGAGCTGGAAGGGTTCTTAGAGGTAATCTAGTCTTTAGCTGTTTACTGGAAGCATCTCCAGTAGATCCTATGAAGGGATATTGGTTTATCCAGTGATCCAAGAAATATGGACAGTGAGAAAATAATTTCAGAAACTTGCTGAATATGTACAAAACTGTTTTCCCCTTTCTAAGGATGTTAACAAGTATATCCATGGCAGATATTGAGTTGGTCTATATCCTAAAGAAGAAGGTGAAAAATGTAGGCTTCTCCTTTAAGCATTCTGACTTGTTAAGGAAAAAATTCTTATATATGAAAGAAATAATGTGAAAAGGAAACCAGAAAAAAAATAGAAGAGTCTGAGGAGATATGTAAGTCAATGTATCCCCTAAGTGGGAGTGGGTAGAAATAGAGGACAAGTAGAAGAAAATTACATACCGAGGAAAGAGAGAGAATTTAAATTCTTCACCAGGGAAATAATGTAAAAGATTTAAAGTTCTCCTGAAGGGAGATTCCAGACAGTGCAATGTACATCAAACTTTTAAAAATGGATTTGCAAACACTAACAAGTGAAAGGAATGTTGTTACTGCTGCAAGGATTCCTTGAAAATATGACAAAAGGCCTATCACAATCATGAGACCTTCTGATGTTGCTCACTCCTCTGGATTTACATGGTGATCTGCAATGAATTTCTGGAAATTTTCAAGTCTAGGGAGAGAGACTGAAGGGTGTGGGACCACAGATGGTGTTTTCATCTCTTGCAGTTAATGGTCATGATGTTGGTGGTGAAAGGAAAACAAGAAGGAGATGAATGACTGTATGAAAATTAATACTTTTAAGAAAAAAGATTTAATTTCCTGGACCATTCTATGTAATGTGAGAATAATGGACAGCTATCAAGGGATAAAGTACCTTGTGTGGAGACTGAAAAAAAATGTATTTAGCAGGAGACACACACACACACACACACACACACACACACCCTTGATTAAAAGTGTCTTGAACTGAATTTTGGCACTTAGGGTAATAGATTTCGATAAAGCTGTGAAATTGGATTACAATCCCTATGATATAGAAATATAATAAAGACATGGGCCTTTTCCCATAATGGAACTGTCCAGTGTGACTTCCATTGTCCCAAATGATAAGACAAAACAGCTACTATTCATTTAAGAATGGAGGAAGAATGCCATGGGGCCTGATAATTGTGTGAGAGTCATATCTACAATTTAAAGATGAAGTAGAAATAACCTGATAGTTATATAGGATTTGACCAGGCTCTGCTACAGCCCCAGCTAAGATTTGATTGTTTACATATAGTCAGGATAAAGAAGTAACCTTGGGTCATAAGGCAGTGGAAAATTAATTCTATGAAAAATAAGATTGTAAAATAAGAGACAGGGAAAGTACAGATACATACAGGTACAAGTCATGGAAGCCATGCTTTCAACAATTATCCAATGGACATTGGCATCTAGCATTTGCAATATAAAAACAATTACAGGGAGGTGTGTTCATTACTGTTTTGACTTTAGGAAACCTTCACTTTTCCTAAAGGCTACTGCTGAAATGACCAATAATGCTCCTCTGTGATAGACTGAGGCACAGGGTCCCATATTCAACTACAACAGCAACACATCTGGTTTTTCATCATTTATCCATCCTTAAGGGCTACCATTCTATACTTCTTGATGATCTTAGTAAAGATCTAATTAGTATGACTGAATTCTGAGTAATCATTTGAGCACTTTCCAGAACCTGAGGCCCTTCTGGGTAGGTTTACTTGCAAAGCCACGTGAAGAGATGACTGAGAATACTGTCTAGGGAGTTTGGGGGTACTTGTGAGCTGCCATGGGTGGATAGAAGTGGAGTGGAACATACATTCCTGTGCAACTTGTGCCAGGGTGTGGTAATTGAATCAACAGACATAAACTTAGAGAAGAAGGATAACAAAGGAGGAGAGGAGGAAGAGGAGGTGTGGTACCTTGACAAGGAGACATATTTTTCCAAAGTAGGCCTTGAACCATCAAATGCCTGTTGGCTCCTAACAATGTGTTGAGAATGATGCTGACTGAGAAGGGGATTTGGAGACAGAGGATCAATAAATGCTCATATTGATGGTCCACTTGACACATTCAGATTCCAGAGACAGAGGATGGGGACCCAGTAGATAGATGTACTCCGTATTAGAGGAACTGGCAGCCTAGATTCCAAGCCAGGATTATTGTAACCCCAGAAGATTGCCAAGTGCTCCAACCTTATCAGTGAAATTCCTATTTTGACCACTGATCTTGAGGTGGGCTATTGAGACATAGATACTGTTGGCCATTTATCTTCCGTGTCCATTTATTCTCTCTTAAATAAATATTTTGCTGCTTATTTGGTGCTTTTGCATGGTTAATGTATAGAGAATATCCTAGTTGGGGTTTTAGTTATTACTTATATAATTAAATGGATGAGGGGTCCTAGCAACTAGATTATCAAGGGGGGAAGCACAATGCTACAAGAAAAAATATCAGAGTGACAGTGATATCCAATAATTCTCATGTGCAGTAGGTGAGGTCATAAACACTACTTATGACTTCAGATGCCCACATAAACACAAAAAATATAGATAACAAGCCAAGAAAAGTAGAGGTTTTAATACACTAAATAGTAAATACAATCTTATAAGTATCATTGAGACTGAGTTAGGTGTGCCATGCCTAGAATATGAAGATGAAAGGGTATGCATTGATCAAAAGCAATATCACACAGGGGGATTGTTGTGCATAAAGAAGGCACTTCTATAGAAACTCACAGACCTGGACGTGGATTTATAGTGTAAAAGTTTTAAGAGAGGATAAAGGAAAAAAAAAAGAGAGAAACAATTCTATGGTAGGCATATACTGTAGATCACCAACTAGATGAATAGTATCCGTAATGGTTTTCTAATACAGATTACAAACTTAGTAAGAAGTGAGGTGTCATTGTATTAGGGGATTATACTAATTACTAACATTATATTAATTACTATACTAACATTATATAATAGTTGCTGAAAATATAATTCTGTAAAACAAAAACACTTGAAAAGCTCTTACTAATTTTCTTTCAATGGCTAAAAGAGACTACAAGGGAGTTAATGCTGTTCTTAATCCTGATCAACAAGGAAGAAGTAGGTAATGATAAGGAAAGTGTCAGGAATGTGAAATCAAATTTCTCGGCCTACTAAATACCAAGTCTAATATTCTCTATTTTGGTTGTGCTTCTATAAGTTTGACATTACTTTAATAGATGTTGTTCAGTCATTTTTTTTTCAGTTGTGTTTGACTCTTTGTGACCCCATTTGGGAATTTCTTGGCAAAAATACTAGAGTGGTTTTTAATTTCCTTCTCCAGCTTATTTTACCAATGAGGAAATTGAGACAGGGTTAAGTGACTTGTCCAGGGTCACATGACTAGTGCTGGGGCCACATTTGAACTCAGGAAGATTCTTGGCTCCGGGCCCAGTGCTCTATCCACTGTGTCACCTAGCTGTCCCACTTTAAGAGCTACAGGTAAACTATTGCCAAGAGAAAAAAAAAACCTTGATGCAAAACATGCAAAACAAAGGAAATGCTTGTGTAACTTGTTTATGTAGCTTCCTATACCAATATCTACCACCCCACCAAAAATAATTGAGCCCAGTGATTTCATTTTGCATATCTATATTATTTTGTTTTTTGTATATATCATTTTGTCTCCTAATTTGATATGTCTAGTGATCTTGTTGAAGACATTGCTGTGATTTTTTTTTCTGTTCAGGGAGTATAAAATTATTTAACCTTACACAGGTCAGGAAGAAGTTTATTCATATACTTAATCTGTTATTGAAGACTCTCTCCTTTATGGTCATAAGAAATGAAGCTTTGAGCTGTGTGACCATGGACAAGTCACTTAACCTTAATTGCCTCACCAGAAAAAAAAGAAATAAAGCTTTGTTTTAATGAAGTTGAAAATACAGTGTTGGGGTTGATTCGTTCACAGGAACTTTGCAAAAAAAAATTAACATTGTACTATAAAATGTGTAGTAGTGAAGAAAGTGAATACTAACCATAGTTTCATAGCAGCAAAGAATTTTAGAGTGAAGAGACCTCAGAGATCATAGAGTACAACATCCTGATTTTATAGATAAAGAAACAGAGAGTTGGGGCAGCCAGGTAGCACAGCTAGTAAGAGCACCGGCTCCAGTGTTGGGATGTCCTGGAGATTGAATCCCAGGCTCAGACACTTAGCACCCACCCAGAAACACCTGGCCGTGTAACCTTGAGCAAGTTACTTAACCCCAATTGCTTAGGGGTGGCCAGGTGGCTCAGGGAGTAAGAGCACTGGCTCCAGTGTTGGGATGACCTGGATCAATTCCAGGCTCAGATACTCAGCACCACACCCAGAAATAACTGGCCGTGTAACCTTGAGCAAGCTACTTAACCCCGATTGCTTAAAAAAAAAAAAAAAGAAACAGAGAGTTAAGAAAAACAGAGTTACTTACTCAAGGATGTATGAGCAAATCAATGCCAAAGAGAGAAGACAGATGATCTAATTCACAGGTCAATTATTATTTTTTTTCTTTGACAGACATACTGTAAAATAGAAGATTTCCAAAACTTCTAAGCATAGGACATGATCCAGTACAACCATTTCAGCTCTCACTTCTACCAACAATTTACTTTCTCAGCACATGACTATGACATCCTCACAGGGATATAAGTTAGCTTTGGGGAGCTGGGGGTTATAATGTGATGCCTCAAGAGCCTCCATTGGTATATTTCCTTTCTCGATTAGTAGTGGATATCAATTAGTCAGCAGGACTCAATTTGTGTTTAAAAAAAATATGTCTGTGACATATTATCCTACAAGTATATGTAGAATCCAAGAGAAAGTGGATCAAACTTAGGGAGCACATGTGGCAAAGGTTAGTTTACAGCAGGTGAAACAATATTATCATAGGTGACAGACCACCTGAAGAGAAAGGGGAAATAGACAAAGATTTACAGAAAGATCACAATCTTGGTATTAAAGAATGGTAATGATCAGAGGATCTAGTATGTGTTTATATATATACATACACATATGTCTATCTATCCATTCATCTATCCATCCATCCATCTATCTATCTATCATCTATCTATCTATCTATCTATCTATCTATCTATCTATCTATCTTTCTCTATCTATCTATCATCTATCTATCTATCTATCTATCTATCTATCTATCTATCTATCTATC
>NW_027186457.1:3362685-3367973 GCF_028583685.1 Petaurus breviceps papuanus | reverse complement strand
ATCTATCTATCTATCTATCTATCTATCTATCTATCTATCTATCTATCTATCATCTACCTATCTCTCTCTCTCTATCTAATCTATCTATATCTACATGTACTTGAGCTTTCTTTGTATGTAAAAGGTGGACTGGCCACTAATATTTTGACTTAATTTCATCCTTCAACAAATTTAAGATTAATGGATTAAATGAATTGTAAGGCACCTAATATAGTGCCTGATGCATAGCAGGTAGTCTATAAATGGTTACTTTTTTCTCCTTTGTCCTAGTGAGGTGAAACTCAATGCTTTTGAAGATTGCTCAATCCACCTCTGTATAACTAATTTATAGAGCTATGTCCCTCACATCAAGCCTTAACTTATCTCTTGTAATTTATACCCAGTGCTCCTACTTCTGTTTCATAGGGCCAAAAGGAAAAAGCATCATAATTGCCCTTTACATACTTGAAAATCACCATCATGTCCTCCTTTAAATCTTCTCTTTGTTAGGCTAGATATCCACAGTGCCTTTAATGAATCCTTGTGTATGGCATAAACCTGAGTACCTTCATTACTCTGGTTGCCTTCCTCTAATATCTCTATTATTTATCAATGCTATGATTTAAATGTATGACCAGAAGTGAATGCAATATTACAGAAATGGTCTGACCATGGAAGGGTATAGCTGTACAATCACTTCCATAGCACTGAATACTATTACTTTCTTATCATTGTCCAAGATAGCATTAGATTTCTTGGCTGCCATATCATACTGTTGACTAATATTGCACAAGCAAACCACTAACTCCTCATATCTTTTTTCATTTCCTTGTCCTCAAAGGGAATTTATTCTTTTTTATCTTCAATAATATTTTTGACTATACATATATGTATATATAATATTATATTGTCATTAATAATTCTGCTTTTCTGTACTTATTCATGAGAATCTTATGCTTTATTATGTGATCAATCTGTGTCCTGAGCTCTTTTCTTCTCCCTCTATACTGTTTCACTTGGTGAACTCATTTAAATATATATGTATGTATATATATATATATCCCAATTACATGTTAAAACAATTTTTTAACATTTGGGTTTTTTTTTAATTTTGAGGTCCAAATTCTATCCCTCTTTCCATCCCTTAACCCTTTCCTGACACAGTAAGCAATCAGATATAGATTATACATGTGTAATCATGTAAAACATTTCCATATTAGTCATTTTGTACAAGAAAATTCAAATAAAAGAAAAAGAATGAAAGAAAGTGAAAATAGCATGTTTCAGTTTGTATTCAAACAAAATCAGTTCTTTCTCTGGAGGTGGATAGTATACTTCATCATTTGTCAAGTCACATTCTTCCTATCTTGAACTTATGAAGCTGAATTTTTGTGCCCAAGTATAATGTTTTACATTTATCCCATCTCTACTTTCAAATTAAAAACCATTGAGTATCAAGATAAACGTTAACAGTGTTTCAAATATCTTACCGAGTTTTTTTATAGATTTTTTTTCTGCAACACATGTTGTTCTATAAGCTGTGATTCTTTTCATGGCAATCCCTTTGCTTATGCTAATTGTAAATAATGAAAGGTGAAATATCAAAGGTAAAAGGAAATGGCTCTTTTTGCCACTGGGCAAGCATGTGTTCCAAGAGCAGCATATGAGATGTCATTCTATTTAGCTGCAACCTTTTTTTTAAGGCTTTCTTGTTTTATTTAGAGTGAGAATGTCTATTTAGGTGTGATTCCATTTATTTAGGAGAGTATCTGCTTTCTGGACATTGTGGGGAAAATGTCACATTTGGAAAACCAGCAGTTAAATAAATGTGTGTATATACTCACTGCATAAGTAGGAAGGCCCTTCCATAGACTGATTGCTTTATTGCATTTTAAAATATTTCATGGGGCACTATAGTTATGCCTTCTGGATTGTGAGGATTAGGGGTACGGTGCCCCTATGATCTGGAAAATATGAGTAAAATGTTTGGGCCCTCCCTTCATACCAGAAAAGGAGTCTTATTTTTAATGGGGTGTTTATAGTACCTTATAGTAAAATATGGGTTGATATTATACAGTACTATATATATATGTATATGCATATACATATATATATGTTTTATGTATTTCTGAGTTTCTGAACTTTTCCTTTCCAAAGGTCTGCTGATCTTTGTGCGTCATCTGTGGCTTCTGCAAAACTCCCCCACAATTCCTGTTTAATTTCTTACACCAACCTGAGATATATCAAAACCACAATGGGGAAGTCTTAAGGTGAAAGAGAAAACTGGAATCCACAAAACCATCACTTTGCAGTCAAGCCTGCGGGGTCCGAGCCTTCCCTCAGTTGATACACAGGCAACAAAGATGGTCTGTTGTTGGTGCCTGCTCTGGAAACCTTTCCAGTCCAGGAGAACCTACCAGACCTTGTACTCTGTATGTATAGCCTTTGAGAACTGGGGAGCTAGAACTTGAGGAGGTTCTAAAGAAATGCCTTATATAATTGTGGAGCCTTTTGACATTGTGTCAATATTCGTTCTGCTATGTTTAGGACATGTCAGTGTTTGTGCTTCAAATTCTTTTTTTAGAGGCTACAACAACTTGGCCAAAAAGAAAATACATTGCTGATGAAAATCTGTATAGGCAGCCACAGCTTGAGATTGGTCTTAAGTGACAAGAGTCTGAAACCCTAAATCAGGTTTTCCATATTTGAGTGACAGGGGTGTCAAAAAGACAGAAATTAATCTTTCAAAATGTTGGCTTTTTTGCTTGTTGATCAAAACCCTTCACTTTGGAGGAAAAATGATACATCCATGGTGCAAACTTAATTGCTGTAATAATTTCAGCAGCAGTTAATTTTAAGACTGTGTAGCAAACATTTGTTAGGCTTAACTAGTACAAATTCAAATTAGCAGCCATATTTTCCATATGACAGTTGCATGGAACAATTGGCATAAAGCAGTGTTTCAATGAATACATTCATTCACTCAAATATTTATCCAGCTCCTACTGTATGTGAGGTGAGGCATTGGGCTGGGAAGGTGCTATGAGCTACAGAGAAGGAACACAAGGCAGGGAGGCTGTCCCCAAGGAATTTACAATCTCATTGGAAAGAAAAGACTACAAGTTATTCCTTCCACATCACTACTTTCCCTATTGCTGTTTCTAGTATTGTGGGTTGATATAAAAATTAAATGGAAATTTTGGGGGAGTTTTGAAGAAGCCACAGATGACACAGGAAAAATTTAGAAACTCAGAAATGCATAAAATATCTGTATAGTATTGTATAATATAAAGGAAAAAAGCAAGAAATCTAAGAGGCAGGAAGACTTCTTTTCTGGTATGAAGGGAGAGTCAAAAAATTATATGCAGATTTTCCAGATCCCAGGGAATTGGTGCCCCTAACCCCAACCTACTACCTGAGATGTGGAAGGGATAACTGTATACATTAGCTACCACTTCTAGAATGTTATAAAGTTTGCAAAGCACTGTGTGTGTTACTCATTCATTCTCATTCATCTGGGAAGTAGGTACTATTATCATGCCCATCTTACAGATGAAAAACAAAACTGAGACTGAGAGGTTAAGAGATTTGCTCAGAGCCACACAAGTCTGAGGCTGAATTTGAAGTCAGTTCTTTCTGACTCCAAGTCCTATGCTCTATCCCTTGAACCTAAGCCTGCTTTCTACGCAAATGTAATCACCAAAAAAAAAAAAAAAAAAAAACCCAAAACAGCCCAGTTGAAGAATCCTCTAGGAGTGAAGTTCCTTTATAATAAAATCAAGTCCTCAAAAAAAAAAAAGAGCCAAAAAAACCCTTAATAGATGATGTGACTTAGTGTGTTGGCATGTACTTTATAATATCACTTAACAGCCCTGTTCCTCCTAAGTAGCCCACGTGTGGGAAAGAACACAATGAAAATGACTGGCCAATTATAAGCAAAAGTGTGAAGGTCATTAAGTGTTTCTTCATTCACCTATTCTCCACCTTCTGAACAGCTAGGTGGCATAATGTTTAGATTTCCGGTCTTGGAGTCAGGAAGATCTGGGTTCAAATTCCCTCCTCAGGCACTTACTAACTTAGTAGTGAACTTAGTAAATGAGCTTAGGCAAGTTATTTACCCTCTTCCTGCCTCAGTTTCCCCAATTGTAAAACGAAGTCAGTAATAACATCTACCTCCCAGAGTTGTCGTGAGATTCAAATGAAATAATGTTTGCAATGAAGTGCTTTGCAAATCTTTAAGTGAAATGTAAATGTGAGTTGTTATTTTTATTTTCCCCTTAGGTGGAAACCTCTTTCAGCACTTCAACTCTCAATGTGAAGATGCTCAGAGCCAAAGCTTTCAAGGTGTCTGTTGTTGCTGTGGATAAGGAGCCAGTCCCACTATGACCAGATGCTTTACATCACTATGCTGGCTAGGGGAAGTTACAACACTATGGCTGTTCCCTCTTGAATGGAAAATATGACCTTTGCTAAAGACACTGACAAAGAGAAAGGTTAGGCTTATTACAAAGCTGGAACCGCCTGAGGAATACGGGACTATGAGATACAAAGGTCCCACCTGGATATAGAGCCATTATAGCCAGAGTAAGACCTTCAAAGGAAACTCTGGCTAGGGAATATGGAAACCAAAGCCATTGTCCTACCTGGGCAGCCCACAATATATCTAAAGACTTTGCTACCATTCTGTGTACCTACCTAATCGATTCAGACTTCTGAGCCCTCACCTGCCTTGGCAGGACCTCACTTTCTAGATTCTATGAATTAATGACTTGTGTCAACTAACCTGACACAGTCCAGCTTTAGCATACCAGTATCCCAAATCCCTCTGTTCAAATCCTCTCCATGAGTTTGAGGATGCCCCCTCTGGTACAAAAATTTCTCAATCATTTCCAAAGGTTCTCCCATGTGCATCCCACTGAATCATGCCATACTATGAAACTTTGCACCTATTCCCCACCAGTAACCCAGACCCTAACACTGGGTCATTCATCTCTGATGGGTGAATTTATCTCACTGGGATGAGGCCTCAACTGTTACTTCCCAACCACTCTACAGCATGGGCCCATTTACACACCACCTCCCTCCTAATTACTTCCCTTGTGGTCTTTCCTCTTTAAAATGGAACTTCTCTGAAGTCAGAGAATGTCTTTTATTATATTTATATCTCCATGCTTAGCAATGTGTTTGGTATAATTAAGAGCTAAAGAAATTCTCATTCTCTGTCTCTTTTCTATCTATCATCTATATTCTATATAATCTATCATCTATCTATCTATCTATCTATCTATCTATCTATCTATCTATCTATC
>NW_027186457.1:3355652-3362675 GCF_028583685.1 Petaurus breviceps papuanus | reverse complement strand
ATCTATCTATCTATCTATCTATCTATCTATCTATCTATCTATCTATCTATCTATCTATCTATCATCTATCTATCCATCCACTCATCCATCTATCCATCTGAAATCCAGCCATAAGAGACCAATTCAGCCATCAGAGACCATGGGGACCATCCACAGAGCTGAACCTTCAAGAAAGACTGACTGGGAGCACACCCAGAGAATTAATAGCATTGCACCAGGTATGGTGTTCTAACTCCCAGATCTCCCTTGGTCTTTGAGATCAATGCAATGTAGAACACAGGCAAATATTAAATTCTTCTTCTGGAGCTCTAATAGCAGAAACTGTCACTTTCAATAGATTTCTGCATAAGTGGAGAAACAGTCTGCTAGGACATAACCTTTCTCCTCACCATCGCATAAGATTGTGCATAGATTTCATTCACTGAACTACTAGTGCCAGCCTCTCCTAAGCAGATTATTGTGCGTTCAATGCAGACTCTGAAGCTGAAATGCAACAAAGTATGGATCTATTCTCTGCTGCTTGTGCTAATTTTGACCTAACAATTAACACTAAGAAAACAGGTTCTCCACCAGCCAGAACCACATCATCCATATATGAATCCATCAGTTATAGCAAATTGAGAAGTTTTAATTGCCATGGATAAGTTCACTTACCTTGGCAATATACTCTCCAGGGATGTACAACGGGCTGGCTACATTGTTTGAATGCCAGATGACTGTTTGCCTAAAAGACTGTTTTACAGAGTACTCACACAAGGTAAGGACTCACAAGGAGGTCAGAAGAAGCAGTTAAAGACACTAAAGGTCTCTGTGAAGAACTTTGGAATCAGCTGCATGACATGGGAGACACTGGCAAAGGATTGCCCAGCATGGTGGGCCTGCATCAAAGAAGGCTCTGTGCTCTAGCTGCAAAGCAGAACTTAAGTAGCTCAAAAGCAATGTGAGAAGCACAAGCTTAGAGACATCTCCGCTCCAGATGTTCACAGGGGCTGCTTGAGCCCAGCCTGGGGTAGAGCATTCTGAGCTCTGGTTGGTCTAATCAGTCATGGTTGGACATACTCTACCTCGATCCCAGCACAAGGACGTTATTTGGTCTTCAAGAACAAAGAATGGCAATGGACCAACCGACCTCCTAAGCCCTCAGAACCTGCTTCTTCTTCCATCCTGCTCACCTGGCAGTCACCACACCCATCACTAGCCAAAAATGGCAGATATTTTATGCAGTGTTTTAAGGCCTAAAAAGCACTTTACATAAATTATCTCATTGGCTCTTCATACTAGCCCTGGCAGGTGGGTGCTATTACTAAAGAGAAAATGGAGACTGAGAAAGAGTGAGTTGTCTACCATCCCACAACTAGTAAGCATCTAAAGTATGATTTTTTTCTTAATATAGGTTAGCTCTGTATTTCCATCACCATAGAAAATGTTTTTTTTTTTTTGCTTTTTGGAGGGGCAGTTGGGGTTAAGTGACTTGCCCAAGGTCACATGGCTAATTTTGTGTTAAGTGTCTGAGGCTGGATTTGAACTCAGGTCCTCCTGACTCCAGAGCCAGTACTCTATTCACTGTGCCACCTAGCTGCCCCTATAGAAAATTCTTAAGACACCAAAAACCAAGTATAAGAAAAATTTTATATTTATGTTAGTCAGAATGATAAAGCATGGTAGAGAACATTTGGGGAAAGAGCAATGGCGGAAGAAACAGAAGAGATTTTGTTAATGGAGTATGCTAGAAACCATCTGGACAGAAAGAAAATAGGAGAGGAGGTCAGTAAAGCAATTGCAAACTTGGTACTGATGTGGGATATAGCATGATGGAGAATATCATCCATCTCAGCAACTAGTGGAATTCCCCATCAAAAACAGAATGACTAAAGCAGGATTTGAACACAGTTCTTCCAGGCTCCAAGTCTAGTTCTCTATCAACTGTGCCACACCACAAAAAGTTTTAGAAGCTAAAGCTCAACCAATAGAGCAATCCTTGCAGCCACAAATGTATGTGGCATAATTATACTCAGGAGGTTATTTTAAATATGCATTTATATGGCCAGGGCATGTGTAAAAGTGCTTGGGTGATTGTTGGTCCCCATTCCATTCCATGGCACAGGATTATTCAGCCTGCCTGTAGTAATTATATAGAGCCTCTATGTTGTAAACTGGAAAGGGTCAACCTCCCCCAGTGCCCAACCCCCTACCCCACTCTACCAACCTGAGTTAGAAAGAATTCTCTCCCTTTGATTCTTCTGTGCTCACCATTGTTTTGGGGTCATTAAAACTGGAAGACACCATAGAGACCTTCTGGGCCGATCTTTTCATTTGACAGAAGAAGAAAACGAGGCTCGTGAGGTCAAATGACCTATTGATCATAGCTAACATGTTCACTTTCTGCTTGAGCATAAGATCAGGTTTCTCCTAGGTACTCAATTAGCCAGGTTGTGGTTCCCAGTAGTATCTAACTGAGTCATGGATTCATTGCTTTTTTGTGAGTGTCATGGATCCCTTTGGCAGTTTAGTGAAGTCTATGAACCTCTCCTTAAAACAATATGTTAAAATGCAGAAAATAAAATACAAAGCATGATAAAGGAAATAAATTATGTTGAATTATAGTTATTAAAATATTTTAAACATAAGTTCATGGACCACAAGTAAGAATTTCTAAATTTTGGGTAAAGCAATACATGAAAATTTGGTCTTTGTGGCTAATTTATGCGTGCTCCATACATTGTTTTCTCTTTTCTTAAATTCCAAAAAACTGCAATTTCTAATAGTGTCTTACACATATGTATGTATTCCTTCCTTCCTTCATTCATTCATCCATTCATTTAACAAATATCATACGTCTATTATATGCCAGTGACCAGAGGAGACACAAATATAATCATGACTCAGGTCTTTCTCTAAAAGAGTTGAAGCCAAAATTGTTCAATAAAGTTTTGTTGAATCAATTAATTAACTCTATTAATATTTACACACATTTAACAGTACATAGGTGTGAATCCAGGAGCAAGATTCCCATGTACTTGTGGAACATAGAGTCTTGGCACTTGGGGCAGGGGAGACATAAATTTCAGGTGCCCAGGAGAACCTCAATTCCATGACATCAGAGACCCAGTCTTCTTCTAAACATTAACAGAATCCAATGTATTAGAGTGCTGAACTTGGAGTTCAGTAGACAGACTTCTGTCCAGATTTTCCTTGTGATACTTACTAGCCACGTGACAATGGGTAAATCAGTTGGCCTCTCTAGAACTCCAGTTTTCTCATCTATAAAATGAAAATAAAAGTCCCTTCAGTATCAACCCCACAGAGTAATTTGTCAGGATCAAAGAATATAACATACATGGTGTTTTCTGAACTTTAAAGCACTATAGGAATGTTAGTTATGATCATTATTGCATATAGAAGGCCCATCATTATTGATTGTTGCATGGGCAATCAGTCTCCAGTGAGAAGATTCCCAGCACTTACTGTGTCTAAGTATAGTCTGAGTCCATTCAAGATGTCACAGAATAGCTAGGTTAGTCCTGAAGAAGAGTTATAAGAATGAACCATCCTCCCTTCCTTGGAGAGGGAAGGGAATGTGGCTATGAACACTAGCACTGCAAGGAGCATCAGTGGTTTTCAGTGTGTTAGCTAATTTGGCTAAACTGTTATTGTCCCTCTTTTTTATGTTTTTGGTTCTTTGTTCTAAAGGACGCCTCTTTGGGACAAGGAGCAGGGGATATACGGGCAAATAGAAGTGACGTAAAAGCAAAAGGTAGCAATAATTTTTAAAATGATCAGTGTTTAAAGCTAAAAAGGACTTCAAGATTGTCTTTTTACAGATGGGCAAACTGATACTCAGAAAAGGTAATTACCTTGGCTGAGATCACACAGGTACCAAACAACTGGGATTTGAATTCTAAGGCTCTAACTCCTTATCTTGGATGCATCCTACTTCATTAGAATGTTGTGACACATTTGAGTGTTAAGGGAACCCAGCATGAAGGCATCCAGCAGCATGCTTGCTAAAAAGTACAATAATTTAATTATGCTTCTGATCTCTTCTTTTCCCAAATCCCATTTCCATTGATGTAGCTAAGAATGACCTATGCCTGTGGGAAGGCATGATTAGACCCATACAAACATGGGCTTTGGCTATCATATCTTCCTCCCACTATTTGGATGAATTTAAATCATGCCCGTTCTATTATTAACCTCCGCAGTGGTTCTTTCTGGTGGTAATGAGGTACCAATAATGTAGTGTTTTCTTTTTGAGCACCGATCTCCTAATGGAATGAACGTGATATTATTTATCAACTGTGAGAATGATGGAATAGATCACATAAATCATCTCAAATGCTATTTGCCACCTGCCTTGCCTATTCCGAATGCATGCAGGCTTAATTAATCTAATTAGTCAACGCATGGATCAGGAACACATTTACAATTTCTCTGTCATCATAAATAAACCAGTTTTGTTTTCATGGACTAAATAATTCATTTTTAAGATGAATACCAGAAAGAATTTCAGTGAGCTGACCTCTATTACATTAAAACACAAAATAGCGAGGGCACCTTTTTTTTTTCCTTTTTGTTCCTTGTGCCCTCCATTAACCTTCTATTAAAATATTCCTTTGTGGGGGAGGCACAGGGAGTTGAGGTGACACTTTGCATAAATGTCATGCCCTCCTACCTTGGTAGGCATACCTGCCATTTCCAAGAGATAAATGAGTGCACCAATTTTAAACCCAGTGATTAAGGACCCATGTATTCCCAAATGTGTTTATGTGGACTGGAATAGAAAAATAATCAAAGAAAAAATCAAAGCTCACGTGGGCTAGCACACTGACAGCCCCAGCTGGTATTACAAGGTAATTCTTATGACAGTAAAAACTAGCCATTGCTATCTGGGTCTCATGGCTAGAACACCTAGAGGGGGTCAACAGATTGTATGTATAGTGGTGATTCCTGTTTCCATTTCTATTTCCTGAAGTTTTCTTTTTAGAACTCAACTGCTTACACAACAAAACTGTATCCCTCTTTCCATTACACTCACCATTCCTTTGTTTACCCAAGCAGAATTCATAACAAAACATATGTTTACCACTTCTTTGTTTCTACTGGGCTGGTGTCAATCTTGCATCACAGCAGAGATCTCAAAACATCACCACCAACATTTCTGAGTGTGTACCAGAACCAAATTAAAATGTAATTGGGAAACAAGTTAACAACACAGATAAAAATACAAAGGAACAAAGATAATAGTAATTTGTGGTTTCCAAAGTAAACATGCCCTTAGCAGTGATCCTTGTGCACCTTTTTTTTGCTTTGTTCAGACTCTTCTTGACCCCATTTGAAGTTTTCTTGGCAAAGATCCTGGAGTGTTTTGGCATTTCCTTCTCCAGCTCATTTTACAGATGAGGAAACTTACCCAAGGTCAGTTAGTAAGTGTCTGAGGTCAGATTTGAACTCAGGAAGATGAGTCTTCCCGACTCCAGGCCTGGCGCTCTAAGCACTATGGTGCCATCTAGTGGTCATATGTACAGGTTGGTACTCTCACTTTCTAGTTGAGTTTGACACCATTGGTCTAGATGTTGGTTCCTTGCTCCCTGTTTACACAAAATGTAACTCATTTCTTGTTATATCTTTATCAAGGTGTTGGTAGATTTCTGCTATCTGAGATCTGTAGTGACTGCTCTCTTGAATTCTCTTATCTATATCTAGAAAGATGTTCTGCAAACAAGTATTGGCTGATCAGCATTATTCACAAACTAATTAACTGTTCCCAAAACTTATCAGAAATCGTCATCTTTTTTTCTCATATATCAGTTATATGTATGTATCTTTAGTTCCTGGGGTATACCATACCCTGACACATTTTATCCAACCTAAATAAGCTCACTTCCTCCAGTTTTACTGTTCTGCTTTCTATCAGTCTCTAAAATTAACTGTTCACTCCTGCAAATTCAAAGGATCTATCATATCATTTTGCTGGATAGTCTATTAAATGAAGTTTTTGTGACCGTGTCTCACCAAAACCAATTGTACTTTCTGTAAGAATTCTAGCTAAGAGATTTCATGGATTTTCATAGATTTATCTGGATCTGAAAGGAGTATCTTCAGGTCCTGAACTATTTTGACTTTATCATCTATTTCTCCCTTTGACTTGTTCAACATTTAAAAAATATTTACAGGGTATATCACTTGATGCATATGTTAAGTATTGGTGTTTATTCCTATCTATGGTACCTTTAAGAAAAAATGTAGTTTCTCTGTTTATTTCTTTTAATTGATATATTTATTGTTTTACTATCTGATATCATGATTGTTATTATGATAACATATATATATATATATATAGAATGTCCTTCAGCTGAAGTACAATAGATTTTGCTCCAAATCCTTCTTTGAACTCTGGGTGAATTTTTATGTTTCCAATGCATTTCATGTAAACAACAAATTATTTGGCTTTGCTTTCTAATCCATATGCTATTCTGTTCTGTTTTATGGGTGAGTTCATCCCATCCATCTTCACAATTACAATAATCAGTCGTGTATTTTCCTCCATCTTCTTGTCGTATATTTATTTCTCTTTGCCCCCTTCCCCTCTTTACAAAGAAGAGAGTAGTGAGAGAGAAGGATTGCGTTCATCATTAGTATTCTGTGCCTCGTATGATCTCCTTTCACACTCCTGACCCTTTTGTCTTCCCCTTGACCAGATGTTAGTCATAAGTTCTTTCTCTCCCTCCCTCTGCTCCTCCTTCTTTCCTTATTATGTTTTTTTCATGTTTTTTAACTACTGGTTTGCATTTCAAAGTTTCTACCCAGCTCTGGTCTTCTTAACAGGACTTCTTGGAAGTTCTTTGTTTCATTAAAACTGGATTATTCTCCTGTATTATTATACTGAGTTTTACAGGAAAAGTTATGGTTGGTTGTAAGCCTATATGCTTTGCTTTGTGGCATACTCCAAGCCCTTATCTCCTGTAGGGTGGTAGCTGACAGATCTCTCTCTCTCTCTCTCTCTCTCTCTCTCTCTCTCTCTCT
>NW_027186457.1:3291359-3355552 GCF_028583685.1 Petaurus breviceps papuanus | reverse complement strand
TCTCTCTCTCTCTCTCTCTCTCTCTGTCTCTCTCTGTCTCTCTCTCTCTCTCATATAAAACAGTACCTGAGATACATATTAAAGGAAGAGAGTATCCCTATGAGGTAAAGGTGAGGATTGAGTGCATTATGGGAAAATGGGGTAGCCAGTATAAAAACATAAAGATGGGAGATGGAGTATAATGTGAGATGAACAGAGAGTACCACTGTATCCAGATTGCAGTGTGAAATTGTCCAGTGTTCAATAGGCTGAAAAGTTAGACTGAGGCCAAATTGCACAGGACTTCAAAAGCTAAGCAGAGGGGTTTATATTTTATCCTAGGAGTAATATGAAACTGTGAAAGTTAGTTAAATGGGTGGACCAAGTGGTCAGATCTTAAGAAAATTAATTTGACATGAGTGAATGTACTGGAGTTGGGAGATATTTGAAGTAGGAATTCCAATTAGGAAGATGTGGCCAAAAATTAGGCAAGAAGTGATGAGGGGTTTTACTAAGATGCTAGTTGTGTGAATGTAGAGAAGTCAGATGCTAGAGATAATACAAAGATAGGAATGTCAATATTTGACAGCTGGCTGCCCTTAAACCAGATTGAATCACTGGGATTATTCCTTGGTCCTAGATTAGATCCAGGTTCCCAGATAAATTTCCTAGTCTGGGTCAGTAACAAATATGATGTGTCTGAAGTTAGCCTAGGAGAACATACCTCAGGAGTATTAGGGATGTCCCCAGAAAAGGTTCATAGCCTGGTCTCCCAAGGTCTCCTGTACTGCTGACTAATGTCAGAGCATAAGTAGATTTATTCTTACATTTTCTCTGCTCAACCCCAAAAAGGCAAATATGAAAAGTTCTACAATGAACTTGACCCTCTAAAAGCTAACCAAATTTGAGGAGAGGGCTTTAAGCTTAGCTTTTACTGGTCCTATTACAGGGCCAATATTTTCCTGCAGTATTTCTGATTCTAAATCTAATTATACTTTCACTGCTGCATGAGACTGCATAAGTACAATGAATGCCAGTCCAGGTTGATGCAATGGCATTCAGTAGTTATCTCAGACAACAGAGATCACTTCTCTTCCATGTTTACCCATCAACACAACACTTATCTCTAAGTCCACCCACAAAGGGTCCACCCAACCTACTGGAGGTCTTTCTCACTTTCTCTTCACATTACAAGGGTATCAGTGGAGGTCTTTGGTGTTCTACCTGCCATTTCTCATTCTTGCCATATCATCAGCTCTTTCTCTCATACAATTCCTTAATAATGTCTGTCACATATACATATGCATATATTATGACAGGCTCATCACAATTACAATGTATCTCATCAAGTCAAGTCAATAAGCATTTTTAAGTGCCCACTGTGTACCAGGCACTGTGGGAGGCACTGGGGGTACAAAAAAAGACAGGAATAGTCTCTTCCCTCAGGGCTCTCACAGTAATAGAGAGACAACACACAACAACCACAAATAAACAAGATATGGAGGACAAACTGGAGACAAGCTCAGACAGAAGGCACTGATATTAAAGTGGGCCCGGGGAAAGCTTCTTGCAAAAGGTCTGATTTGAACTGAGATTTGAGGGAAGCCAAGATACTTACAAAGAAAAGAGGGAATGGCACATTTGGGGGACAACCAGTGAACATGCACAAAAATGGGTGATTGAGTATCATGTGAGGAGAATATCAATGATGCCAGAATCACCGGATCTCAGGGCATAGGGAGGGGAGGAAGGTGTTATAATTATAAGAAGTCTGGATGAGTAGGAAGGGAACAGTTTATGGAGAATTTTGAAAGCCAAAGAGAGGATCTCTTCATTGTCCTCTGTGGGATGCTTACTCTTCATTCTTTGGAGGTGGTAAAATTTCATCTCTTCTTGCCATATGGCAATGCTGGCACATTAATATTGAAAAGACGGGCCTTTACTTTTTTTTTTTAAAGCAATTGGGGTTAAGTAACTTGCTCAAGGTTACACGGCCAGTTATTTCTGGGTGTGGTGCTGAGTATCTGAGCCCGGATTTGATCCAGGTCATCCTGACACTGCAGCTGGTGTTCTTACTCACTGAGCCACCTGGCCACCCCTACGGGCCTTTACTTTCATAGGAAGCTTGGGGTCAGTAAAGGACCTTTGCAACTTCCTAACTGCAATCCAACTTGCTCCCCTTTTCTGTTCAACTCTGGGCACTCCTCATTATCCATTTGGTCTGGAGAGTGCAAAAGTACCCTATTTCACAGAGGTACTAAGGACCAGAGGATCATAAATTTAAAGCTAGTAGAGGTCTTAGAGGTCACTGAGGCCAAGCTCCTCATTTTTCAGTGGATGAAGCGAGGGGCCAGAGAAGTGGAGTCATATGTTGAGTTTATCCAAGGTGGAATTGGAACCCAGGTTTTCTTAATTCCAAGTCCCTTTATCTACTCTATCACCCCCCACCACATTAGAAGCTGAGATTCAAACCCTGATGAATCATCCAGCTTCAAATGCAGGGTTCTTTCCAGAGCTCCAGAAAGATTTAGAGTTGGATGAGAACTCTGAGGTCATTTGGTGCAATGTCACCATTTTATCAATGGGAAGAACATGGTGTAGAGAGTTTAAATGATAGGCCCAGTCACAGAAGTAGCGAGTCACACATCTGGGATTTGATAGATGCGGTATGATCATAGATTTAGAGGCAGAAGAGGCCACCCCCTCCTCACTTTACTGATGAAGAAACAGGTACAGAGAGGAGTAAGCATTTACCCAAAGTCAAAGAAGAAAGTAGTGTCAGATAAATGATTAGAACCTTGCTGTTTTCCATGCCTTTTCCCCTCACTACACTACTGTCTATTTTCCCAGGGTAGACTTTAATTTTTATGTTTTATGTTTATGTTTGTGATTTTTTTCTTTTAGAGGCAATCGGGGTAAAGCGACTTGCTTGAAGTCACAGAGCTAGTAGTAAATGTCTGAAGACAGATTTGAACTCAGGTCCTCCCGACTTGAGGAATGGTGCTCTAACCACTGAGAGCTGCCCCGCGATTTTAATTTTTAAAAGAAAGATTTAAGCCAAAAGAATGAATTTCTAATGTAATTTCCAGCATTAGCATCCTTTCCATAGGTAGGGTAGGTTTCTGCCAAGTAGAAAGGGGAAGGTTAAGTTATTTGTAAAAGGGCACAGAGGTCGTAAGCATTAGTTTGTAATAAATGACTAAAGTGTTTTATGTAGACTAGCATCTGAATATCATACCATCTCACCAAGCACAGCTACTGGGGAAAATCCCAATAACTGCATGATCTCTGTGTTGTTTGTAAATATCCCATGGCAGTAAGGAGACAGAAAAAAAGGAAGGAAGATACTAGGAGAGGAACAACAGGAATTGACAGGGCAGCAGAGCTTTTCTCTGTTTAACCCCCAAAGTGCCGAAGTTCCTCCCAGAAGGCACTCAGAACCTCCACCTAGGGCTTGGGTCTATCAGAATGAGTGGCTGCCTGCCAAGCTGTTGTAAATTGTGTTTTAATTCAACCTTCTCTTTGTCCTCGCTATGATGACCGCTGTGCAAACCCTTTTTGATTAATAGCTACTCCAAAAAGTTCACAAGGATGAAATAGAAAAGGACAATAATGGGGGGAAAAGGAGATTTATTTCAGGATTCCTTAAGGATATTTATAAATAATTCAAAGTAAGAAAACAGGTTACACTGAAAATAAATGTCATGTACAAAATGAGCACAAATAGAAAATGATTAAAATATGTCCAGAACCCTTGTAAGTAACCACAGGACCTCCTGTTGTCTCTGAAGATAGTCACAATAAACAGCTCCTGTGGCTCCGATGTGCCAATTAAACAGTTTGTCTCTGCCGCAACCTTCATTTGGCAGACAGCTCTGTCTTAAATCTGCAGACTGAGATAGAAGAAAGTTGTTTTTTAACTGTGCTCCCCAGAGTTTACTCTTTGCTTAACATGCAATGTAAATATGTCATTTTGATGACTAGAAATTGACTGGAAGATGCCAATTGAAATAAAAATATCCGACTCCCAGATTAATTAATGCTTTTAACAGTCTAATTCACGACCAGCATTTTGCATATCTGAACAACCTACAAAGACATAAGAAAATGCACAGAGGTAGAAAAGTTCATGCCTCTGGGCCAGTTACTTCTTAACCAAGAGTTGAACTATAAATTCTACCTTGTTCAATTGGTTGATTTAAACCCAAGTCCCTCTGACTCCAAATCTGGTACTCTTACTTCTGTACCATGCTACGAAATTAGGCAAAGCTTAGAAGGATATAGCTCTCGTCAAACTCTCTCCTAATAGAACTGCCTATCCTATGCACCTTTTGTTCATGTCTTCCCATAAATTGACAACCTAGGAGAAGAGGTACACTCGATATGTTGATGAGCTTTTCCTAGATTCCTCAACATTGAATGGGCAATGGAGATTAGGAATGAGGGTTCGGTCCTGGGAATATGTGCCCTTGGTGTACTTACATCTGAAAGTGCCTAACGATGGGGAATGGATGGGTCTGTATTTCTTTTCAGAGGATGAAAATGAATTCTGTAACTTTTCTCTGTCTGTTTGCCACTTGGTGGCTAAACCAGAACTGGTTATATCTACAAAGGGGTCCAATGATGCGGATTCTGCAAACTCTGCAATAGAAATGGAATCTATGAGCTACCCATGATTTAATCTTTACTTGCTACATGACTGGACCATCTAGCAACAGTTTTTTTTTTGTATTTTTTTCTGCATGACTTTTTTTTTTTTTGGTGAAGTATTCAGTCTACTCATATCCACCATGGCTTCTGCTTTGACCTTTAGATGACCTACAACTTAAACTCTCTGTAAACACTGGTGTCCTATGACTTACAACCACACAACACCACTATTATTGTTTAAAAGTTGGGCCTTTGTTTCAAATAGAAATTTAGAGTCATTAAAAATATTGCAAATGTTGCATAGTTTCCCTAAGTCAATCCAGACTGCTCTTCTCTTATTTAATTCTGGACCCAGATCATTGTTATTTGCAATGGCTTTCAAAGATATATGTACTGCATATCCAACCATATATAAAATTCTGAAAAATTGGTATTCTTTTTTTTTTTTTTAAAGCAATCGGGGTTAAGTGACTTGCTCAAGGTTACATGGGCAGCTATTTCTGGGTGTGGTGCTGAGTATCTGAGCCCGGATTTGATCCAGGTCATCCCGACACTGGAGCCGATGCTCTTACTCGCTGAGCCACCTGGCCGCCCCTAAAAATTGGTATTCTTTCACTTAGATTTACTGAGTGAAGAGTTGGGTCAAACTCTCCTGGGTGATTATAAATGTCTTCCAGGATGTTCTCTCTCTTTCTAAGTCTTGACACAATCAGCACAGTATCATCCACAAATAAAACTATGTGGTGGAACCTCTTTATCTATAGGAATATCCTCTTTCCTTAAATCTCTGCACATGCCAGGGGAAAATAGCAACCAATTTTAAAGAGCATTTGTCATTGAGACTTGTAGTTCTACTCAATAATACAGATATCATTATCCCCATTTTACAGATGAGGGAACTGAGGCAAATAGAGGTTAAGTGATGATGATATTCACATAGCTAGTAAGTATTAAGGTTAGAATTTGAACCCAGATCTCCCTGACTTCAGGTCCAGCTTTCTATCTACTTTGTGCCTTTGATATTTATGTTGTACTTCAATATAAGCTATCTTTATTTGATACAATAACTCTGGACATTGACAGATCAGGTATTAGTTTAATTATTTTACAGATGATGCTAGAGCTAAAAAAATCATCAGAAATTTTTTTCAATGGTTTCCAATAAAGTAGGGAAAAATTACTTGAACAGTTTATTTTTAATTAAATTTTAAAAATAGTTCTGAATTTGATATTGACTTAATTTAGACTTCTGTATTTAATGAAATAGGATATCCCAATCAACCAATGCTTAGTTTCTCTGCTCCCTGAAGCCAACTGATGTAATCATAGAAAGAACCAGGTCAACTAACAGAGATAGCAAGATGTTCAACTGTATTAAACGAAGCACAAAAATATAGCTATGCCTCATTGCCCTTTTGAAAAGTGTGAATTTTTCCCTGATGAAAGTAGTGAGTAGCTTGCAATGATTATCTAAAAAGATTGGCCATTCCCCTAGTGACCCTAAAAAAATATAACTTGACAGTTTTGGATATAGTTAAGGCAAGACAGCTTTGTGAAGTCTGACACCTTGCAACAAAGAAGGGAACCAAATGTGAAAGAAGAACTTGCATCTTGTAAAGAGATAACTCATTGCCTTCTCCCTGATGCTTCTAACAGAAAGGGCTGGATTTCTTTCTCCCCATTCCAATAACCATGGTGTCTTAAAGGAGAGTTACTCTTTAGTAGGAGACACTGCACTCAGCAAATTCCAGACTCAAGTTGTCAAAGAAAGAGACAATAAGAAATAGTTCTAAATAGTCGGAAACCTGGCAGTATCAAAGAGAGGTGATTATACCCTAAAGAGAATTAGCTCTGCAAGTTGACAGTTGAGCTCTAGAGAGAAGCAGGTCCAGGTAGTCCATATAAGTAATCAGCCCAGAGGAGATGCAATTTCCAGAAGAGGGCATATTAAGGACAGCCTGAGAAAAGAAAGGACATATTGTGCCTTAAGTGCCAGAGGAGTGAATTGCCTGGGACACAAATTCCCTAGATATCTCCTTATTAGTGTACTCTAAATTTGTGTCTACTCTTCACAGAAACCAGCTGAATATGTGGGAGGGTATACCCCAGGTTTATGGGGGAGAGAAGGATATTTGTAGGAACTGTGCTTATTATGTTACCTTGGTGAATGCTTTTATTTTAAGCTAAAAATGTCTGTTGGCTAACTATTAAAGGTAAGTGTACCTGTAGGGGCTCATGATTTATAGATACATACGCACCAAACTAGTAACCCCACTCTGGATGATCCCACCTGTGAGACAGGGCAGTCTCAAAAGGGTTACTCTATATAGTTTACCAAAGTATCTGAATTGTGATATTTCTCCTTTGATGTAATTAGCCATTAGAGTTACTAAAGCACATTTTTCATGTCAAGGAAACAATGGCAAGAACCAGGACAGAACTGAAAAAAGAAAGCAAACAAAGAGGGTAAGTGCATGAGAACACAAAAAACATCAGAGGAGAATAACCTTTTTTTTTCCAAATCATTGGCATTCTTGAAGAGTCAGGAAGTTTTCTCTCCTTTTCTTCCCTTCCCCTTTGTTCCTTCACATCTATCCCTGCTCAACAAGGACTGGTGCCTATTGAAGGCTTAGCAGAATCTTATCCCTTCCCTTATTTTACTTGTATTTCTTGCTCATTAAAACACAGACACTTACCAGGGGCATTGTAATCACTAATGCCAATATATATCCAATTGACTTCTATTCATTTGTTTCTTAAATTGGCTATAGAGCATCTCTGGAGGCCTTCCTCTGGCTTTTTGCACATGCCGTGGATGCCAGGGCAACACTCAAGATGTCTATTTATTATTCCTTGATGTTCTTCTATATCCGGCCCACCTCTTTGTGTGGTCAAACATGTCCTCATTGTTCTCTTCTGCTACTGTTGCTTCCTTCAGATCTCAGCTTAAGCAACACCTTCTAAATACCTTGTCTCTACCTCTACAGTTGCTAGTATCCTTCCCCCAGACCCCCCAATTGAACTTCCTTTGTGGCTTCATTCCTCAAACTCTATTTTTCATCTCTTGCTTCCATTCTTACTCTGGGTATATTAATCAAATCAGTGCCGCCTTAACTACTGGAAAAGGTGAGAAAATCTGCCCTATTTGACTTTCCATACTTAAATCCTTTTCCTGAACTCTTAGGGCAGTTAATTTTCCCCCTTGTATATTCCCCATTAGAATATAAACTCCTTGAGGGCAGAGACTGTCTGATTTTTCAGATGCATTAACAAGGCTGATCACAGAGTCTAAAAAATAGTAAACTCAGTAAATTTTTTTCATTTATTTTGAACCAATTTATTTGTGAACTTGTTTGCTGTTATTTCACTTGTGTCAGACTCTTATTGTTCCCCTTTGGGATTTTCTTGGCAAAGGTATTGGAGAGGTTTGCCATTTCCTTCTCCAGATCATTTTACAGATGAGGAAATTGAGGCAAGCGGTTAAATGACTTTCCGAGGGAATTGTAGCTAGTAAGTGTCTGAGGCTCGATTTGAACTCAGGTCTTCCTGACTCCAGGCTGGGCTCTCTATCCACTGAGCCATGTAGCTGCCCAGTGAACTTGTGATTTTTTTCCAGTAGAACATGAACTTCCTAAGGACAGCACATAACTGCATATGTCCAGTATATAGTACAGAACTTGACATATTTTAAAAAATCATATTGTGACTTTCTTGATGTGGGGAATTCTGAATGAGGGACTTCTTTCATCAATGCATACATGCCCTGTCATTGTAATTTGTAGTAATGGAGTGTCACTTTAAGAGCACTTTGAGGTTAAGCTTCAATAGCCATTATGAATAGGAGACAAGAACTCAACTCAAGACTTCCTGACCCTTAGTTGGATATCTTTCTATCTATTATGCCATTTTGGCTCTCAGAAATAAAAGCTTGCATTCTAATGAAGGGAAATAAAATGTACACAGATAAGGTACAGGTATAAGGTATCAGCTAGGTGTCACAGTGAACAGAACTGGAGTCAGGAAGACTTGAGCTCGAATCCAGCTTCAAACACTTACTGGGTATATGACCTAGACAAGTCACTTAATTTATACCTCAGTTTCCTAATCTATAAAATGGAGTAATAAATGGCCTTACCTTCCAGTGTTGTTGTGAGGATAAAATGAGGTAATATTTGGAAAGTGCTCTATTAATTGTAGCTATTACCATCTATCATCATTATTGTTAAATGTAAGAAAAAAAATATTATATGTTTACTAAGTCCTAGGATATATGCTGGGCCCTTGTGATACAAATATAAAGTTGAAACAGTGGTGCAGTGGATAGAGGACTGGGTCAGGAGTCAGCAAGGTCTGAGTTCAAAACCAGCCTCAGACACTTACTAACTGTATGACCACGGGCAAGTCACTTAACCCTGTTTGCCTCAGTTTCTTCATCTGTGAAACAAGCCAGAGAAGGGAATGGCAAACCACACCAGTGTCTTTGCTAAGAAAACCTCAAATAGGGTCACAGTCATCCATGACTGAAAGGACTAATCAAGAACCCTTGATTTCCTCATCTGTAAAATTAGGATAACCTACCTCCCATGGTTATTGTGAGGATCAAAGTTGATAATAATTATAAAGCACTTAGCCCAGTAACTGGCATGGAGTAAGTGCTATATAAATTTTAACTATTATTACTATTATTATCCCACATATATAAGGTATATAGTAAACAAATGTTTATTAAATGAACACATGGTTTATTTGTTTTTTTCTTTTTTTGGTGGGGAAATGTGATCACATTATAAATTAACTTTAAAGAAAAAGTAGCACTCATTTCAACATTTGTATACCTAAGTCATTTCTGAATTGAAACATACTGACTTTGGTACTGGAGTCTGGAATGAGTTGTGGGGGTATGCATTTTAAAATGACCAAGGCCATTCTAGATGGAAGCAATAAAATATGACAACATGAGCAAATCTTCCACCTGCATGAACAAAATGGAACCTGTCTGATGGGTGTTAATATTGAGCCAGCCACACCACATAACACACAGCACACTGCTGTGTTGGTTATAAACAAGTCAACAACAGTAACAACAAAGGGAAAGACCCAATGGGGAGCAATGGACTCAATTCAAATCTGTATCATCTATCCCTATATAAAGTATTTTTAATGTCTGGACAAAGTCTTCTTATTCCACTTATAGCCATTTATCCCTCTGCCCTGCTTCAGATCAAATATATAATGGCATCTGCTTGTATTTTTGGAGAAAAAGTCCCATTATAACTAACGTTGGGGTGGGGAGGAAGGCCATTTTAGGATCAGGACCCAGGCCATAGATTTTGTAGCTTTAAATCTCCACAAAAAAAGGCTTAAATCTAGCTAGCTTGCTTTAAAAGTTATATGGTTGAGAACCTTTCTTTGGCATGACATTGCAGTCTTAATAAGTCAGTCAACATGCATTTATTAAGTGCTTTCTCTGTGCTAGTGGTTGAGGATTATAATGAAAGTCTCCCTAAGCATACCCCCTACTACCTCCCCTCAACACCTCTATAGCATATATATGTATATATGCATACATATTTACATATACATACATACATACATGCATATGTGCATGTAGAAAAGATAGGAAAGACGGAAACATGGGGGAAGTCTATCATTCCAAGCATGGGCATAGCATGAAAATATGTAACAGAGATGGAAGAAAATAGGACAAAAATTGAGGAGACGTAGTAATGGTCTACCTTTTGAAGACTATAATATATAAAATCTATACCTACATACACATACACTTAAATACACATATGTATATATACACTCATATCTACTATATGTTATATATAATACATACACATATATAGTGTGTGTACAGTATATCTAAGACATATTAGTCCTTTTAAGTCCCCACTTATTCATCTGTAAAATGGGGACGAGAATGTTGACAATGTGACCCTTTCATAGAGTCAAATATGAATTGAATGAGGTAACATACCAAAGCACTGTGTAGACCAGTAATCTTTGAAAATCTGATATCATTATAATCTCATTTTTGAAACTAAATTAAGTTCATTAATGTCTATATTACTATTATTATTATTATTCAGGCTTCCTCAATTGATTGCCCAGTGCATTCCAGGTCACTCTGTCCTATTTCTTCTGAGACATATATCACCAAAAGCCTCAGCAGGATTGAAGGCTGCTAATGGATTTTTATCACTTTGCTGAGTACTGAAATATACAACCATTAGTTCTAGGGCATTGTAGGTGTGAGTGTACACGCAAGCAAACCCAACACTCTATAGATCATAAAATCTATCAATCATCTATTTCTGTATATGTATTTATACATACATACACATATATATACACATATGTATATATATATATATATAAAACTTTAATAAACTGACATAAAAAGTAAATATTATAACAATTTTAAAACAATGGTTTATAACCATGAACTGACTATCTCCTACTAAGGTACTCTGTGATACACTCAATATAATAGGATTATTATCTGCCAGGGTTCCCTCATTCCCTGAATAGGTTCAGTTAATTCTCAGCAAAGAAGTGGTCCCAAAACTTGATTGGTCTAACGGGTTAGGAATTGAACCCAGTCCTCCTTGATACAGATTCCTGGTGGCCTCTGACTACATGACCTTGGCTTCCTGGTTACCTAAGGTCATTTAATGGCTCACCCTTTTAGAGTCTGGGCGCATTAGCCTTGGGAAGATTTCCCAATGTCATTTGAATCACCGCACCCTGCTCTGTTGACCATGCTGAGACAAGGAGGAGATGTGACTACCCAAGCTGAGATATTGTGTTGAAAATTCTTGCTATGCCCTGGTCAAGTAAACCCACCTTTTGTTAACTATTCAATGACCTGTAATTGACTCTTTTTATTCCAATACTGTACTCAAATTAACAGGGAAATTAGGCTCAAGGGTTACATTCCAGCAGGTGCAGTAGTAACTCAAAGCCACAGCAGCTTGAATGTAGACACTGCTACATCTCCAGGTGCCATGGTCACTGCAGGATAAAATTGAACTCACACATTTAGATAGTACCTACTATGTGCAAAAGACTGCGCTAGAGAGGGGATTTAAAAACAGGCACGATATAAGCCAAATTCTTGAAGAGCTTATAATCTAATAATCAGTCACTCAACGAGCATGGTTGAAGTGTTCACTGTGTGCCAACCACTGTGCCAAGTACTGGGATATAAAGACAATGAAAAATGTCTTTCCCTTCAAGGAGTTTATGGGGAAAGACAAAATTTAAATATACATTTATACAAATAACTACGATACATGGGAAGTGTCTTAATCATAAAAGAAAGATCGAAGGAAAGGGTTATGGGAACTG
Source organism: Petaurus breviceps papuanus (assembly GCF_028583685.1). Lineage (NCBI taxonomy): Eukaryota > Metazoa > Chordata > Mammalia > Diprotodontia > Petauridae > Petaurus > Petaurus breviceps. The sequence continues at coordinate 3,343,567 of NW_027186457.1, read as the reverse complement.
GAGGAGGACAGATCTTGGGATAGGAAGGTCAGGAAAAACTTCATAGAGATCCCACCTGAATTAGACCTTGAATGATGGGAAGGACTTTGAAAGATGGAAAAGGACTTTAAAAGAGGTAAGTTTTACATTCCAAGCATGGGGATAGCATGAGAATATGCAACAGAGATGGAAGAAAGTAGAACAAGAATCTAGGAGAGTGAGTGATGGTCAATTTTTTGAGGACTATAAGCATGTGAAAGAAAACCTTGTGAAAAAAAGAGTGGACAGGCAGGTTTGAGTCAAATTGTGGTTGAATACCAGGATCAAAATCTTTTTGACCTTTAAAGTCCTTTTCCCTAGAACAATACCTCAAAAAGATTATTCAGATATTTGCATAAAAGTTGGAGAGAGGGCAAAAAGAAGGCATGGAAAATTACTTAGAAAGCTATTACAATTATCTAGGTAAAACAAGGTGAAGGTCTGAACTAAGGTGGTTATAGAGAATGTGAGTGAGTGTGCGTGTGTGTATGTATGTGTGTATTGTATGTATTGGGAGGGATTGATGCTACAGATATTGCAGAAATTGACTTGATAACTGGAAGTTTGGAATGAGGATGAGAAAAGAGTCAGAAATAATTCTGTCATTATAAGGTTAGGTATTCAAAAGGATGGTAGAGATATCAACTGAAAATGAGAAATTTATAAGAAGGAGTAGGTTTAAGGGCAAGGTGAGTTCAGCTTTGAAGAAGTTAAGTTTGAGGTCCTGCCAAGAAATCTAAGTGGGAATATTTAAATTAGAAATTAAAAAAATATAAGTTAGAAATAGGGGACTGGAACTCTCATGATATATTGGGAGTAGATATAGGCATTTGGGAGTCCACTGAAGAGAAGTGAGAAAACTGAGTTCATGGGAGCAAATGTAAACTCAAGTGAAAGAAATGGTAGAGAGATCTAAAAAAACAAGGATAAGACCCTGAAAAATACTCATATTTAAGGGATAGGAGAAAGGTTAGGAGCAAAGCAAAAGAAACAGAGAATGAGCAGTTAGACAGGCAAAAAGAGACCCAGGGAAAAGACCCAGCATCACTGAAGTCAAAGAAAGAGAATAAGTCAAGAAAGGAGTGGTCAATTCCATAAAATGCTTCAAAGAAGTCAAGGAGGATGAAGACAAGAAAAAAAAGACTATTGGATTCAGTGGGAATAAATTTATCAGTGACTTTGAAGAAAAGAGTTTCAGTAGATTAATGAGGATAGAATCCAAATTACAAGAATTAATTTAATGAGTGGCTGGTGAGAAAATGAAAGCAACCCAACACAGATTACTTTTTCTTTACTTCATTGAGTAATGAAAGAGAAGAGAGGAATAGGTTCACAGATTCAAAGCTAGAAGGGCTCTTGGAGGTCATCTAGTTTAACCCCCTAATTTTTCCAGATGAGGAAACTAAAGTACAGAAGAGTGAAGTGATGGCTTACTCAAGGTGTATTGAAACAGGATTTGAGATTCCAATTTTTTAATTTCTAGTCCAGCATTCTGTCCAATTTACCACCTAGAGGCCAGTTAAAGTAGACTAACATGTTGGAGCCAGAGATTAATGGGAACCATTCTCTGTTTTCAATTTAGGAGTATGTTTATAGGCTGAGTTAAAGCACATAGGGAGAAAGAGATTGAAGTTGAAATTGAAGAAAATAAAGGACAATTAGTAGGTGCTTAATAAATGCTTGTTGATTGAGTGAAAGGAAGTATGGCAGATAATAGATTTAGAAATGGAAATCTAGGTCAATCCCTTCATTATTTTAGACTTGATCTCAGAAAGTTTAAGGAACTTGTCCAAGTTCATACAAGTAGATAGTTGAAGACTTAGAATTTGAATCCAGCTCTTTCAACTCCTAATCCATCACTCTTTCAATTGTAGTCTGGAAAGAGAGAGGAAAGGAAGAAAGTCACCAGTTTCTTTGAGAATAGAAAAAAGGAGCAGACTGTTTATGAAGTAACTGAAAAGTTCAGAGGATGGGGTGGCTAGGTGGCACAGTGAATAGAGCAGTGGCCCTGGAGTCCGGAGGACCTGAGATCAAATGCTGCCTCAGACACTTAACACTTACTAGCCCTGTGACTTTGCACATATCACTTAATCCCAATTGCCCTACCCTCCCCCCTCCCAAAAGAAAAAAAAAGAAAAGTTCAGAGTGAAGGAAGGAAGTTAAATTTTGATCACATAGTCTCATTTCAATCAAGTAGTAGAAGGTAATAGAAGTGAAGTTGGGGATTTCAAGAAAGAAGAGAAGGTTTTAATAACTTTTGTGCACAATATGATAGAGTTAATAAGACAAGAATAAAAGGATCCCTATGTAGGAGTAAATGCTCCTTTAAAGTGAAGATACCATTTATGCTTTTATCCAAGTCACAGATAAACATATTGAACAATACAGATATCTGAGGCATTTCACTGGAGACCTCCCTCTAAGATGACAATGAGTTATTAATGACTATTCTTTGGGTCCAGCCATTTAACCATCTAATAATGTATACACAACTCATACAAAGGTTCTAACACACCAAGATGAACAATATTTGTATAATTTACCATGTAGATCTATATTTAGGACAATACTTTATAAATATGAGTTATTATAAAATAAATGGTCCAAGTTGGAAATTTTCTGCTGATGCTTTTTGTAGAGCAGTCTGTAGACATAATTGTCAGGGATACCAATGTAATTATAGTAAGGCTGTTTTCCAATTAAAAATCAGAGCACATAGTCCAAGAAGTGAAATTCCTTTTGAGTCATTTTTGTTCTTTTGTTATGATATCATTTTTGTTTATTTTTAGGGATCAAACTCTTTAAGAAAAAGAATGCCTCTAACTTATTTTCTAATGGTTGAGTCTGAGACAAATTAGTTTGGCAGTTGTACCTCCTTCATTCATTAATTCGAAAAATATTTTTTGAGTGCCTGCTATTTGTAAGGCAATTCCTTTTGTAGGAAAAGTCGTTGGGCTGGCACCAGGTAGAAGAAAAAAGAAAAGATACTGTTAATTCTTAAATGAGGTTTAGTTTAAAATGTCAAAGAATTTGTTTCTAAGGGAATTTTTTATCCATGATTATTTTTATACTCACTAAGAGGAGATTTCAAAATGTTTTCCTTTATAAAACTCAGTAATTTCAATTTCTCACAGTGTTGCACTTTTGCAACACTCAGCACAGACCCATAAAAACCTCTCAAAGAATGATTTGATAATATAACTCCATTCTGGGGAGTACTAGAAAACAGTTTTCTCAGTAAAAAGGAAAAAAAAATAAATTGTTTCTTCAAGCCTCCAGTATACTCAGACAACACTTAGACAGCTTTCAGGCAAAACAAATGCCTCCCCCAGTCAGTTTTGAAGTGCCAGTGACAGCTATGCATAGCTACCAACCTGGAATTCACACCTATTCAATACTGTACCCATATGATGATAAGCATTCTAACTAATGATCAAAAAGTGTGAAAACAAATTGAAGCAAAGTGAGAAAACAAGTTACCCTATACCCTTTGCCAAAATTACATCTCATAGGAACCTCAGAAAAAGATAGAAAATTACTTTAAAATAGACTTTTTCCCTTTTCAAATTGAGCTATGGCTGTAGCTGGAGAACAGGAATTGTTTCTGCATATCATTTCCTTAAGAGGCAAAGATCTAAGTATTTCTAAATGGTATCTTTGGCAAAAATTTAACCCTCTAGACACATGTATAAACAACATCAGAGTTTACATTAAAACATTGCAATTATTACACAAAGTTTATAAGTATAGATATTTGTGGAATTTTCTTTTCTTTATTTTTCAAAGAAGAAAAACTCTAGCTTCCTGTTCTAGAAGTAAGACCTGTCGCTATATATGTCGATATATATATTATTATATATAATATATCATTATATACCCATGATCCAATATATGCTCTCAGGAACATTATTCTAATACTCATGATCACTGGGTTACCAAGGTATGTCTGTTTCTACCCTTTAGGTTTCTGGGGGGAACACCTAAGAAGTTGGAGAATGATTCTTTAATGCCATTGTCTCAAGTTCTCACTAGTGTTCTCCACCCCAAGATTGACAGTTGAGAACATTTTAGTGAGTCAACCTTAAGTAGCTTTTAGAAGGATGGATGACCTTTTGGATAGAGAGCCAGGCCTGGAATGAAGAAGACACGAGTTAGAATCCAGTCTCAGGTACTTACTAGCTCTGTGACCCTAGGCAAGTTACTTTGCCTCTATTTGCTTCAGTTTCTTCATCTTTAAATTGGGGTAATAGACTTAACTTCCCAGAGTTGTGTTGAGGATCAAATGAAACAGATAGACATTTGTAAAAAGCATTTAGCACAGTAGTGCTAAAATCATTTAGCGCATAGTAAGCATTTTATAAATGTCAATTTTTATTATTAATTATTTATTAGAGTTCTTGGTACAAAGTATCCCACCCAAATGTCTGACACACTCTCCCTCAAATGCAAATAGAGTCCAAGGAACTCCAGCTTTAAAGAACATAGGTAGCAAAGGGGTAGCTCACAGTTCCTGGAGGCCAGAAATCCTTTGTTCTATTTATGAGATACTCAAGAAGTTCCTCTTATGAATGACTCGGGTTTTGTTTTGTTTTTTTTTCTGGCATCTTGTTAAACCATGGATCTCTATCCAGGATGTCCTTGGATCTTAATGCAGATGCTGCCATCAACTGATCTGGGATGCTGCTAGTTCACCGGCAAGATGGGAAGACCCACACCTTCCAGACTAGATCCTTCTGAGCTCACAAGGGCCTCCTCATGCCAATGGGGGGTGGAGGGAGAAGGATAACCAGGAAAGAATGGAATCCTTATTTTATTTATTTGTTTTTACCTTAATTTTAGAAAATGACTATGGGCATATAATTGATACGTTAAATCTGTAGCATAAAACTTTGAAATAGAACAGGAAAGAAAGAAACAAATATCTCCTAAGACTGTTTACAAGTGATAGATTCAGGTGTGACTCAAATTTATTTGCTCTCATTACACAGAGGTTGCTAACACACTTTTGGGAGCAAAGCATTTGCATTCCCCACTTGTCACTGTTGCTTTCACAACTGTGAAGCTCATAGGATCATTAGATTGAGCCCTGGCAGTGGCCTCAAAAGTCATCTTGTGCTACCCTCTCATCTTACAAATGGAAAAGCTAGAGAGGTCAAGCAATAGTAAAATTCATTTCAAACCTCCAAATCATTTAATAACGTAATTCCCATAGTTAGCACATAAAATGACCTAAAATCAAATTATTTTCAGCTCTGTACTAATTGCTGATCAATTGTCACAGATGGTCAGTTAAGACTAAGAACCCCAGAATAGCAGCACTCCCCCAACATCCTGCTTCCAATTCAATTCCTTCCAATATCTTTGGATATTGGATACAATCCCTGTGGAGAAGGAGATCACCATTTCTGATGCCAGTAAACCCTAACCATTAACCATTAACCAAATACCACCAAAGGGGCAATTAAGCCACTCTAACTGAGGTGTCTAGGCATCCTGAGGGAGAGACAGGAAACAATTGTATTAAGCTGATCAAACAATCACCTCCTCATTCTCCTACCTCAGTGTCCCTTACAGATCCTTTCTCTACCTTCAAAGCAATTGTTGAGTAATGGTTCTTAGGTTGTCCCAATGATGTCATCAAGCTCTGGACTGCTATGTTATATTGTTGGACAATTCTATCTGTTTAACTGTCTTCTTCTTTTGCTTTTTGGAGGGCAATTGGGGTCAAGTGACTTGCCCAAGGTCACATGGCTAGTTTTTGTGTTAAGTGTCTGAGTTCGGATTTGAACTCAGGTCCTGTGCTGTATTCACTGCACCACCTAGCCGCCCCCTGTTTTACTGTCTTCTGGCCTTCTTCAGGTGAGTTTTTCTGTTCAGGTACTCTGTAACTCTCTACTGAAGCTAGTTAGTCTTCCGTTGAATTGTTATGCTATGTGGCTTTTTCTATTCAGTAAAGGATTTTCAGTTCTTTAGCACATAGCCTCAGGGCTATCTTGATCTTTTGTGATTTAAACCCCAAAAGCCTCAGCAGGCTAAGATTAATTCTATTTTTTTTTTTTACCTCTTTTGGTTCTATTTGAGATGCCATTCTGTGAGTTCAATTCCGTATTTTACTAAAGGAGAAAACTTTCAATTCTTCATTTCTGTGATACAAATGATGGTCTATGCCCATCACCACCTCAGGAGCTTTTGTTGGGAAGAAGAGAGGTTCAGGGTAGAGCTAGTTACTTGGCCCTCTCCCTCCCACCCCTTTCCTAAATTACTGCCAATAGCAAAATAAATCCCTGTGTAATTCTTTGACCTTCTATCAGATACATCTAATATGTTCACTTTTCACTGGGTTTCTGCTTTTCTTCTCTCTCTTTGTCCCTTAATCTTTTCACTTTTTAATTTAAATTTCATTATTTTCAAATCTGCATTCTCTACCTCTAACTCCTTTCACTCCCAATGAGAAAGGAAGAAAAACAAAATCCAATGTATAGTTAAGTGTGAGAAACACATTTGTGGGGATCACAGGACTTCCCAGGCAGGGTCAGCGAGTTAGCCCAGACAACTTCCTTGGGTGCCCTTAAGAAGGTCCACATGTAGGGGTGGCCAGGTAGCACAACCAGTAAGAGCACCAGCTGCAGTGTCGGGATGACCTGGAGATAGAATCCTGGGCTCAGACACTTAGCACCCACCCAGAAACACCTGGCCCTGTAACCTTGAGCAAATTACTTAACCCCAATTGCTTAGGGGCAGCCAGGTGGCTCAGCGAGTAAGAGCACCCGATCAAATACAGGCTCAGATACACAGCACCACACCCAGAAATACCATGTAACCTTGAGCAAGTTACTTAACCCCGATTGCTTAATAAAAAAAAAAAGGTCCACATGATGTGACCCTTAAAACAGCAAACCCCTTCTCACTGAAAGAACTCAGAAACAGAGTGGGCAGAGGTAGGTGTTTATTATGCTTCCCACTAGGAAGAGGGTATGATGCTCTCTAGGAATACCCACACTGATATAGCAACCAGAGTGAGGCTATATAGTTCTGTTCTTCTGGTTAGAGTTTCCCTCCATTCCCTCTATATGCAGATTATGTAGGTGTGCTAGTGAGAATGCTTGTGACCAGGGTGTGACCTCTAGGGTCTGAGCTGTTTGTCACCAACACCCCCCCCCACTTTTCTAGTTCCCTCTGGCCATTGTCTTAGTAAAATAAGATAAACAAGATTCCCCAAAGCTATTGATTATCTCTCAATAACTTTTGTGGGAATAAAACAAGATAGCATAATATTCTCTATTACATCAAGCAAAACAAAAACCTGTATGGACCATATCCAAATTCCCAAACAGACACATCTCAATCTGCATTCGGAGGCCATCGCCTCTCTATCAGGAGGTGGGTAACATGTTTCAACCTGAGTCTTAGAGACTTGTGGTTGGCCATTGTGTTGATCAGAGTTTCTAAGGGCTTTCAAGTTGCTTGACTTTACAATATTGGTGGTATTGTGTAAATTGTTCCCCTGACTGTTTTCTTCATTCTGTATCAATTCATACATTTAAGGTTTCCCATAATTTTCCGAAATTATTCTCATCACCATTTTTATAGCAAAGTAGTATTTTATCCCATTCATATTCAACCTTTTCCTTATTGATGGGTATTGAAAAATTCAGCCATTTCCTTATTGATGGGTATCCCCTCAGTTTCCAAGTCTTTGTATCACAAATACAGCTACTATAAATAGTTTTGCACATAAAGGCTCTTTCACTCTATTTGATCTTTTTTGTTCATTTTTTGGATGGTGGTGTTTAAACCTAGAAGTACAATCACTGGGTCAAAGTTTACACACAGTTTTGGGGTATAATTCCAAGTTCCTTCCAGAATGGCTGAACCATCCATTAATAGGGCATTCAGTGTACCTGTTTTGCTACAGCGCCTCCCGAACTTATCATTTTCTACTTTTTATCAGCTTTGCCAATTTTATAGGTAAGAGGTGGTACCTCAGAGTCTTTTTTTTTAATTCTCCTCTGTCTAATTATTAATGATTTTAGAGCAGTGGCGTTAAACTGAACATAAGGATCTCTACAGCTGCATATTGACTTAGTCTTAAAATGTGATATGATCTGCTTTATTGAATTCTTATTTATTTTGTTAACTTTCTCAATTACATTTCAATTTGGTTCAGAAGTGCTGTGGGCTCCATGAAGCCAGTGGGCCATGTTTGACACCTCTGAATTAAAGCATTTCTCACATAATATTGATTATTTTTAAATTTTCATTCTCTCTACTGAAAGAAATTAATATTATACTATTATATTAATAACAAATTATTAATTTATGATCCATCCTGTTCCTCCTATTTCTGTTAAGACTCCACTCCTGAAAAAGTTAGTCTCAGAAGGGCATAACTGAGTGATAAGATTACTCCTAGTCCCCAAGGCACATACTCCTTAGCTAGATTGGACTGGACCCCATGAAACTGGAAAACCCAATTAGAATATAAATAGAATTCAGTCTGGGGGCCCCCTTTGCCTGGGGAAAGGAACTCCTCTCCTTGATCCCCTCCATTTGAGTTTAGGGTAACCCAGCTCATGAAAGAGAAAACTATCCAAAGAGATCCAGATGGAAATAACTTCCCCTTCCCAGATTGCTGGAGGTTGCTAAGTCCCATTATCAAGCCACATTCTCAGCAGGAGGAACTGAAGACTTTTAGCCCACCTTCTCATTAAATGTTCACTAATCAGGGCTTTACTTGTCAGGGAAGTTCTCTGTCAGAATGTACATATCTGATTTAAGATGTTTCAGCATCTCCTTTGGCATCTTTGGTTACTGAGAGAAACCACTGATGACCAATTTATTATTACCTAGCCTAGTTAATAAATTGATTATTAACTACCTGGAAACTCTGTCTTTCAGAATTTTTGTTACACTACTCTTCGGCTGCTTATTCCTAACTCTATTTCCTACCTAAACATAAGCATCATATATCCAGAGTGGTCAAGGATCTTAGAACTTATATATTATACACAATGAAATCAAGATCCCAAGAAGGTGTGTGACTTTTGTTCAGTGTCACTCACATTGTAAATTCTAGAGTCAAGATTAAAAGCCAGGTCCTTGGACTCTAAAATTCAGCATTTCCCCCATTGTACCAAGCTCTCTCCCAAAGCTTCCCAATTCTCTAAAGTTTCCTATGTTTTTTTTAATCTCATTGATAAGGACATTCTCTCCAATAATACAGATTACAATTCATTTAAGCTTTTCAGTCACAGATGTTTCTCCCTTTCACTGCCACACCAACTTCCAACTTCATGCAAAATCCCCACAAGGATTTCAGCTAAAATGCTAAGGGCCTTCTACCAATTTCCTTGGAGTTACTTAGATTTAAAAAAAAAAGGCTTTTCAGCTATTACTCATTCTATCTTAATTTTTCTGATTATGTGTTTCTCTGATGGCATCCTTAATCCTTCTTCTTCTAAATAATTCCTCATTTGTCATGTGTTGTATTTTATACAAACCCCCCTTATGCATATCCTTTATCTTTTGGTGATCCTCAATTTCAATTTTTTAAGAGACCATTGTGCTATTGTAACAATATAGGGTTAACAGTAGAAGAATAAGTTCTATCCTGGGCTAGGTTCATTGTCCATTTGTAGTGTGAATGTATGTACACATGTATGTCTATGTGTATCTGTATGTGTACACATGAACACACATGTATGCACACATGCAGACATATATGTCGGTGTCTATATCTATGTCTATATACTGCTAGCGAGGCATTATGAGTCACCTCTATCCATCCATACTTCAATGAGTCATTTGGAGGAAGACTTTGGTGGAGAATTCACCGATGAGTTCCTGTGGAGTCATAATTAAGAAAAATTATCATTATAAATAATGTAAATATAAAACCTCCATCCCCTTGGTGGGTGGTATTGATGGGGTGCTTGGAATCTATGTCTGTAAAATCAATTTGTAAACTCAATTTGTAATATCAGTTTGTAAAATCAATCTGTAAAACCAGTCTGTAAAATCACATTTCCCCCTCCCCAATCCCAGAGCATTAACTTTGCCCAGAAACAAATCATGAACTGTTTATTTCTGCTTGGAACAATAACAAGCTACACCCATGAATCCTTCACTAAACCATCTATAAATATTTTAGCTTAGGCAAATGTTATCTCCCCTTAGTAAAGTGGGCAACTGCCCCATGAATCCTTTAATGCCCTATCTGTAGGTTAACTCCTTAGCCAATTATACACATACCGAGTCTCTGTTAGCCTTGGTTCCCAACATCCATCTTGTCAAACATGACACTGATGGGTGGCAGACTAGGCACTTCTTGGTCAGCCCTTGACCGCTAGCTGACTTATGTTTCAGACCTAAAACCACACCTCTAGGTAGTACCCCCTTGGGTTATTTCCCAGTGAATTATGGGCAATATGCCTGCGCAGTTGACATTAAAAGTGCATGTTCCTTTAAGCACTGACCACTCCTTAACTCCTCCCTAATCCCACCCTTACTCACCCAGTTAGCATAATTGACATCTGATTAATTGCCTAGACTCCTTAAAAACTATGTCTATGTCTTCTTTAAGTTTGCAGGTTCCCTAAGAACTCTTGCCCGCTAGACATCGTGACAATAAACTTGCAAGTCCCTTAAGCCCCTTGCCCGCTGTAAAGCATAACAATAAACTTTTACAATTCCGACTCCTCGTCTGCTTGGGCCTACTGAATTAATTCTTTTCCAGACTGAATCGCAGTCACTCTGGTCTTTGATAAGGATCAGAGTTCTTGTATAACCTATTGCCATCCCCCATCAGTATCTTGAAGGTACTGAACTGCTTTCCTTTGAAGAAATGTGATTCCTCATTAGATGAGAGAAAGCTGAGTCAATATGCTTCATGAGCAGAGAAAGGAATAGGTCAATTTGTTGGACAAACTTTGAAAAAGGTCCTCCAGAGAGAAAGGTCAAGAGAGATGCAAAGTGTGAATTTCTAAAGGGTGCACTAGAGCCACAGAGCTCCATCAGGAGAGAGGGTTACATTCACTGTCTACCACTCTGGAGCTTCAGTCCATCAATCAAAAACATGCACCTTACCTCCATCTCCATTCATCATTCATAATGTTCTGTTTCAAAGTGTGTGGCCAACAAGCTGAGGTTAAATATATTCTCCACTCACAGGGCACGGTGGTTTAGCTATTTTTTTTCCCAACCAATTATGAATTATGCCCCCTCACAAGTAGTATAGTATTTTGGGTCATCTAGTGGGTAGAGGTACATTGGGATTAGCACTAAGGACCTCAACAGCTTAACCTTAAAGTTGTGTGCTAAAACAATGAAAACAAACAAACAAAAACGTTGGTTTGGTCTACACTTATAAAGTGAAATGGCAAAACTAGATAAATAATTTTCCTACAAATTAAAGCAAAAGAAAAGTGGTGATTGAAATAAAAGTGCTTTATAGTTCGAATCATCAAGCTATTTCCTCAATTATCTGTTTAATTCTATTGGTAGACACAAATTAAAAACAAATACTTTAATTTTGAAACTCCAAATCAGCAGGGTTTGTCTTTTATTGGAGTGGGGTTTGTCTTTTATCGGAGTGTACCCATTTTTTTTTTTAACACCCATTTTATAATCACTTTACTAAGCATTTGATAAAAATTACTTGGTTATAATGAAACACAATGAATGAGTGAAGAAAATGTTTTTGTTCTCTGGGTAACCAGGTGAGGTGTATCAAGTCTCTAAGGAGTTTTGCAGGGAAAAATCATGCCTATTTCTTTCCTTGCACTGTGACATATTATCAATTAGGTGCTCTCTAGTCTCTGATTTAAGCCTGTGTTTGTTACAAAGAAGAAGTGGTAAACCTTTAACTCCCAAAGACAAAGCTTGTGAATCACAATGCAAGCCCTGCTAGGTACAAAATTTGCAAGTTGAATTCTGGGGGAATAACCTTTTTGTCTGGCTGGGTCCCTCTGGGTAGGCCAAGCACACACACTCAGCACTTGGCTCCCTTCTAACCTTTCTTCTGTTTTGTGCTCTTTGGGTTTCAGCCCTTGGCTGAGGGGCTTTTCCTCAGTGGGTTCTCTCCTCTGTTCTTGCCTTATCTTACACAAGCACGGCTGGATTCCTGGGGAGAGTGCGAGTATCTTGGGAGGAACAATGCCAACTGGGTGTTTATTCTGTTACTGTGTTCCTCTCTGAGGTTAAAAAAAAAGAGCTTTTAAATGAAACAATATAGTCTGAGATATTAAGCCAATGCAAGTTTAACAAACTCTTACCGAAAGCAAGACAGAGGAGGAAAGAGGTAGCTATGTCTGAGACTTCAGGAAGACAGGTGTGGTTTGTACAGAAATTATCCAACACAGTAAAGGATTGTCAAGATTCTTTCTAATCAGTTTTTTTCTTTTTTTAAGGCAGAGGTTCTTAACCTGATGTCTATGGAATATTCTTTAAAAAATGCATTTTAATAACTATATAACTAATTTCCTTTGTAACCATATGTACTTTATTTTATGAATTTAAAAACATGATTCTGAAAAGGTGTCCTTAGGCTTCACCAGCCTGCCAAAGGCATCCCTGAAACAAAACAAGGCTAAGAACCCTAGATTTCAGGAAACAATGTTAGTTAGCTATAATGGTCCTGCAGGAATAGCCCCAAATAGAATGGGTACTAAATACTGATAAAAATGGAAGTAACCTAGCTTCTATATCCTTTTCCTTTGAGGACTTGGCTAAATCTATCCAAGTCAACATACTCTAATTAACATTTAAGTGTCTGGCACATGCCAGAGATAATGCCTAGGCACTGGGGATAGAAAGACCAAATGAACAACAGTCCCTATCTTCGAGGAATTTATAATTTGCTGATCAAAGAGTGAAATTTGAGATGAGATAATTGGCAATAAGGAAAATTGGAAACGTTATTTCCAAATCTGGAAATTCTATTCATTTCTATTTTTTAAAAAAAATATTTGTTAGCACCTATTGTAATAACAATACATTGTGTTAGGTATACAAAGAATTGAAAGTCCCTGCTCCTGGGTATGAGTTAATTTTATGTTGGGATGATCTAAAAAAAATGAAGAGGTGAAAAAGAGGGATGCATTGAGAGAAGGGGGAAATAGAGGTAGAATAGGGAAGTTTTTGAGACTGACAAAGGAAAGCTTTTATAGTACAGCTGAAAATGGGGGGAAGGAAGGTGGCAGGCAGTGCTTGAACTTATATCAGAATTGGTTCAAAGAAGGAAGAATATATGTATATGTATATGTGTGTATGTGTATATATGTATATAGATGTGTGTGTATATATACATATATATACATATATATATATATATATATATACACATTCATTTAAATATGGAAATCTATCTTACCCAATAGGAAAATAAGAAGGAAAGGGGATAAGAGATGTGAGTGCTGGGGTGAAGAAGAGAGGATAAAAGGAGGGCAGATTAAGGGAGTCAATGGTCAGAAACAAAACAGACTTTTGAGGAAAGGCAGAATAAAGAGACGGGGAAAGGGAGGGTTAGAAGGAGGGAAGGAGGAGAAAGAGGAGAGAGACAGACAGACAGAAGAAAATGGGCTGGAGGGAAATTACTAACTTACATAATTAATCATAACTGAATGTGAATGGGATGAGCTTACCCATAAAATGAAAACAGATAACAGAATGAATTAGAGACTAGAATCCAACTATATGCTGCTTATAAGAAACACATTTGAAACAGAAAGACACACACAGAGTTAAAATATGGGGCTGTAGTAAAATATATTATGCTTCAGTTCAAGTAAAAAAAAAGGCAGGAGTAGCAATCATGATCTCAGACAAAGCTAAAACAAAAACAGAAAAATACACCTAATTAAAAGTGATAATCAGGGAAACTACACTTTGCTGAAAAGTACCACAGACAGTGAAGTAATTTAAGACATTTTTACAGTGAGTTTCTTTGATAGAGACTTCCTTTCTCAAGTATATAGGGAACTGACTGAAAGTGATAAAAATAAGAGCCATTCTTCAGATGGTAAATGGTCAAAGGATATGAATAGACAATTTTCAGAAGAAGAAATCAAAACCACCCATAGTTATGTGAAAAAATGTTCTAAATCTCTATTGATTAGATAAATTCAAATTAAATCAATTCTGAGGTACCACCTCATACCAATCATAAGTTACAAATACTAGAAGGGATGAGAGAGAATAGGTATTCTAATGAATTGATGGTGTTGTGAAGTGGTCCAACCATTCTGAAAAACAAATTGCAACTATACCCAAAAGGATTTAAAACTGTGTATACCTTTTGACCTAGCAACATCTTTACTAGGTATATACCCCCAAAGAGATTAGAAAAAAAGTTAAAAAAAAAGACCTATATGCACAAAAATATTCATAGCAGCTCTGTTGGTGCTGGCAAAGAATTGGAAACTGAGGGTCTCCTCACATGGCTGTACAAGTTAAAGCAGATGATTGTGTTGGAATACTACTGTGTTTTAAAAAAATGACAAGAGGGATGATTAAAAAAAAACATGGGGAGACTTCTATGAACTGATACAAAGTGAACTGAGCAGAACCAGAGATCACTGTATATAGTAACAGCATTATAGTGATGATGATCAAGTATAAAAGATTTTGCTACTTTGATCAATATAATAATCTAAGAAAGTTCCAAAGGATTTATGATGAAAAAATGTTATCAACCTCCAGAGAGAGAATTCATAAACTCTAAGTGAAAACTGAAGTATAATTTTCTTAATTTCTTTATTTTTCTTGCTTTTTTGTGATATGGCTAATATAGATTTTACATGTATAATTGACATATTACTTACCTTTTAAGTGAATGGGGGAGGGTCAAGAGAGAGGGGGAGAACTTGAAACTCATTTTTTTTAATGTCAAAAAATAAATAATTAAAATAAAGGAAGTCCCTGACCTCAAGGAGCTTATGTTCTGGTGAGAAAAAGTATAGATATTACTATTTCCTCTGTCTACTAATAAATAAGTATGTATTGAGCACTTACTATGTATCAAAGTCATAGTGTCCTGGGCTTCTGCCACTTACTAGTTGAGTGGCCTAGAGAGAGTCACATCACTCCTCAGAGACTCATTTTTCTTTTTGTAAAAGACAGGTGCCCTATACTTTACATTCTTAGAGGTTACCTGGTACAATGAACTAGATTTAGAGGTTTTAGAGAAAGAAAACCTCCCTTTTAAATCTCTCCTTGACCACTTGCTAACAATGTGACCTTGGGCAAATTAATTTTACCTATCTGGGTATCAGTTTCTTTATTTGTATAAAATGGACTAAATGATCTCTGACACCCATTCCAGCTCTAAATCTACCCATGTTTCCCCGATAATAAGACCTATCCCGAAAATAAGCCCTCCCCAAAAATAAGCCCTATTGAGATTGCTACTGTAGTGAAGGTGATCCTCTGCGCTACACGCTACATTACGGTACCCTCTGTATGCACCGTCTCCCCCCCCCCCCCCCGGTGAAACTCACGCCGCGCTCCGAGCTGCATCCAATCAGAGCTGCAGCAGTGAGCGCATCATCCTGTTCTTCCCCAGTGATTTGCTTACTGGCGCCATTGACAGCAGTGCCACGGAGGAGAGCTGAGGCAGGACAGCATAAGCCCTCCCCTGAATATAAGCCCTCTGGTGTTTTTCTTTCAAAAAAAAAATAATAAGACAGTGTCTTATTATCGGGGAAACATGGTATGATCCTAAAATATGTTGAATAATATTTAAGTACCAACCCTTTAGTTGAGTTGCTGCTTATAGTAGAATGGGAGCTCTTTGACCTCATAGATGGATTTTCATTTCTTCCTTGACATTTTCAGCACCTAGAATAGCTACCTGCATGGAGTAAGGGTATAGGCACATGTGGGGTACAGGAGATGGATGACTCACCATACCAGCTCTATTCACACCTATAATCAGGTGCTTAATATATATTGGTTGATAAATTGGACTGATCTAAACTATACCTTCATTCTCCTATTAATACAATATTTTCCTTAAAACTGTCTTACTACCCTTGACACAATAATTTCTCCTAGTAGATAGAATTTGAAAAATAATAATTAATACACATTGCCTAAAACCTCAATGACATTGTCTCTACCCCTGTTCATAGACCTGTAGATAGCCATAAAAGTAAGTTTACAGAAGGCGTTCAGAAGAGAGGACAAATAGATGGGGAAGGGCATCAAATCATCAATATGCAGGAAGCTCATTCGCCAACTCAGCTATGTGTGAGAGAACATAGCCTTTGAAGGAATCTCAGAGATCATACATTACATGAACTAGGACAGGAATGCCTTAATTTAATTTTTTACAAATGAGGAGACTGAGGCCCACGGAGATGAATTGTCTAGGGTGACACAGTTACTAGAGAGTAGAGCTAGGATTCAAGTTGGAGTTTTTCTTTTTTTATTTTTTATTTTTGCTTTTTTTTTGGAGGGAGGAAGGCAGGGCAATTGGGGTTGTTACTAGCCCAAGGTCACACAGCTAGTAAGTATTAAATGTCTGAGGTCACATTTGAACTCAGGTCTTTCTGACTCCAGGGCTGGTGTTTTATTCGTTGCACCACCTAACTGCCCCTAATTTGGAGTCTTTCGATTCCATATCCAGAGTTTTCCACATAGCACCCCTCACAGGGAGCTCCTAGCTGGGTTTTCTAGGATTCTGGCTGGCTTTGACCTTGGGGGTAACCTGAGGGATTGCTGCAGGGCATTTGTGGGTAGGCAGGACACGTACCTAGTGAGAGGAATATTGGGGCCAAGCTGTGCTGGAAGGGTGCAGGGTTTAGAAAGCTGGTAGAATTGATCTGATTTTGCCCAAAAGCTCCAGGCTCATTCTTGTTCTGCCTGAATAAGTTAAGTATCACCGTTAACAAATGGCACTGTAATAACAGCCTGAGTGTCCTACGACAGTCAAGATAAAAAGAAAGGCAAAGCCCCTTCTTCCCGCCAGCTCACACACAAAACCCTTCTGTGATTTCTCCTGAGCTCAGCACCGCTGTGCTGATCATAGCGGAGGTCAAAGCAGGATGCTAGTCTAAGTGTTTATGCTTTGTGCTGCGCCCTAGAAGCGAAACCCAGTTTTGTCTTTGAGGGAACACATGAAACAAAAATCTCTGCAGGAAAAATCATTTTTTCTTTTCAGAGTTTCCCTCTTCTTTTGCATGCTTCCCAGTGGAGCTGGGAATACAAGAGATTTTCAGGCAATGATTTGAGATTCTATTAATTTTGACTGGAGGAAATGACCTCTATTCACATCGTCTAGAGGTACACAGATGCTGAGGATTGAGGTAGCTTATCCATGCTAAAACCCTTCAAAATCAAGTTGAAAATTCCTTTCTGGACCCTGTGTCCCTGGGGTCAGAGGTGCCTCTGGAGTCAGACGGCCTCAGCTCAAATCCTGCCTCTGATGCTTAGTACTGATTTGATTTGGGACAAATGATTTAAGTTTCCTGAGAACCTCTGTTTCTTTATCTGTAAAATTAAGGGTTTGGACTAAATGACCTCTGAGATGCCTTCCAGTTCTAAATCTATGAATTTGATGAGTGCTTAAAATATTATGGTAACAAAAATAAAATAAGCAAACAAAAAATCCCTCTGATTTTCTAAGCCTAGACTTTGGGCAGCTGGGTGGCTCAGTGACTAGAGTGCTGGGCCTAGAGTCAGGAAGACTCATCTTCCTGAGTTCAAATTTGGCCTCAGACACTTACTAGCTGTGTGACTCTAGGTAAATCACTTAACCCTGTTTGCCTCAGTTTCCTCATGTGTCAAATTACCTGGAGAAGGAAATGGCAAAGCACTCCAGTATGTTTGCTAAGAAAATGGTGCCATGGAGAATGGGACATGACTGAAAAATAACTGAACAACAGCCACTTTCCTCCTGCCTGGTACCCCCAACTTGACTCTTCTCTGTAACTTCCCTTATCTAGGATTTCTTGGAAAATTCTGGCTCCCTGTCGAATTCATGCCTTCTTGCCAGTAACACCAGACCTGGTAAACCAATCGATGTACTAGCCAGTGATTTTTGTCTCTTTAAATGTGAACCCATGGAGTGAATAGAGACACACCCTGGAGTCAGGAGGACCTGAGCACAAATCCAGCCTCAGACACTTAACACTTAACTAGCCGTGTGACCTTGGGCAAGTCACTTAACCCCAATTGAACTGCCTTCCAAAAAAAAAAAGTGAACCCATTCTCCAAAGACCAAGATAGTAGAGAAGAGTGTATCTACTGAGCTACTTTTGGGTTATTTGTGAGATTGTACTGTGGTCTTTGCTGTATCTTCTCAGTAAATCCCTTTGTAAAAACTAATTGATGGTAGTTGTGGAGATTCTAACTGGTGATTGATATGGGGAGGGGAGAAACACACTGAATGACTCTATGAATGATATTAACTATATCCCAATCCATCAAGATTATCCCCAGAACCCAAGGGGAGAATAGTTTAGTTTTTTTAGTATGAATTGGGATAGTAAACCAAAGAATCCCCAACCCCCCTCCTTAATTCTAATGTCTTCCCTCAGTGAATCATTTCCTATTTATCTGGTATATTACTTGCTTTGTATAGATTTGTTTTCATGTTGTCTCCTCTGTTACATTACAAATTCCTTGAGGGCAGGAACTGTCTTTTTCTCCATATCTATCTCCAACACTTAGTACAGTGCCTAGCACCTAGTTGGTGCTTAAATATTGATTGATTGATTAATTGAGATATCTATATTATTGGGTGTAGTAATAAGAGTACTCAGCTGTGAGTCAAGAGACCTAGAGTGAAAGTCCCTTGGATAGCACTGACTGGTTATTATCTTTTTTTTTTTTTTGCCTTTGGAGGGCAATGGGGGTTGAGTAACTTGCCCAAGGTTACACAGCTAGTTTTTTTGTATGGGTATTAAGTGTCTGAGGCCAGAACCGAACTCGGGTCCTCCTGACTCCAAGTCTGGAGCTTTACTCACTGTGCCACCTAGCCACCCCCTGGTTTTTATCTATTTTAGATAATCATTTAACCTAGCCTGACCTGCCTTCTCCTCTTTAAAATGAGTGGCTTGAGCTAAATGACCTTTAAGGTCCTTCACAGCTCAAAAATTCAATTTCTCAACTGATTTAAAAGTAAAATTATCTTCATGTCAGCCAATGAACAAAAATGCTCAATTTGTAAGATTTAGGTGGGGACTATTGAGAAGAAAGAAGAAATTCATTCTTTTAGCATTCCTCTCATCATCAAATCATATTTTTGAATGCAGTATGTTCTTGCGATGGTATAGTCTATTTAAAAAAGTCACCTGAGAAGATTCCCATGGCAGTCTTCCTTGGTGATGAACACTGAACAGAAATTCAGCTTTAATTTACAGTGAGATGCTGTCAATTTGGATGTATACCAAGATGTATCATTTTGGCATGGACTCTGGAGATTCACTTGGTGTTGGAATCTCTTAAGTCCTTGTGAATTCAGTCACAGATGCTAAACTGAGGGTTAAGTAGGGGGGTGGGGAGGGCTTTACATCTCTCCTTCCCAGAAAGCAGTCTTTTCAGAAAGACAGTAGCTGTGTGTGTGTGTGTGTGTGTGTGTGTGTGTGTGTGTGAGATAGAGAGACAGAGAGAGAGTAAGAGAGAGAGAGAAAGAGAGAGAGAGAGAGAGAGAGAGAGAGAGAGAGAGTCTGTGGCCTTCTCTTCGATCAGAGCCCAAGAAGTGACAAAGAAGGTACTTTTCCTCTCTGTCTGTCTCTGCTACTGAATCCCTAAGGGTCAGGAGGCAACAGCTCAAAATTTCAGCCTCTTGGGATGCAGATTTGCAACAGTGCTCTTTCTTGTGTGTGCTTGAGTGGCTCAGGGCACAACTGTTTCTTCTGGGTTGATTAACAGAACACAATAAATGATTCCACAGTGGACCTGACTGAGGCAGGCATGCATGGAGCCCAGAGCTCAGCATTCTCCCCCACCCCATTCTCTGTTAGAACTTGAACAAAATGCAGAAACTGCAGCAGGGTCTGAATAACTATTGGAAAAGGGAGTGGGGGTAGGGCACAAACAACTCCGTCATGAAGATGCTGGCTCATTGAAACGGATACAACTTCTGCTTATTTGTAATCTCTTGAGTAGGTTTTTTATTAGGAAATTATTTTATGAACATTGGTGACTATTCCCTTCTATATTATTGGCCCAGATGGATATTTTTCTGACATTGATGATTAATGATACAGACATAGCCCTCATAATGTTTTCTCTCAATGCCATTGTGGAGGTCATCAGCCCAGGCCAGCTTAGTTCAGTTCTTGGCTCACTGCAAACCTTTTAGGGAAATTACCTAGACTGCATGGCCTATGATGGTGGGTCAGTGGGGCCTCTTTCTTGCTCTTACTCTTTACTCTAAGTTCTGTTTCTATGTCATTCATTCCGCCTTTACATTTACCCACTGGTAAACTTAGTATCCTAGTCCATTCTAGAACCCAGACCTCCAACACTAATGTTATTTTTGGCACTTGGCACTCAACTGATACTACTTAGAATTTCACATTTTCAGTACTTTGATGCCCTATTAGCTCCAAGTGTGGGGTGGGGGAAAGGCATTCCCTCTGCTAACAGAGGTTATATGTCTATATTACTTAACTAGTGACCATGAACGATTGTTTTGACTAAAAAATGCATAAACTAACTTGGTGATGGGCCTTTCCAATCTAAGTATAATGTTATTCCAAAATCCTCTGCTATAAGATGCACAATCCATCACAGGGCTGGGATAAAAGCCCATCCAGTCATGGTGGGCTTGGTCTCAGTCAGTCAGTGAGGAAGCATTTCTTAAGTGCCAGGAACTGTGCTAAGTGCTAGGGATACAAGAAAAGACAAAAGAAAGTCCCTCCTGTCAAGGAGCTTAAGGTCAATCGTGGCAGACAATACACAAAAATTGTTATTGTTTTTGTTCAATTCTGACTCTTTGTGTCCTCATTTGGGATTTTCTTGGCAAAGATATTGAAGGGATTTGTCATTTCCTTTTCAGATTGAGGAAATTGAGGCAAACAGAGTTAAGTGACTTGCCCAGGGTCACGTAGCTAGTAAGTGTCTAAGGCTAGATTTGAATTAAAAAATACGAGTTTTCCTGACTTCATGTCCATTCTATCCACTATGCCACCTAGCTTCCAGTGAGAACAATTATATACAGCTAAAATATATGCACAAAAAATTGGAGTTAACACTAGCAGAAGACATTAGCATTAAGGGGAATAAGGAAAATTTTTTTTTTATAGTAGATGGGATTTTATTTGCAACTTGATGGAAATCAGGAGGCCAGAAGTTTATCTCCATGCTGAGATCAGGCATCTTCAAATATTTCAAATATTTAGCTGGAAAATTCTTTCTGAGAGCACCATTCTTAGTCATGTATGTTAAACCGATGTGATTATGGTCGAGAATGTCAGAACTAGAGTTAGAAGAGACCTAGAGGTGGCATAGTCCAACTCATTTACCCTGGGGGTAAAAAACAAACTGAGGTCCACCAAGGTCACTTGCTAACTGTGTGATCCTGGGCAAGTCACTTAACCTTGTTTGCCTCAGTTTCCTCATATATATGATGAAATGGAGAAGGAAATGGCAAACCATTCCTGTATCTTTGCCAAGAAAACTCCAAATGGGGTCATGAAGAGTTAAATACAGCTTAAATGACTGAATGACAATAAGATACATGCATATGCAAATAGACATATATGTGTATATTTATATACACACACATGTATATATACACATACATACATACGTGCATACTTACAAAAATAGACAATTTGTGTATATATAGAGCCAAGAACCAAGGAGCACCATAGCACCATAAAGCTTTTAGCTGCCTTACCTGTAAGAATGAGAATAAAACTAATCAACTGCAAATTTTCATGAGTACAAAGCTCAAGCTGGCAATTTTTGTGTATCTGTCAAACAGGAGGCACATACCAGCAAATACTATACTTTTGCATTTATCTTTAATAATATATTTGAATTACATTAATATGCAAATAGATGCAGCCCTAAGGCACTTTTGAAGTTGTCAGAGCCGATCTCTGGCAACAAAGTTTTCATGTCTCTGTGCATTCCGCAATATTCCCTTGATTTTTAAAAATGTGCTCACCTGATGTATTGTAATTATGGGATCAAAAATGACAGGGTGATGTTATTCCAAAGTTAAAATGAATGATAATGATACCTTGGATTTATATAGTGTCTTTCTTCTGAAAAACTCAAAGAGCTTTTGCATATATTATCTCATGTCTCCTCACTACATTCCTGTGAGGTATTATTATCCCCATTTTACAGATGGGGAACCAGAAGAATAGATTCAAGTCAGGAGACTTCCTTGAAAGACACCAAGAGAATGTGACAAAAAGGGGAGTAGGGGCTGACTTCTTTTGACATCTGGTGTAATGCTCTAGGTGACAAAGAGAGAGAGCCCTTTAAGGCTGTGTATACGTCATAGGACCTCTGTTCTTTCTGGTTTGCAGACACAGCCAGCCAACCCAGTATAAATCCTTGTAGTCAAGTCTATTTTTTTTGATAGACTTTGCTTTTATTTCAAGGAGCATGCCATATTCTTTTCTTTTTTTCCTGGAAAACTTTTTATTGTAGGTGGAATGGGACACAGAAAGTTAGATGATTCCAAGTTTGTTGGCAACATCTAAAGTATCATAGTCTGGAGCAAGACAGACATAGGCCTTCTTCTCTCCATCAGGCTGTATCAGTGTGTTGACCTTGGCCACATCGATGTCATACAGCTTCTTTTCGGCCTGCTTGATCTCATGCTTGTTGAACTTGACGTCCACAATGAAGATGAGGGTGTTGTTGTCCTCAATCTTCTTCATAGCAGACTCGGTGGTAAAGGGAAACTTATGATGGCACAGTGATTGAGCTTGTTTCTGTGAGGGGCACTCTTCTGAGGGTATTTGGGCTGACTTCAAAGTCGCAGTGTCTTGGGTCGCCGGAAGGTAGGGGATGTTCGGATCTTCGTTTTTTTGTGGGTATGGACACCCTTCAGCACTACCTTCTTGGCCTTCAAGGCCTTGAACTTGGCTTCTGTCTTGGGGGGGACAACAGCTTCCTTCTTTGCTTTCGGCGCCATCTTGGGGGAAAGGGTCGAGAACACCATATTCTTAATATTAAATCAAAGAGACTAAGTTCCTTTCAATTCCAATTATGCCTTTGGTAGCTAGCACCAATGCCCTGTACATCACTTTGAAACTTTATTTATCAATATTGTACAGGTAGAGACAGAGTTTATGAACTTTGTGCTACATTTTTGATGCCATATCCAAATTTGGACACCTTTTTCTTAGTCTTAGTATTTCTCTCTTGGTATTCCTCATTTGTACTTAAAAATTTTTTTTTATCATTATGCTCTATGTCCCAGACTCAAAACTTGCTACCTGTGTGACCTTAATCATTTAACTTCTCTGAGACTGTTTCCTCATCTTTTAAATCAGAGGGGTTCCAAACTTATTTGGCTTACCGTCCCCTTTAAAAAAAATTTACTTAGCACCCCATTGGAAATCTACTTTCTTTAAACCATTAACTTCAAAAAATATGTCATTTCAAAAAAAATACAAAATATGTTTTAGTCTAAAATTTATTCTAAATTTGTGGGGTTTTTCTGCATTGAAATTTTGATGATGTAACATTGCATTATGTAACTATAATATATTTCTGCTATAACACTTGCTTTTTAGGACCTGTTGGCAGACTTGACCACTGATTAGTTATAACTTGCTTTTTATGTGTTTATTTGGAAAATAATGTCATCACTATGACTTTAACTCTGTTACACAACAGATGAAATTTTATTATGCTTCTATCACCCCCTTTTTTATTCAATACTTCCCCAATTGTATCCGAGGCTACTATCATCCCCTGGGAACACTCTAGAACTTCCCAAGGAGTGGTATGGGCCACTTTGGGAAATCATGAAGGAGGAGGAAGAGTTGATTATAGACAGCCTTTGTGGTCTCTGCTATCAACAATTCTATAACCTATTTTTTTTTTTTTTTGGTAACTGTTCTCTAATAGTTTAAAGAATTTATCAAAGTGAAGAAACTCATTTTCAAAAACCACATGTGAAAATATGCCCAGATGCTCTTACTTAATAATTATGTCTTATTTTAACTAGGTTGCAAACTTCTTGAGGGCAGAGGCTGTGACTTTTGTCATTGTGTCCCCAGGGCCAATTCCAATTCCAGGTAAAAGGCCAATTCCAGGCAAAGTAAATGCTTCACAAATGTTGTTTGATTAACTGTTTTCCCATTTTTCTTGATTTTTCCACAATACTTAATACTATCCTTGTCATGTAGACATTGATCAATAATTGCTTTTTGCATGCATGAATGAGCCACTGAATGAAATTACAATCTCAATGAAACCTCTCTCAGTACTTTTCTCCTCACAGCTTGAGTCAAGTAGGGAGAAGAAATGGTAAAAGAATGAATTTGAGGCAACAGAGTGCATCCTGGTCTCCTCTGGAGAAAGAGGAGAACAAAAAGAAAAGAAATGTTTTGTTTTATCCATCCTAGGATGTGGGAGAGAGGTGTTTATTTTGATAATGGAAGGAGTCAGGATGTCTCCAGAGTTGGGACTCTCTCACCAACAGATTATTGATTGTTTACTATAGTGATCTATAAAGTGGGAGCTATGGAATGGCCCCAAGATATAATCAACCAATCAGAGATTTGTCTGTGCATTTTTTGTGATAATAACTTAATTTTTGTAATCACCTCTCTCCCTGGGGTATGGGAAATGGTGAGTCTTGCCCCAGATCTTCAGTTTTCAACCTCTAGCCTGGGACCAAAGTCAATCCTC
Source organism: Petaurus breviceps papuanus (assembly GCF_028583685.1). Lineage (NCBI taxonomy): Eukaryota > Metazoa > Chordata > Mammalia > Diprotodontia > Petauridae > Petaurus > Petaurus breviceps. Next base: position 3,318,718 of record NW_027186457.1, on the reverse strand, counting down.
CAGCCTCCTGTGAGTGCCTACTGCCAGGGCCTTTCTGCCCCACTGCTGCTGCACTCACCAGTGTGTCCTGGTTCCTTCTTGCCCCCACCATTCTTCCCAGCACAGCTGGGTCTGGTGCTCCTGGTCAGCAGAAGTTCCCTCAATCTTCCCCTGTCTCAAAGACTCAATTCCCCTCCTTATTGCAGGGGTAAAAGCTCCAGGGACTGGTTTGAGGCAGCCTCCCAACCCAACTAGCCCCAGGGCTTACCACTAGTTTTTTTTTTTTTAAAGCAATTGGGGTTAAGTAACTTGCTCAAGGTTACAAAGCCAGTTATTTCTGGGTGTGGTGCTAAGTATCTGAGCCCGGATTTGATCCCCAGGTCATCCCGAAACTGGAGCCGGTGCTCTTACTCGCTGTGCTACCAGGCCACCTCTTACCACTAGTTTTTAAAAACGAAAAATAGCCTGGAGGTTTTTACTCTTCAGGAGACCAAGTTTAGTCCTGGTATTTTTCTTCAGATCTTCTCAAATTGTCCCGGTTGTTCCCTGTTCTTATTTTTCTCTACCCACACTTTGTTCACTCCAAGGTGCTATTTTAACTCTTTTGTGGGGGGAAATCTTGAGAGCTTGGAATTTTTTAACCTATTGCACCATCTTCCCAGAATCCTCTCCGAATCAGAAATTTGTTAGAAGATCCCCATTTTCATCCCATCACATGCCACCTCCACTCCCCAGTGATTCTTGGACCTGTTTCCAACACAACTATACCATTCCTCTTTAACACTCCTGTATTCATCTTGGTCTCATCCTTTAAAAATATCTATTTTGGGGTAATGTTTTTAAAATACATTATTATCAATACAATATTTAAGATTTCTAAAATAAGGATGTGTGTGTTTGTGGTGTATAAAACACATGATATGAGTTCAAATTTTAGTTTCAATGTTAGGGAGATTTAATTTCAAAACTGGAGACTTCTGGTTTAGTAGGTAAATCCTAAGGAATTGCCTGAGGTTAAGTCATTTGACCAGGTTCATACATCTAGTAAATATCACAGACTGCTAGGATGTGAACCTATGTTTTTCCTGAAAATTTTATTTGACTATGTTAGTTACCTAAGATTCATATATGTGATATCTGGGGTATCTGGAATATGACCACCCTGAAAGGAATATGGTCATAAAAGCTATTTCCTTATGACTTAGGAGAATAAAGAATAAATAAACATATTGAACTGAGAACATTTTTAAGTGTCCACTTCAAAAGAAAATATTTTGGGGCTGGCTAGGTGGTGCAGTGAATAGAGCACTGGCCCTGGAGTCAGGAGGACCTGAGTTCAAATCCAGCCTCAGAAACTTAACTCAAAACTCTCTGTGTGACCTTGGGCAAGTCACTTAACCTCAATTGCCCTACCTTCCCCTCTCCCCCCCAAAAGAAAATATTTTATGCAGAAAATTGGTAAATTTATTTTCAAGAAGTTTTCCTTTTTGTTCTGATTGTACTGCAGTACAATTTAATGCAGTACAGTTCTGATTGTACTACATTGTACATTTTGTTCTGCATTGTACATTTGTGAATTGCTGGAGTTTGAGTCAGAATATTCAAATTTGAATTCAACCCAATTTGAACCCAGTTTCAAAGCTCAGCAAGTTTCTGTTCATGTGATCTTGGGTAAGTTGCTTCAAATTTCTGGGCCCCAGTTTCCTAAAAAGGGGAGCTGGACCAAATAAGGTTGCTTCTTTCTGTAAACCTGTGATCTAGGAAACCATTGACATCACCTTCTGAGAAATAGGCTAAACCTATGAAGAAAGCTAGTTATCAAGTATAAGAAATTTAGCTATTTAATTTCAAAGCTAATTAAGTCAACCTAATCAAACTAGATAAGTCTAGATTTGTTCTTTTTTTCCCTTCTTTCCTTCCTTCCTTCCTTCCTTCCTTCCTTCCTTCCTTCCTTCCTTCCTTCCTTCCTTCCTTCCTTCTTTCCTTCCTTCCTTCCTTCCTTCGTTCCATCCCATAGTGAGTCCATAGATATAGGATTCTGATACTTTAAAGAATTAAAATGATAGGAAAATCAATGGAGACAAGCAGGAAAAAAAAAACAGTTGAGAATCCTTTGAAGAAATTGGAGATGATTTTGTCTGAAGACAAGAAAATTTAAAAGGGACATGATGACTGCCTTCAAGTATTTAAAGGACTGTCCTGCAGAAGAGGGATTGTTTTTCTTTTGCTTGGCTGCAAAAAAACAGAAGTAGGAAAAAATGGGTGGAAATGCCCAGGAGATGAGCACCCAAGAGAATGGGCAGGTAGGTAGTGCGGTGGATAGAGTGCTGCATATGAAGTCAAAATAGACCTGAGTTTACACCCACCCTTGGATAATTACTAACTGTGTTACCCTAGGCAAATCCCTTAACCTTTATCTGCTTCACTTTCTTCATCTGTAAAATGGGGATAATAATAGCATCTTCCAGGGTTGCAACAAGGATAAAATAATATTTTATTCTGGCATAGTGCTTTGCAAATCTTAAAGCACTAAATAAACACCAGCTGTTCTTGCTGGTTTCCTTTTTATTCCTATGTGCTTTATGTTATGAATTTAAAAACAGTATTCTGACAAAGGGCCCATAGGTTTCACCAGACTGCCATGATGCCCAATAAAGAATAAGAACTCTTGGTAAAGAAAGGATTCTTTTTCAGACACTGAGTGGGACTGACTGGCTGCTGAGGCATCTCTCTAGTTCAGAAAGAAAGTAGCTAGAACAGGGCTTATTTGTTTACAAACTGAACTTTTTTCCTTTTACAAATAACTTGGAAATTTGAGACTTCCACTAAATTAAAAGCATGGTCAGACTTACTTTATAAATTGAACGACATGTTGGAAGGTGTCACAGTGGTTGAGACCTGTTCTAGAAGACAGAAGAGACCTGGGTTTGATCCTAACCTATGCCACTCAGCTGACTGGGTGACTCCAGAGGAGCCACTTCATCTTTCGGAGTCTCAGGTTGCTCTCTAAGGCTGTATGTCACAGGGAAGAGGCTGATTTGTGCTGGTGAGGGCAGTTCCTCTCTGGAAGTTTCTTTCACCAAATGAAATCATAGACCCAGTACATTAATGAAATAACATGAGTAATGGATACCTATCTCATGTCAACAAAAAGTTCCAAACACGGCAGAGGCCCAGAAGATGATGGGGACTGGCACAGAGACCTGGATGCGGCACCGTGCAGAGACTTGGACGTAGAGGTACACAGAGGCCCTGATGAGGCCTGATCAATGTGGTGGCCAGTTGACCCACCAACCACAAGGGCCATTGCTAGGCCTATCACTGCAGTGCTGGGATTGCACTGAGCTGGCTACAGAACCCACAAAATGATAGAGAGAAGCTAACCTCCCGCTGAAGAGAGTCCAGCAGGCCAGCAGGAAGGGGCCAGCACAGCACTCTGGGAGCCGAGCCCAGCCCCACATGAGCCAGAGGTTTTAGCCTCAGGGTGGCTACAACCAGCCTCAGGCTGGAGGGACTTAAGATCATGTGCTGGTGATCTGAAATGCTGTGGCAGTTTGCGGAATTACCAACTCATAGACGCTAAGGGCAAAGTGAAAGGTCAGTTCAGTATGGACTTTGGGACCTGGGAATTTGGGAGTGCAGTCCGGCCTTTGCCCCTGGGGCAAGAATCAGCTGATTCTCTACGGCTGTGCAGCTACCCACCACATGGCTGCTTCAGAGCTCCTGGCCTGCAGATTTCAGGGGGATCAAGAGACCAGTCTGAGGGGTAATCACTCTTGCTTTAACCTACTTGGGTCTGGATTGAGATCTAGGGTGGAGATCCTGGGGTGTGTGACAAGTTTGCCACAGCATAGGGAGGCTTCAGAGAAGGCACCCAACTAATAGACCCAGTGACTGGGACAAAGCTCCTCCCTTTGGTAGCAGAGTTCTATTGTGGCAAAAAGCTGAGAAGTCTAGTGATTGAGTGGCAACATGAGCAAACAAGGGAAACAAGGCAAACATAGTAATCCAACTTTGGACTCCTTTTTGGGGGACAAAAAGATCAAAGCATGGAACAGGAGGAAGGCAGAAAAGTCAGAACTCCTGCACCAAAAGCTTCCAAGAAAAGAATAAGCTGCTTATAAGCCATAGAGGAGCTTAAGAAGGATTTTGAAAATCAAATAAGAGAAGTGGAGGAAAAATTGGGAAGAGAAGTGAGAATGATGCAAGAAAATTATAAAATGAGAGTCAACAACCTGACTGAAGAAAATAACACCTTAAAAAATAGACTAACTCAGGGCAGCCAGGTGGTGCAGTGAGTAAGAGCGCCGGCCCCAGTGTCGGGAGACCCGAGATTGGTTCTGGCCTCCAATACTTGGTACCCACACAAAATACCTGGCTATGTAACTTTGAGCAAATTATTTAACCCCAATTGCTTTAGAAAAATAGACTAACTCAAATGGCAAAAGAGGTTCAAAAAGCCAATGAGAAGAATGCTTTAAAAAGCTGAATTTGCCAGATGGAAAAAGAATCTCAAAACCTCACTGAAGAGAATCATTCCTTAAGAATTAGATTGGAGAAAATGGAAGCTAGTGACTTTATGAGAAATCAAGATACTATTAAACAGATCCAAAGAAATGAAAAAAACAGAAGGCAATGTGAAATATCTCATTGGAAAAAACCACTAACCTGGAGAATAGATCCAGGAGAAATAATTTAAAAATTATTGGACTACCTGAAAGCCGTGATCAAAAAAAGAACCTAGAAATCATCCTCCAAGAAATTCTCAAGGAAAATTGCCCTGATATTTTAGAACCAGAGGACAAAATAGAGGTTGAAAGAATCCACAGATCAACTCCTGAAAAAAGATCCCCAAAATAAAACTCTTAGGAATATTGTACCCAGGTTCCGGAATTCCCAGATCAAGGAGAAAATATTACAAGTAGCCAGGAAGAAACAATTTGAATATTGTGGAAACACAATCAGGATAATCAGATTCTGGCAGCTTCTACACTGAGAGATTGAAGGGCTTGGAATATGATATTCCAGAGGTCAAAGGAGCTGGGATTAAAATTAAGAATCAACTACCCAGCAAACTGAGTATCATGTTTCGGGGGGAAAAAATGGTCTTTCAATGGAATAGAGGATTTTCAAGCATTCTTGATGAAAAAACCAGAATTAAATAGAAATTTGACATTCAATTACAAGAAGCAAGAGAAGCATGAAAAGGTAAACAGGGAAAAGAAATCATAAGGAACTTATTAAAGTTGAACTACTTACATTCATACATGGAAAATGATAATTGTAACTTATGAAACTTTTCTCAGCATGAGAATAGTTGAAGGGAATAGAAATGTGTATGTATGTGTGTGTATGTATATATATATATATATGTCTATATAGGAGGGTATATGGGTGTATAAATGCATATGTGAGAATGTGTATATATGTGTACAGGTATACATAGACAGAGGTTACAGGACCAGTTGAATAGGAAGGGATGATACTTAAAAGGTGAAATTAAAAGGTGAGAGAGGAATGTAATGAGAGGAGATGGGGAAAGATAGAATGGGGGAAATTATCTCATATAGAAGAGGCAAGGGAAAACTGTTACAATGGAGGGCAAGAACAGGCAGGCAAAGGGAATGAATCAACCCTATTCTCAAGGAATTTGGCTTAGGGAGGAAATCACATACACACTAAATAGAGTATCTCACCCTACAGGAGAGTAAGGGGGAAGGGGTTGAAAGGGGTATGATAAAAGGGAGGGCAGGCTGGGCAGAGGGAAGTTGGAAGCACCCACTTTTGAAAAGGGACAGGATCAAAGTAGAAAATAGAACAAGTAGGGGATGGGATGGGATGGAGGGAAATATAGTCAGTCTTTCACATTATGGAAATGTTGTGCATGGCAACACATGTTCAGCCTATGTTGAATTGCTTATCTTCCCAGTAAGGATGGGTGACAAGGGAGGTAGGGAAGGAATCTGGAATTCAAAGTTTTAAAATCAAATGTTAAAAATATATATTGTTATTATTATTATTATTTTACATGTAACTAGGAAATAAGATATATAGGCACTGGGGCATAGAGATCTACCATGCCCTACTGGAAATTTGGAGGGGTGATAGGGGCAGACATAAGAGAGAGAAGATTGGGGGAGGAGATATTCAGTGGGATCACTGTTTTGGGGTGGTGGGTAGGGGAAAAATGGGGAGAAAATGTGTAACTCATAATCTTGTGGAAATGAATGATGTAAACTAAACTAAATTAAAATAAAATAAAATCAAAATTCTTAAAAAAAAAGTTCCAAATACCATTGTCTAATAGAACATGACCAAAATGGTGAACTAGATGGAAATAATGAAATAGGAAGGAAAAATGGGAAGTTGTGTCTATCTTGGGGAAGACTTGGAGGCAGATGACTTTTTTTTTCAATTATCTCAAGGATTTTAATGTGGAAGAGGGATTAGATTTTGTTTGACTTGAGAAAGTAGAACTAGGATTAGTGAGTGGAAGAAGTAGACAGTTGACTTTCCATTTAACAAAGAAAGTATTTTCTAACAATTAGATCTCTTCCCAAATAGAGTACTTAGCCCTTTTCTTCAAAGATCTACTAAGTGTTGGGGTTCTTCTCCTTTTGTTCTTAAGGCCTCATCTCTGTGTCTGGGAAAGAATCAAAGGACCATTGTGAAGTTCATCCCACTCTTGGAGATTCCTGTAATGAGTTAGAGGTTGGGGTAAAATGACCTTTTTTCCAATAATCTGGAATTCAGAGAAGATCAGTTAGAATCTCAGCTCTTCCATTTGCTTATCAGCATGATTTAGAGCAAGTTTCTTTTCTTTTCAAAATATTTACGTTACTTTTTAAATTTCATTTCTTTCTCTCCCTCACTCAAAAAAGAAAGGAAATCTCTGGCAGTAAACACATATAGGCACGAAAAACAAATTCCCAGTTTAGCCATGTCTAAAAATGTTTCTCTCTTTCTGCAAGTTTCTTCACTCTACTTCCTCTACAAAATGGGAATAACATCTTTTCTTCCTACCTCATGGGTCTATTGTGGGGACCAAATGAAATTAAAGGGCTGTTCTATCTATAAAGTTGGACCTAAATGAGAAATGATATTGCTCCCTGGTTATGCGATCTGGCTCAATGTGTTCATCTTCTTGTCATTTATGGATTAGGGAATAGACAATCTCTGGTTATTTTCAGGGCAATCCTGGAGGAGGGGAAGAAAGAATGAAACAGTATTAACCAATCGTAACTACACTCCTTTTCAAAACTAAGCAATCTCTCCTTGACCTTTGTGTATAAGGGAATTAGTAGTAGTATTAGTAGTAGTAGTAGTAGTAGTAGTAGTAGTAGTAGTAGTAGTAACAACAATGATGATAACAATAATGATATTTGTGTAACTTTTTAAGGTTTACAAAGAGCTTTGCAGGTATGACTCACCACAAGTGGAGAAATATTGAATACTGTTCACTTACCTCATCAGTACTTTCCAAGGATGTACACATAGATGATGAGGCTGACACATACATTGCCAGAGTTGCTCAATGTTTGGGAGACTCCAAAGGAAAGTGCTGTTGTGCTGACCATATTGTTGTATACCTGTACCATCTGGACAATCTACCAGCACCATGCCAGGAAATTGAATTGCTTCCATTTGGACTGCCTTAGGAAGATTCTGAAGATCACCTGGCAGGATAAGGTAACAGACATTGAGATCATTTCTTGAGCTGAATTTCCAGACATTTAAACTCTCCTTCATAAAGTGCAACTTCAATGAGCTGGCCACATTGTTCAAATGCCAAACAAATGTTGCTTAACAGGCTATTTTACTGAGAACTCACACAAGGCAAATACACACATGGAGATCAGAAGTAATATAAGCATACCCTCAGAGTCTCTCTGAATAACTTTGGAATCTATTGTGAGACATGGGAGACACTGGCATAGGACTGCCCTGCATGGTGTTCCCACATCAAAGAAGGAGCTGTGCTCTATGAGAAAAGCAGAACTGCTGTAGCTGAAAAGAATTATGAGATACATAAATTTGGAGACATCAATTCAAATGGCCACATGGAATATTTGTGCCCTCCCTGTGGCAGAGCCTTTTGAGCTCATATTGGTTTGATCAGCCACAGTCAAACACACCATACCTTGACTCTGTCATTTTGGTCCTGTTTGAGCACCAAGGACAACAACCTACCAACCAACATATATTATCTTGTTGGATCCTCACAATAATTCTCAGATGTAGTTGCTATTGGGGGCAGCTAGGTGGCACTGTGGATAGAGTGCCAAGTCTGGAGTCCAGAAAACTCATCTTCCTGAGTTCAAATCTGACCTCAGACAATTACTAGCTGTGTGACCCTGGGCAAGTCACTTAACCCTATTTGACTTAGTTTCCACATCTGTAAAATGAGTTGGGAAAGGAATTGGCAAACCACTCAATATCTCTGCCAAGAAAGCCCCAAACTGGGTCACAAAGAGTCAGACACAACTGAAAATGACTGAACAACAGCAACAACAACAAAGTTGCTATTAATATCCCTGTTTTACAGATGGGGAAATGAAGACTGAGAGATTTGGTGACTTGGTCAGGGACCTTAGACTAGTAAGAATCTGAGCCGTGACATGAACTCAGGTCCTGCTGACTTCAAATTAGGCACTTCATTCAAAATGCAATCTCATATGAAAGGGGGTCTTCCTCAGACAGCTTGTGGCTTCTGGTTTCAGTCCAGCTATAACTCAAAACTGAATTCTTTTCTTACTAGTTTACACAGTCCTTTGATGCCTTCTTTACTAACCCAACTTCCCAACGTCTTTCTCCAGATCCAGTCTAGTCCTGGTTCAGGCCATTCTCTGTAGCACCTGGGTGAGATGGTTTTTATGGCATCTCTCTCATTAACTATCTGGTTTCCATTTCCTAAGCAATGTTCTTTCCTATTTCTACTCTTTGTCCCCAAAACATTTTCCTATAGCTGAGGCTTTGAATGCTACTGATCAAAATTTAGTTGAATTCAAAGTAGAATTTTCCCATAATATAAAAAGTCAGAGTGGAATAATGGATAGAGTTTACCTAACTGTGGATTCCATCACTTAAGCTGTATGTGCCTGTAATGGGAATGCAAATTTGGAAGATCTTCCCTGCCCCTAGGCTAAAGTGCACCAGAAGCCTTGGGTGGGAGGCTTGTTTTTCAGTAAATAGTTCTTGATTGGCCAGTGAGTCAATAAGGTTGTTACATTTTCTGAGCCAGGAGAAGGCTATATAAGCCCTGATGTGTAGCTTTGTTTTGGGGGCTCACTTTGAGAAGTGTTCTGTGATTTGATCTGTATTCTGGGAAGCCGTTGTCCAGGGCCCCCCCGGCTTTGAAAAACCCAGATGCTGATTTGGTATGGATGTAATGGTTGGACAGTTTGGAAATCTGTCTACTTGATCTGTTTCTGTCTTGATAATTCTGCCTGTATGCTTTGAAGTTCGAGGTGCTGACCTTTTACCCCTGAACAAGGTAAACGATATATGTCTGACTGATTAAAGTAAGCTTGTTAACCCATTTTGAGTTGCTTTCCTTTAACAAAACAGATCCAAGAACCTGTGTGAGCAGCCACCCTGAGCACGCTGGGGGTGCTTGCTGCTACAGTGCCTCAGGCAAGCTGACTAGGCTTTATATATTAAGTTATAGACTGCTTGCAATTTGTTTTCTTGAGAGTCCTCCACTGGAGGGAGAAAAATCATAGATTCTTTGAATATTCCTGATTAAAAACCTGAAGTTAAAAACGCAAATTGTAGAAAGAAAAAAACAGCAGCTTCTTTCAGCTAAAATATTGTGAAGGGAGAAAGGTCCTCCAGGGTTAGGGTCTGAGGTCATGGTTATCATTTTCTTCATCTCAGAATCTGTACCTAATAACTTAAGGAAAGAGCATCTAGGAAGCAGTTACTTGGGTCACAGGTTTGACATTTTGACTTAATTAAATGCAAACCCTTAAAATATGGATTTGAGAGCCTTTGACCTCATTCTGCTATCATTTTCTTTAAAATCGAGAAACCAAAGAATGAGGAATGCCCTTGCATATGTATCTGCGATCTTATTCTCATCTCCTAGCAGCTCCCGTGATGACTAAGCTTTCAGAAGTTCTCTCATTACACTGACCAGTGACAGACTAAAGAGATTCCAAATTTAGGAAAGAAGTAGATCTAACTTCAGGGCAACTAGATGACACCATAATGCATAGAGGGCTGGGCCTGGAGTCAGGAAGACACGTCTTCATGAGCTCGAATCTGGTCTCAGACATTTACTAGCTGGGTTACCCGGGGCAAGTCACTTAATCCAATTTGCCTCAGTTTTCTCATCTGTAAAATGAGCTGTAAAAGAAAATGGCAACCCACTCCATTATCTCTGCCAAGAAAACCCTAAATGGGGTCACAGAGAGTTGGATACAGCTGAAAACAACTGCACAAAAATAAAACCAATTTCAATTGATTATTATGCCTTAAGTCACAGTGGGTAGTTAATATTCTGATCAAGTAAATAGAGAAATACTTGAAAGGGCAGCTTGACTGCATGAGGACAAATTGATAACACATTTCTAGGGTGCTTTTAACGTTTACAAACTATTTTTTATGTCCATGTCTGCAAGTATCATCTCAGTTTTACAAAGGAGGAAACTGAGGCTCAGAAAAGTAAAATAATTAAGTGGCAGCCACCTCTGAACCTAGCTCTTCTGACTCTAGTACCATTCACTACTCTTTCCAGAATATCATGTTACCATAAAGATCACACAGTGTCTTCTTAGTATAGATGTGAGGGACTAATTTGTTTTGCATCAACAAGAAAAGTATCTAAAAGTCAATTGATGTGGACTCGTTAATGTTTACTCCCCTCCCCCCCAAAAAAGCATCTCCATGATAAGTTTACTGCACAGTTGCTCCTAAATAAAAGAAGGAATAATCAAATTTAGAATTAAGCTAATTGCTTTAGCTCGCCATTTAAAAACAGCATAACTAATCTAATTAGCTAAATTTATTAGAAGTAAATGTGAATGAACTTGTAAATTGAATCTGGAGAACAGCAGTGTTGGCATCTCTGCATCAATCCAAAAGAGAAAGGCTAGATTTAATTTTTTTTGAACCACCTTTCCTTTTCAAAGTGAAAAGTACATTGAAACAGCAAGAATAGATGGTAATCTTAAAAGTACCGGTTAACTTCCAGTTTTATAAAGTATTAGTAACTCTTACTGGACTAATGAGTGTGTGTGTGTGTGTGTGTGTGCCTGTGTGCCTGTAGAGTCCTGCATAATAGAGAGCTAGACTTAGTTAGCTGCCCTGCTTGGCTTCAACTCCATGGGACAAGATGCCCCTCTCACAATAAGATCATCACTCCTAAACTCACCACCATACTGCTACCCCCAAGCCTTGTTTTTCACTGCCTCCCTCTGCCTCCTCTATTTCTGACTGTGAGGCTGGAGGGTGGAGTACCAAACTCCTTCCAATGCCATCCTTCATAGAGAACAGAAACTGGACCCTCAGTTCACTTCAGTATGTATCTATTACCCCATCATGGATGACCTCTGTTGTACCCCCTTTCGCTATGTGCTTTTGTATGTTTAGATCATAAGCTCCTTGAGAGCAGGGCCTGTCTCTCAATAGAGCTCTCCATATCAGTGAAATAATAAATCCTTTATATGTATATATTGTAAATATACATATACACCAATATGCACATGTACATATGCATGTACTTATAGCAGACATATGACTGTACGTATACACAAAATTTGCATGTGTATCATGCATATATGTGTGAGCATACAAATATAATTACTGATAGAATTGTTTGACTTCCATTCCTATAAATATTTCAACATTTGGAACATTTTTTTTAAAGTGAGTCCTTTAGTCACATTATTCTGTCCTTACATTTATTTAGTTCAAATTTGTGTGGTGCGTCTGGCATTGTACAGAAGGGGAAGGTTGCATTTATTCCAAAGAAGATTGTCACTTTCTTGAGGGCAAAGACTACATAGTCTTACATATTTGTATCTTTACTGTCTAGAACAATGCCTGACATTTGACAGGTTTTTAAGAGCTCTTAAATTGATGAGCACAGAAAAATATACTACTGAGACGTCAGTTGGATGAATGGGGAGATACAGTGGGACTTCATTAATCTATATACAAGATATCACATTAATAACCAGTTTGCCCCCTCAATACCTACCACAATAGAAGAAAAAAACAAGTTCAGAGAAGCTCTTTAATGGTGGGCACACAGGAAAGAGATTTCAGAATGAATATTTGTATCCAACTTTTCAATTGTACCAACGGTTCCAAATGTGACATTCTTAATAGGATACCAGCCTACCATATAAACTTGGCCTTTCCAGGGTCTAATACAACCTTCTGAAAATTCATCTACATATTTACACTGTATTCTGATAGAAATATGGCCTGGAGCTGTGATTTCCTTGTGATAAATGAAGAAACTGCCTCTACTAATGCAGATAAGCACTATCTTTTTTGTAACTTATCAATCAATCCATAAATATTTATTAAGTGCTTACTCAGGTGGGTAATGTAGTGAATAGAGTACTAGGCCTGGAGTCAAGAATACTCATCTTTCTGAGTTCAGAGATGGCCCTGGACAAGTTTTTTTTTTTTCTTTCACTTTTTGGAGGGCAATTGGGGTTAAGTGACTTGCCCAGGGTCACATGGCTAGTTTTTTTTTGTGTGTGTTAAGTGTCTGAGACTGGATTTGAACTCAGGTCCTCCTGACTCCAGGGCCAGTGCTTTATTTACCACACCACCTAGCCACCCTCTGGACAAGTTTCTTTTTTTTTTTTTAAAGCAATCGGGGTTGAGTAACTTGCTCAAGGTTACACTGCCAGTTATTTCTGGGTGTGGTGCTAAGTATCTGAGCCAGGTTTTGATCCCCAGGTCATCCTGACACTGGAGCCGGTGCTCTTACTCAGTGAGCCACCTGGCTGCCGCTAAGCAATTGGGGTTAAGTAACTTGCTCAAGGTTACACGGCCAGGTGTTTCTGGGTGGGTGCTAACTGTCTGAGCCCAGGATTCGATCCCCAGGTCATTGCGACATCCCACTGTGCTAACTGGCCACCACTGGACAAGTTTCTTAATCCTGTTTGCCTCTGTTTCTTTATCTGGAAAATGAGGAGTAGGGTAGCTAGGTGGCACAGTGAATAGAGCACCAGCCCTGGAGTCAGGAGGAACTGAGTTCAGATCTGGCCTCAGGCTCTTAATACTTACTAGCTGTGTGACCTTGGGTAAGTCACTTAATCCCAATTGCCCTGACATCCCCCCTCCAAAAAGAAAAAAAAAAAGAAAAAATGAGAAGGAAATGGCAAACTATATCTTTGCCAAGAAAACCTCAAATGTTGCTGCAGAATTGGATATGACTGAACAACAGCAAAGTGCCTACTATATGCCAAGCACTTTGCTAAACTCAGGATACAAGAACAGACAAAATTTACTCCCTGACCTCAAGGAGCTAATTGTTTATAACACTAAGGAATTAAATGACTTGTCCTGAGTCACCCAGCTTGGTGAGAAGCAAAGGGTCAGAAGCAAGGCTAGAATATAGTTCTTTGTGATTCTAAGACCTTCTCTCCATACATCCTACCACCTCACGTTTTCTGATTAGAGTTTAATACCAGTGGTCCTTGGCCAATAAAAACCAAGGATCACTATTGTTATAAAAACACTTCCTTTGGAAACAGGTGATCTCAAAGGTTCTTTCTGATTCCCCCAGGCTCAGTTTCTATGATTTGTTATTAAGTCACCCATGAACTGCCTTCTTCCCTTCACCCTCACTCCCACCCCAGTCCACAGAACTGCAGTTAGCAGACCAGGTTTCATTATATTCTTCTCCCTGTGGTGTGATTGCATGCTTGTGTATAGTTCAGGAAAGGACAAGGTGCTACTTCCTTCCGAGAAGCTTCTTCTGGTCATACAAACAGATTTAGAATCAGCTTTTTCATTTTCACTTTTCTCTGGTGTTTTATTGTGTAAACTGTCATCAGGAGAGCTAATCCAGAAGGTTGTTCCCATCATCTCTATCTGAGGATGGACTGAGCTATATTTGTACAAGAGAAGAGCTGGACCTGAAGCAAACAATGTCATGTTACTGTTACTGAGCTCCCTGGACTAATTAGGTTATCTCATTCTTTATAATGGTAAAAAAGAAAAGAGAAAAAAAAAACTTTTCAGAGGCTCCATAAGGAACCCTGTACTTTACAGGCAGGTAAATTTTTCCTGGTTTTGCTGTGGATAAAATGAAGCCTTCTTTCTCAGTTTGATAATATCATCTCCCAGTCACCTTAGCAGGGCCATCCCTTGGGGACCTTCCACTTTATGACACATTTTACTACCCTTATTTCCATTCAAAGAGATAAGTGGAGTCCTTACTTCAACCCAACAGACAACAGTATTTATGTTACATCTACTGGCCATTTGATATGGCATAAATGGCCCTAGTTAGAGAGCTGCCAGAAATGTGTTTGCATGTGTCTGTTAGCAGGGGGACTGGAAAGAAGAACAGTCAAGGAGAAGAGGGAAGTAATCAAAGGGACTTTATAGACAGACAGATTGATGGACAGACAGGTGATGATGATAAGCAGATAAATAATGAATAATTATGATTCTTACAGATGATAGATAGATGAATGATAGGTAGATAGGTGATAGGTATACATAGATAGACAGATAGGTGGTAGCTAGATAAGAGTCAGATGTACCCTTTCAGTAACCCTTTCACTGCATAATTACTTTAAATTTTGGTCAAATTCACCTTAGAAAAACAGTGCCATGAATTATTCTTTCCCCCCCCCCCAGTAAACATATATCCATAGATATTTTTCCCCTACCTCCAGGACGTAGAATGAATCTTAGCCCCTCTCATCCCTTTTTATAGATGAAATAATGGAAGATCTTTATGCAACTGATTAGAGTATCAGCTGCTAAGAGGGCTTAGTTCTGCTGGCTCCCAGTGTGTAGTTGTTGACTGTACCAAGAAAGCTTGCTGTGTTTCCTTTCCTTTTTGGAAGTCTATGATTTTATTGGTACACCGAGCAAATCAAGATGATGTTATTGGTCCTCTGCAAGAATGAAGAATGAAAAACAAAAACAACGTGGAATTCCCCAATGAGGAACGTTCCCTCACTAATCCAGACTGGCACCCATTTTACTACCTAGAGCATAGGTTCTTCATCTTTTTCATATCATGAACTCTTTATTTTTTAAATTTATTTTATTTTATTTTTTGTAAGCAATCGGGGTTAAGTAACTTGCTCAAGGTGACACGGTCAGTTATTTCTGGGTGTGGTGCTAAGTATCTGAGCCTGGATTAGATTCCCCAGGTCATCCAGACACTGGGGCCGGTGCTCTTACTCGATGAGCCACCTGGCCGCCCCTATTTCATGAACTCTTAGTAGTCAAGTGAAGTCTATCGAGCCCTTCTCTGAATGAGGTTCTTAAATGCATAAAATAAAATAAATAGGATTACAAAGGAAAAAAGGATATTGAAATATAGTTATCAAAATATTTTTTAAATAGTTTTATAGACCTCAGGTTAAGACCTGGTAGAGTCTTAGAGAATTGCCTGGGATACTTAAAAGTTAGATGTATTTCTTGGGGTCACACAGATCATGCTTGGAGGCAGAATCTGAACCCAGATCTTTCCAGGCTATATTGTGTCTATATTTTCTACATAGAAAAGAACTCCATTATCTATATCTGATAATTTTCCCTGAGAGCTGGGATTTGATAGTGGGAAATTATATAAGTAAATAAGTGGTAAAAAGTAAACAAAAAATTATCTCCCCTAATAGTCTAAATAAAGTAATAGGTAAATATGAGGAAGAATCAGCAACAAAAATGAATTTTTATTGCAATGCTGCATATGTTTAGCACATCTAAGAATGTGATACTCATGTCCACAAACAGTTAGCATTATGTTTATTCATGTTTCAGAAACAGCATGGTATGTCTTTAATCGTAATCATTTGCTGACCTGTGCTTGTAGATCAGGGTTTCTTCACCTTTTGTGTGCCATAGACTTCTTAGAATAATACCTTTAAATAAATGAAGGAAATGCTAACTTAATTAGTGAAAATAAAGATGTCATTTTTTTTCTGAACCAAGTTCAGGGACTCTTGAAATCTATCCCTGGATCTCAGGTTAAGAACTATGCTTTGAGAGAGCTTTATTTCCTGTAACACTGACACAGATCACATCCCTTTTTGCCACATAGTGGAGGTGTTCAATAAAAGTTAGACTTGGCTAGACTTGACAATATCTCTTAGGAGATGGTTTCAGGAATTGTTAAAACAAAAACCCCACCATGTTCTTCTGGTCAACAGTTAGATGATAAACCCCTCCCAATTTTGCTAGGCTGGTCTTTTGAGGACAGAAGCACAGTCTATTGCCAGGTTTGTGCTGGAAGTCATTCTGGCTTTATAGATCAGTCCTGACAATATCACTTTGATAGTTTTCCAGAACCCAGAGTCATGTCCGCTCCACGATGTGTTCTTGGAATAAGCCTGTAGTAGAAAACTCTGGTGTACTGATACTCTGAAATGAAAATAAGATATCAAATATTTACTAACAAGAATAATTTTGAAAAAGAATTTATAGATTAATGTATATGAGTTGTTTGCAGAAAGTTGCTAAATTGGCAATTTTTTGATATAATAATTAATTATTATAATATATAATATTATACAATAAATTATATATTTACATTACAATAAATATAATATAAAATTATACAATAAATCTTAGGATTCAAGAATCTCAGATATGAAAGTCATGTCAGAGGTACAAAACCCATCTTAGCAGGGACCACTTCTCCAATCCCAAATAACCATATAACTTCCATTTGAAGATTTCCCACCGCGCATGGGAAGCTCAATGTATGTGTTAAATTGGAAATAATAGGACATACTTTATAAGGTATTTGTGGGGATTAAAGAAGATAGTATGTGTAAAACATATTTCAAATCCTAACGTGACTTATAAATTCTGTTATCGGTATTGTCATTATTACTTTAAGACAAGCAATCCTACTTTAGAACAACTCTAATTATAAGGAAGGTTTTCTTTTTATCAAGGAAAAAAATCTGCTTCTCTGAAACATTCACCCATTGGCCCTCATTTTGCCCACTGTGGTCATCTAAAACAAAATTAATTCTTTTCAATATCCCAGACTATTCCTTTCCTCTAAGCTAAACACCCTTCTTCCTATAAACTGCCCCTTGTAGGGCATGGTTTAAGTATCTTCACCATCCCACACTCTCCTAGTTTCTAGGTAGTTCACTATCACCTTTATAAATCTTAAGAAGTGGCACCTACTATAGAACCCCAAATTCCTGATGCTATATGTCTATTGTAGAGTACAGCAAAACTATAAAATGTCTCATTTTGGACACTGTTCACACGGGGCCTGTCCCTATATACCCTCCTCTTCCTTAGCTTGTGTATAGTCCTGTGACATGGTCCCAAGCAAACTCAGTATGAATCCAGCTCAGTCTTCTTTGTGTTTCATCAGCTACACGAACAAGCCTTCTGCTCCCACAACTGCTGCCAAAATGCCGTTGTTTATGGTGAACACCAACTTACTCCACAGTACCCAACTTCCAGCTGGATGATCTCATGAAAAAGCTGGCAAGGGCCATGGCTAAGTGAACCCAGTTCATTAAGGTGTATCTCTTCCTGACTAGCCAATGACTTCGGGGGCTTCTCTGACTCAGGTGGGCTCTCTATAATATTACCAATATCAACTTTCCCCCCAAACAGGCATATAGCAAAAATTTCTGCATGCTGCTGACCAAGCTTCAGGAAATCCCTGGGAACAGGATCTAAATTAATTATAACGACATGAATGAAACCAGACTAGGTTAGAATGACATGCAACCTAGCTACTTATCCTTTTTTACACATTTAGCATTTGTGAAAAGAACCCTTCTCACTCAATGTCTTTATGATCAAAAATTCCGCACTTTCTCCATTCAATCTCTATAGGTCTGCTGTAGTTAAGAAACAAAGTTGTTTGTTTGGAGAGGGATTCTTCCTGCTCATTGTTTATCATTATTGTAAACATTGCAGGTTCAAAGGTAAAAATAAGGGTACCTGCCTTCAAGGAGCTTATATTATATTGAGGAAAACCTTGTATACACATTCACTAAAATGCTCAGGTCTTATTTACATGAACTTATTTTCTAACTAGGGAAGTTGGGCGGTGCAGTGGATAGAGTGCCAGACTGGGGGTTAGAAAGACATCTTCCTGAGTTCAAATCCTACCTCCAAAACTTATTAACTAGGTGACCTTGATCAAATCACTTAACCTGTTTGCCTCAATTTCTTCATCTACAAAATAAACTGGAGAAGGAAATAGTATCACTTCTGTATTTTTGCCAAGAAAACGCTAAATGGATAGGTGTCTGAGGGTGGATCCTAGCACTCTAACACTGTGTTACCTAGCGGCCCCTGACATTTTCTAGGACAGTGTCATATTTTTGTCTTTATTTTCATTTTCACCCTCTCTTGAAGTCTCCTTAAAATCTGTATTACTCAGTGAGTTCTTTCCGTAGCCATAAAGGCCTCTTGGAAGGCAGATGAGCATTTCCTGTTTGTATTTGATTTTTTCTTTTTGTCACAACCATGACCAAAGGAACAACAATATTAATTATGAAGGTAGCTAAATGGTTCAACAGATAAAAAATTCTGGATTTGGAGTCAGGGAAACATGAGTCTGAATTCTGCCTTAGACACTTAATAGTGGTGTGACCCTTGGCAAGTCACTTAATTTCTCTCAGCTTGTTTCCTCATTAGAACATGAGAAGGTTGAACTCAATGACCTCTAAGGACCCTACCAGCTTGAAATCTTTTATTTTATATGTGACTTCATTAGATAAAAAATACATGTTAGATAGATAGATAGATATAGATATGTAGAGAGCAGAATTCTTTTTGTATATAATATGTATTTCTGTGTGTATCTATCTATCTATATATGGAAAACAAGCAATTGCTATCTTCTTAATAATAAACCATTAAAATAGATGTATGTAAAAAATAATAGTAAATATTATAGAAATTAATAGAACAATATGTGAAAATCAAAATATTTCAGTTACCATACTTTATATCCATATGTCACATCTTTCACTCTCCTGATAGCTGATGGTTGCTAATACATATGACAACACTACACATATGTTGGATGATATTCGAATGTTCAGTTGGAGAAAATATATTTTGGATACTATCAGGATAAATCTGGATTCTTCAGCCAACAGTAATGAGCACTGTTTGTTAGTCTCCTAATTCTTCAATGAAAGAGCTGATGAAAAAGAAAAGCAAGGCATTAAAAGAAGCCATTTCCATGATTTCCATTTCTATTGTCACAGATCTGACCTAAAGACATTTTTATATTGTTTTTCATGGGTAGTAGCTGTATCTGCCTTATCCTAATATATTCAATGATCATACCTCTATTTGAGAAAAAAAATATCCAGAAGACTCCCAGTTATAATTCTAATTAAATGTCATTTGGGGACTAAAATAATCAAAGCTTATGGCATTGTCTCAGCTGATGATGATGGGAAGAGAGAGGGGTTGCATAGTTCAGCTTCTGGTCAGAAATGCCAGCTGGTTATTAGACTCCAGTAAATTTCATGCCCCAAAGTATTTATTGCTGCTATAAACTTCTAAAGAAAAGAATGCCAAGATGTATTGATTCTTCAATGGGAGACAAAGGTTCAATTGATATCTATGGGATTTATTCCTTAATAATGAATGGGGCCTTTGTGTCTCATCCAATCCAAGTGCCCTTCTCTCTTGTTACCCAACCTTCTGGTGATGTGTGAAGGTTATTATGGGATGAAAGAGCAGAAGAGATAGAATCTTTGTGCTCTTACAGAAGCTATGACCATTTGCTTTGGCAGAGTGTTCAAATAAATGAACCTTTTTCAGTCCTTCTTCACCCTCCCCCAACATGGAGGACCACTGATAATACCCCAGAGCCACATAGGGAGGCACTTGGAGATTGGGATTCAGAGAGGGTCGGGAGTCCGTGTTTACTTTCTCCTGTCATTTTCCCACTGTCACTACCAACCTAACCAGAATTTGGGTTCATCAAGCTGGTTCTTGATTCTTTTTGCTAGAAATCTCTTTCTGACTTTTTTTTTGTCTGCAATGGTCATAATGCCACAACCAAGAGATCCCACCCACTTCTAGGAATCTGAAGTTACCGAACCACACTTCCTTGGCCTCAAATATTCTTTAACTTAGAAGAAAGTAATTATTAAGAAATTCTGCCTTTGGTCTTCTCTTAGTCAGTTGTGAAATGGGGGAATTGAAATTCCAAGTTTTCATTTCCCAGAACAGTAAAGTTCATTCAATCTCTTTATTTCTCAAATTTCTTAGTCAGGGACCAGAGGTTAACATAAAGTAGAATTTCTACAGACATATAGGGGAAGTTTAAGATTAGAAAAGCACTTTGAGATCACAAGGTGAAAAAATCTGATGAAAGCAATGTCAACTACAGGATAAAGACAACCCTTTAAGCTGCATTTTAGTGCATAAGGCTTAGGTAAGTGGAAAGGAACTGGGAAAGTTGGTGAAATCTAGGAGATGAGAAAGGCTTAGCAACTATGTAAGGGAAACCATAATGGCTTATGCCTTTCCATCAAGCTGAACTTAGAAGATTTATAGGAGCTTCTTGGACTTTTGGTTGGTCTGGTCAATATGGAACAATTTTTGCTGCAGGCATTTCAAATTTGGAGATAACTCCTATAGAGAGCTCTCTAGAGAGTTGAGTGAACAAATAATGAATAATTTAATATAAACCATCACTACTACAAAAAAAAAATACATGTTCCATGCGTAACAGTGCTCAGGACTTGGCAAATAGTGCTTTGCCTCAGAACTCAGGCATTGGAGAAAAGTTTCCTCCCTAGAAAGGGGACAATTGCTAGACATCACAACTTTCCTTCTGGTCCTCTGGTTGCCACATCGAAGAGTCCTCTTATATCATCTCCCAAACTGGCATGGTATCCATCCATTGTATTTGTACCCATGGTAGGACTGTCCACTTTATTGACATCCCCCACCATCATCGCCACTACATAAAAGTCAACTGAATTTTTCAAGTCACCATTCACAGTCAACTGCATATTTGAGTAGATGGAGGAAAAGAAACAAGGTATGAAAGACTTTAGCTGTAGTATCACTTTCAAATGTTATGTGTAATTCCTAACCCAGATTCTAGATTCACATGGAACAGGTTTTAATCCTGGCTGTTGACTCCTAGAAGTTCTTTTTTCATTGAGATTCTCTAAGAAGTCACTTAAATAAAATGTAGATAAGCATTATGCTTAGGCATACAGAATGGTGAATGAAAGAGATCTTTTACTGCCACACAAACACCCAAATGTTTACTAAATGTAAATCATGAACAGATAAGCCTTTGTTTCACCTCACAGAAAATAGAGAACACAGAAAAGGATTGATAGGAACCAGCAAGCAGTATTTAAAGCACTCAGATATCCATTCCTTCCAAAAGGGAACTGATCAAGGTGGTATTTTGGAGGCAACATTTTGACATTCTGTCGAGTTGGTTCCCACAGAATCCTAGACAGTGTCCATAAGATACTCATAGATCATTCAATAGCTAACAAAAGGAGATTTACTTAACCCTAGTAGAAGAAGCCACTTGTCCAGGGTCAAACAGCTAGTAAGTATCTGAGGCTGTATTTAAAGTCATGTCTTCCTCACTCTAGGCCCAGATCCTGTCTACTCAGCCACCTAGATGCATATTGTTGTTCTACTAGGGTTGAGAAAATCTCCTTTTTGTTAACTATTGAATGACCTATGTGTGTCTCATTTTTTCTCCCAATATATAATATAAACTACCAGGCTATTGGTCTGAAATAGGGCTAGCCCAGAATACTAGCATCCCAGTTTTCAAATAGATCTGTGATTTTAGTGTGACAAAAGCCATCAGGGCTTTGTTTTCTTTTATTTCCTTGATGAGGTGACCGTTCAGATTTCAGACCCTCAAAGCTGAAATCCAACTTAGATAGAGGTGACCTCACCCAAGTGCAACATCCTTTGTAGTCTGGCCTGAAAGAGGGTCTAAGAGGTACCATTTTACTGAATTGTCTCTACTAGCAAGGATATTTGATTAATAAGAATGCTCCATTTCCAGATCTTAGCAGATGATTGAGACTTATAAGCACGGTCTACATGTGAGCATTTCTTTCATGTTTTATATTCTGTTGGAAATTTCTCGGTCATTTTAATATGCTTGTGGTAAATGAAACTAGTCAGATGAGGAGGTCTAAAAGGTCCCATGACTAAGCCATATCCAGCTTTTGTTCCAAAATCTATTGCTAAAATAAGATGCTTCAGAAGATTGTTCTTGTATATCTCCTCAGAGTTATGTAAAAGCATAAATAATTTGCATTTTTGTCAAATTAATGTTTCCTTGGAAAATATCCATCTATGTTATTACCCCTACTTAGGTTCTTTAAATTTGAATGAATTAAGCAAAGCAATGCTTTTTAAAAATTATTGACTAGTCAGAAATTCAATCATAAAACACTTGTAAATCAGTTACTTAAATTTCCTTGTATTAGTATTTAGCATTTCCATAGTACTTTATCTTTGCAAAATGCTTTTTGCCATCATTTATTTTTAATTAATTGTTTCTGCACACATCATAGATGAGATCATTGCATCATCAGGTTATACTCTATCTTTTACTCTGATAAATCATTTTGCCTCTAAGTGATCCTGTAGACTCTGGTGTCTCTGATTACAGGACTTCTCCCCTTACTCTTAATGGGTTACAGGATTTTTTTTTTGTATTTGATGGCCAAGGAGATGATAAAGGTAAGTGTGAATGGGACTGAGTCATTGGATAGCTGGAGATAATGGAGAGCATTAGTGGAATGGGCTTTTTCTGTTGGAAAGTGAAAAGAGATTTTCTCTTATTATTTATATTTTACTCCACCCCATCCTCACAGTTGTTGTGAGGAAAGATTACATCATAAATAAAAGAAATGATGATGTCTGATTACTGGATTCATGCTAACATCTAATAGTTCCTTCCACTGCCTGCGGTATATTCACATCTAGGATCCCTTGTCCATTATTCAATTAAATTCACTTCAACTCTGTGGTTCCCATTTATTGTTTTTGAGTCATTCCAGTCACATTCTACTTTTTGTGGTTTTCTGGACAAAGATATTGGAGTGGTTTGCTGTTTCCTTCTTCAGTTCATTTGACAGATGAGGAAACTGAGGCAAACAAGGTTAAGTGACTTGCCCAGGCTCACACAGCTAGTAAGTGTCTGAGGCCAGATTTGAACTCAGGAAGGTGAGTCTTTCTGACTCCAGGCCCAGCACTTTATCTACTGTGCCACCTACCTGTCTATAAAATGATCTCTAGAATCCTTTCCAACTCAGAGATTCTTTGATTTTTAAAGTTTCTGGATATCATTGACTTATCTCTTCCCTGAAGTGTGGAGCTAATTTCAATTAGCTAATAATGTCTGTCCTCTAGGATCTTGAATCCTTATTGGGAGAGGATTGAGGGTATGAGCCACTTAACAATAGAACTAAGAGCACCTTATCTTAGCTATAGAGCAAACAACCATTGATCATGTATGAGTTAGATAATAGATTGGCTTGTAGAGGTGGGGGAAGGATATTAATGCTTTGATTCCCAAACAAAGACAGCAAGTAAATTGCTCATGTTTACACTGACTTATAAACATTACATTGTTTGGTGTAATGGAAAGAAAGAGGTTTCTGAGAGCAGTATGGGAACTGGGTGAGTGACAAGCCCATCTGAGCTGGAAGGAGCTTCCAGGGCTATTTGGGAAGGATTTGTCTGATTGTTGACTTGAGGAAGAACGAGGACACCCCAAGGTCAGAATGTACCAGGGAAGGAGATTCCAGCATAGATTTTAATGAAGAGTTGACAAGATCCCTCAGATTTCTCCCCTTGCTAACCCCCCTACCCCTACCAATTCTCCTTCCCCTCATTAGCTACTTCCTTTTCCTTCCAGAGCCCTAAACCTCTTTCTTCTATACCCCACCCACCAAACTATCTTCTTCATACTCTTATTTGAATGAAAAGTATTCTATTACTTGGAGGGATACTCAAGGTCAGTTTAGTTTAATCCCTTTATATTTCAAATGAAGACATGGGGGCACAGATAGATAAAATTATTATCCCAGGGTCATACTACTACTAAGTGGCAGAAATGGGATTATAAACCAGCCCTTCCTACTCTTGCTGTTCATCCTTTGTTTTTCAAGAGGACCAATGATATCATGGGGGTAATGCCTTGACTTGAAAGTGAATTGGATTCAAAGTGAGGCAGATTTGCTCATGGTCATCAGTTTCTCTGTCTCTTCCAGAATCATTGAAGTCAATCATCAGGACAAAAGTTAGCACCACTGGCAATGACCCAGGATGGAGCAGATGACATTGGTGTCTTTGATGTCTGACCAAGCTCCAAGCTCTCCACAGAGCCTTCTTCAGTCAACTTCATGGCTGTTGGAATAAATTGTTCTCATCTACCCATTCTGCCTGGGAAAGTCTTCATATGCTTAGGGTAGATCCCTCTAATTCACTGATGGGTTTGAGGCATGTTGGTTACCCTTGGCATGCTTTAGCCAGCTTACCAGGATGTGATTATTGCACATACTACAGGTTTCTGGAGCCACAGGTGAGAGTTGGGTGAAGGTGGACACTAAAGGCAGATGAGAAGGACATGGGCATGTGTGTATATTTCAAAGACAAACCCAAAGGTTGTCACAGATTCTAAGTCCTGCTGCCTCGAACTTGGCAGACCCCATGCTTAGCAATATCAATTAAACTGAAAATCTATTATGCATTTCATATCAACTCCCTTAATATGCTGCTAGAAGCAGTTGGGTGGGACAATGGATAACATGTAAGACTGGGAGCCAGGCAGAACTAAGTTCAAATGTGTGTTCAGACACTTACTTGTCATATGACCTAGAATGAATCACTTAAGATTTCTCTGCCTCAGTTTGCTCAAATGTAAAATAGTGATAATAATAGTGCTTACCTCCCAGGGCTATTGAGAGGATAAAGTGAGATAATATTTGTAAAGTTCTTCACCAATGTAAAGCATTATGTAGATGTTAGCTATTGTTATTAGTGATCTTAATATTGAACTACAGTACCATTTTAGTAGACAGCACTAATTTATTCCTTGAATGCTATTGTTTACTGTTCTTTTTAAAAACAATGTTTAAAATAATAAACACTTGACTTTGTGTTTCTGGCTCACTTAGGTTCACAGCTTTCATCATTAGCCATGAATTTGTTTGTTTCTTATATTGTCATCTCCACTTACCCCCAATTTCATGTATTTATGGTATGTCCTCACTGAATGTCAAACTCTCTGAAGACACAGACACAATTTTCTCCATCTACTAGTATCATTGCTTCATATATAGCAAACAAGTCAACAAGTATTCAGAATGTACTTGTTATATACTGGGCAGTATGTCAAGCACTTAAGAAATGGATGTTGAATAAATGACAGTAATCTGAAAAAATGTTTCTATGCTTCATTGAATTTATGATTTCCTCTTTGTGAGTACTTATTCCTCTGAAGTAAATTTCACCTTACCCATGTTTCCCAGATTTTTTTCTCTTCTTTCCCATACCCTTTCACAAATTCTCTTTTGGGGGAGGAGTCATAGCAAGGGTCAGGAGGCTTTCCTTTGGATCTTTTGATCATGGGCTGTCCATTGATTATCTGACCTAATCTCCAGTATGGAACTAGCACACTTCTCCAAATGGCCACCTGATAGATCTTCTTTTTAAGACAGTCTCAAATGGCACCAGTATTATCCTTTCAGTCTCCTGACCTCTCCCACAGGTAGAGACACCTGCTGCTTCCAATTTTTATGAGAAGAAGAGTTGGGGGAGAAAAAAAGAAGAAAGTTCAAGGCAGACAGAGATCCAATGAAATAATGGAAGAGAAAGGAGAGCTTTCTCTGTTTCTGTGTCTTTCTAACTCTCTATATGCTTGTCTCTCTGGTTCTATCTGTCTGTGTCTCTCTGTATCTCTATCTGCCTTTCGAGGACTTTTGTTTGTTTTGTTTTTTTTTTTGGAGGGAGGAAGGCAGGGCAATTGGACTTAAGTTACTTGCCCAAGGTCACAGTGCTACTAAGTGTTAAGTGTCTGAGGCCAGATTTCAACTCAGGTCCTCCTGACTCCAGGGCTGGTGTGCTATTCACTGAACCACCTAGCTATCCCTAAGATTTTCTTGTTCAGCTGCTCTGTCTCATTTTGTTTCTCTGTAACTCTCTCTCTCCTCTGTCTGCCTGTGTCTATGTCTTCCTCTCTCCACCTCCCCCCACCCTCACCTCATTTCTTTACCAGCTCAAAGCTTCCTTACCTGGTTAACAGCAACGTTGTTTCACTCCTCTATGTTTTGCCTTCCCTAATAGAATTTAAGTTCCTTGAGAGTAGGGAACTGTTTTCTTGTATTTCATGATATTTCATGATTCCTTGTAATTGTATCTTCATTGCTTAGCTCCATGCCTGGTACATATTAAGCGCCTAATAAATGCTTTCTATATCTATTTAGAGCCCAAAATAAGGCAATGTCATGAAATCCTGCCCAATTTACACCTTATACTATGTAATATTTTAGCAGTTGGGTGGCTCAGTGGATAGAGTGCTGGGCTTTCAATCAAGAAGTCTCATCTTTATGAGTTCAAATTTGGCCTCAGGCACTTAGTAGTCAATTGACCCTGGGCAAGTCAATGAACCCTGTTTGCCTCTGCCTCAACTGTAAAATGAACTAGAAAAGGAAATGATAAACCACTTTAGTGTCTTTGCCAAGAAAACCCCAAATGGGGTAAAAAAGTGTTGGATATGATGGAAATGACTCAAATATGATATTTTAAGAGTTTTCACATAGAGCATAAGAATTTTTTTGTATAGTTTAGGTTTAATACTACTTAGAGATAATTTGGCTATAATTCTACTTAGAGACCAAAAATGAACTAGAGAATTTCACTAAAGCTGGGGAGGTGGTGGAATTAGGGTGTCTGTGATTGTCAGAGGAGAAAGGGATCTCA
This sequence comes from Petaurus breviceps papuanus, assembly GCF_028583685.1. Lineage (NCBI taxonomy): Eukaryota > Metazoa > Chordata > Mammalia > Diprotodontia > Petauridae > Petaurus > Petaurus breviceps. The sequence goes on along the minus strand of NW_027186457.1, from coordinate 3,291,601 downwards.
GATATAACATGATTTATAGAGCAGTAAACTAGAGTGTTGAAATGACTTACCCCCAAAACTCACCCAACTAGTTAGCATAGAGCTGTCTCTGAGTGCAGGAATCTTTCTTTACCTTGCTATCTCAAAGCCTGCATCTTATCCCTGGAGCATATGATGCTTAGACACTGCAGCCTTGAGAGCGAGAAAGAGAGAGAGAGAGAGAGAGAGAGAGAGAGAGAGAGAGAGAGAGAGAGGGAGAAGGG
>NW_027186457.1:3275321-3291259 GCF_028583685.1 Petaurus breviceps papuanus | reverse complement strand
GAGAGAGAGAGAGAGAGAGAGAGAGAGAGAGAGAGAAATAATGCCATAAGGAATACTTTACCCTTCTCCCTCTCCTCCCCTTCGACAAAGGAGTTGCTATATTGGCATTTGGGGTTTGAGTCTGAAGCTGTAGATTCTTTTCATTGATGCTTTGTTTTCTGTAGTCAGAAGTTCTGGGAAATTTTCTTGCATAATTACTTGAATTACAGTGTTCTAGTTTTTTGACTTCTTACATTCTTCTGGTCTACTTTAAATGTCTCTCTCCACAGTCTTTCTCTGAAATCAATGTGTTTTGTATAAACACTATATATTCTTTTTTTTTTGAGGGGGGAAGACAAGGCCACTGGGGTTAAGTGACTTGCACAAGGTCACACAGCTAATTAAGTGTAAAGTGTCTGAGGCCAGATTTGAACATATATCCTTTGGATATTATTGCTTTTTAACTTCTCTTCCTGATTGTTGTTCACTTCAGAATATTTATATTCCCAATCTGTTTTTCTTTCTTCTGTTTCTTTGGAAAGATTTGTGACTGTGTATTCAAGTTTTTCTATTTTGCTGAATATTTCTACCATCTGGTTCATAAATTCTGACACCACTAAGGATTAGAACTTTCCACTATTAATTCATAGAACTATCACCTTGTTGGGCTTCATGTTTTCATTTTCTATAGAAACAACTGTAATTGTTCTGCCCCCGGCACATAATTTCTCTATTGGGTTGGGTTGGGTTTTTGTTGTTATTGTTCTTTGTTTTGTTTTGAAGAGTTAGTGGAGACTGGAAAAAATATTTAGCCCCCCATCTTGTTGGAAACATAACTCTTTCTAGTTATGCATTGGGAGTTTTAAATATATATATATATATATATATATATATTTTCTTTATATTTATTTAAGTGTAGTGATTAAGAAAACCACTGATCTGCTAGTTCTGCTAGTTCTTCCCAATAACTTAATGAAATTGGAGTACAGATCACATTGGGAAGGACATTTCCAAAGCAGCATTGAGGAGCTCTATAATGTCCCTGAAATAACACAGAAAAATTCTCTTAATAAGTCCCTAGTGAATGGGGAGGGGGTGACTAGGTAACTCAGATTGATCAAATTTGTGAGTCCTTCCCACAAAAGTCTACATCTTGTCATCTCATTAAACCAATTGGGGGACTTATCAAATTGTCCAGGAACTCCCTTAAGTATTTCCCCAACATACTGAAATCTGGTATTGCAAAACATTACCATGGTATAGTGGAAGGAATGTTGCGCCTGGGGCTAAAAGATCTGGGTCTGAATTCTGCCTCTGCCACTTACTGGCTGTATCATCTTGGGCAAATTCTCCTCTGCGAGCTTCAGTTTCCTGATTTCTAAATCTAGGAGGCTGAAAGACATCATCTCTGAGGTCTCTTCTACTCTTAACTTTATCTATTTCTGAAACTAATTTAAATGTGTTAAAATAATGTTATGATTTAAGAAGCAATGTGGCATTATGTGTAGAGAGCTTGCCTCAGAGCCCTGAAGACTAGGGCTCAATTCCCATCTCTGATAACACACTAGTTGTTTGACCCTGGGTTAACATTTAACATCTCAGTGTTCTAGGCAACTCTTACAATTGTAGAGAAATCGCATACTTCCATTTTCAGATGGAGTTAGGAACTCCTAATACTAATGAAATAATAAGACAATGTCTTATTACTATAAAAATAATATGTAAGTAATATTAGAATATACTAAAACAGACCAAAGCATATATGTCATGTGTGACGTGAAGTGTTTCTTATTGCAAGAATTTCTCAAGGCAAGATGCCATTTTTATGGAGTAGCTATTGTAAATCAATAATATCCATTACATGTCCCAGGAAAACCAGCAACGTGAATGCTAGAAATAAACAGAAACAAATTTCTTCAACAGAGTCTCCTTCCACAGTCAATGAAGGCAGGAAGGAGGGAAGGGAGAGATCCATGCTTAATTTGCACCTTATCAGGCGGGGTTTCACCTATCATATTTCTCCTCTGCTGAGAGAGGACTGCTGAAAGTGCATTGTGCCTTCTCCTTTGCCTTAAATCTCCTAGCATGGCTTAACTCACCATTTCATCACATCTATAAGAATCACATTCAGCAAAAATCCAGGTGTTCCTTGGCTTTGGGCTCATGATCCCTTATATAGGCTTGTGAACCTCATCTACAATACAAGCAGAGCTATTGACTAGATTCATGAGGAAAAAAATGAATTTTCTTAGTCTTCTTTGAAATAGCTCTGCCCAGACTGCCTACAGAATAAGACAAAAATTATCTTTCCATTTGTGCAATATGCCAAGGTAATGATATCTGAATAGTAACTAACACATTAGAGGAACTCAATAAATATTAAATCAATTAATCTATCAAAAAGGCCCAAGTGAATCAAGAAAACCCCAGGAGAGACTTATTTATACTTCTAATAAATATTCCAGCAGATTGACTGACAGCAATACCCATGTTCTTTGCAAATATAATAAATATACTTTCATGTTATATAAATCAGGCTGAGGAGAAAGGGGAACATAGTACTCATTGACCTGCTTAGCATACCATAGGAGGGCTCAATGGAGATTAGAATAGATCAGAAAGTGGCAAGACAAACTAGGTAAAAAGTGGTGGGAACAAAAGTTGTCTATCTAGGATATTTTAAAACTTTTAAAATGAATCAGTAAGTCTATATTAAACACCTACTATGTGCTAGACATTTTGCCAAGCACTAAGGACACAAATATCAAGAATGAAATAAACTCTCCATGAAATAAGCTTAAGTTTGATTGTAAGCTCCTTGAGGGCAGGGTTTTGCCTGTTTTTGTATCCCCAGCACTTAGCAAAGTTCTAGGAACATAACAGGTACTTACTACATGTTTATCAATTGATTGCTTGATATTCTTATGGTGCAGACAACAGCATCAGTAACTATAACAACATTATATAAATAAATGAACAAACATAAATGAGCAGATAAATATAAGTAAGGAATCAAATAAAGACAATGTCTCTATATATACATATACATAATTATGTATATGTACACACACACACACAGAGTTGTTAAATACCAAGCAATTTGTATTTGAGAGAGGGAGGATTCCAGCAATTGGGGAAGGGGGTGAATCAAGAAAACTTTCTTACAGAAGAAAATTCTTGCCTGGGCTGAATGTTATAGGAAGGGAGGGACTCTGAAACAGAGGTAAGAGGGACAGCATTCCAAGTATAGACAGTAACCAGTGCAAAGGCCCAGAGACACAATATAGAGTATCATCTATGAGAAAGAGAGAAAAGGTCAGTTTGATTGGATCGCTAAGTGTGAGAGGGGTTGTGATATCTAGTGAGGCTGGAAATGTAGCTTGGGGCCAGGCTGTGTGCAAAGCCAAACAGTTAGCTGCCTGGAAAACAATGATTCAGGACCAAAATTTTGAATTCATATGAAAACAGTGTTCTCACACAAGTTGGAATCTTTATGCATTCCAGCAGCTTAGTGGGATGGATTCACAGGCTGCTCTTTCCATAATTAATGCTTGTAATTTGCCAATGTCTATTTTTCTATTTCTGGGATAATGATCATTTACTTAATGATATTGTGTCTGTGACAATATTTGCCAAATTATGTGCCATAGAACTTTGGGGTCCCCATGAGAAAATATTGTTGTACTGATCTCTTCCCTTCTGAACCATTAAATAGGAAGTTATATATTTATTAAGAGGTGAAGGAGGAGAATGATTGAGCTCCAGCTACCAAAATGATTACAGAGCTGAAAAGAAAAAAAAAGAGAATTCAAGAAAGAATACTGAATAACTGCTACAAATTAAGAGCATTTGGTCATGCCGATTGTAGTGGTTATTTGGTCTATAAGTAGATATTGCCTTAGCTTTGGAGGAGGTCCATATTGTACATAGAACCCCTTTCACTCAGTCCTGGACATCTATAAGTTGAGGAGGTTGCTTTAGAAATTCCAGGGCCAAATTTGGACTTCTCTGAGAAAGCGACTTAGATGTCTGTTTCCTTGATCCAGATATTTCACTGCTAGGCATATGCCCTAGGGGTATCAATAATAAAGAGCAGGGCATTATATACGACAAGCAGCATTATGGTGTGTGTGTGTGTTTGTGTGTGCGTGTGTGTGTGAGCCAAGAACAAGAAAGAAAGTAGATGCCCATTGATTAGGGGAATAACTAAACCCATTGTGGTGTATGAGTCTAATGGGAATATTATGGTACATTAAGAAATGATAAACATGATGAATACAAATTAGCATGGGAAGATCTATATGAAGAGATGCAAAGTCAAGTAATCAGTACCAGGAAATACATATATATGCATGTATATATAATGATTAATAATAATAGCTAGCATTTTATTATTTCCAAAGCACTTTACAAATAATCTTACCTATAACATGTACGTGGAGCCATCAACAACTGAACCCCAAAATATAATGACATGACTTGACATTTAAGAAGCGATCTGAGAACATTTGCAGATGTGGAGGTTCATGCAAATTTTATTTTTTTTATACATGTTGGTTACTTTTGTACAACTTTTTCTTTATTATATGGGATAGCTTTCTGGGAGGGATGTAGTGGAAAATGTGATGAGTAAACAAAAGATATAAATAAAAAATATTTTAAAATAAAGAAATTCTAGGCCATTAGACCAATATCCAAGCTTACCAATGATGCTTTAGCAGACGCAGGTGAAGTGATTTTGCATCTACCCAATTGATGCCCATTTGGAATTGTATATTTTTTTAATGTCATGTGTTATAATGACCTATGTGTTTGCTTAGCAAAGTGACTTTGTTGTTGTGTTATGCTTCTTTGCTGTTTTATGGAAGCACACCAAGTTACTCATGTATTATTCCTATAGTTAGAGGGAATCCTCAAACTGAACAGATCCATTTGAGTATTTATATGTTCATGTAATATGTTTCTGCATAGTGATTTATTTGTTTGGATATCAAACATACAATATCTCATGTTCTTCATTATGATATTTATAATATGAGTGGCTCATGATCCCTGTATAAATACTTTATATTAGATGCCTTCTTGAGCATTGGACTTTGCATTTGGGATTATTTCCTGTCAAAATATTATATGCTTTTGCGATACTTATGATATATATTCACTTGTATTCCATGTGTCTGTAAAGGACTGCAAATGTTTTACTAGGGGACAATGCATCATCTATTTTGCTATTTGCCCCTCTGCTCTACAGCCCAGAGCTTTTGTGATTGGCTACCCAGAGACACAGTAAATGAACAGAGGGGCATAGCTATAGCAAAGAGGTGACCTGCTTAGGGTCAAGGTCATAAGGGAATGCAAAGCTTTTTAAAGTCGGTACAACTTCTCTCATAAGTCCATGTAACTACCCTCAGTCACATTTCCTGCATTCTCTACTGAGAGATAAATGAGAGGCAGATAGAATGAAAGAGATTATCTAAAGTAATATTTGTAAAGCACTTGCACATAGCTTGATATATAGGATGTGTTTAATAAATACTTGTTTCCTTCCCTTCCCCCTTTTCATCCCTTTCCTTTTCCCTTTCCCTTTTCCTATTCTTTTCCCTTTCTCTTTCCATTCCCTTCCCATTTCCCCTTCCCTTTCTGAGCCTGTACTTTGTCTTAAGAGTAGAGTCATGTCTACCTGTATGCACCATATACTGAATAGTAGTATGTCAATGCTGTTCATCATAGCTTATCCCTATTCAACATATTTCTTAATTGTTCATTGTATGCAAAGCACTCTGTTAGATATTAAGAAAGACATATAATCTCCATCCTCACAGAATTATCATAAACAACTCTAAGATACAATATTATGTAGTAAGAATATCAGAGACCCACAAAACAGTGCTCTGTGAGATCTGAATGAGTTCATCACAAACCAAAATCCATCATAGAAGATGTCTGTTGGTTTTGGCTTTGAATCTGACAGGTGAAGAGCGGAAGACAGGGTATTTAAAGACCTAGGGAACAGAATGAACAGAGCAAAAAGAGTGAGAACACAGTGCCTATTCACTGGGCAGAGAGCTGGCGAGTTTATTTAGTTGGTAGAACATACATAAGGGAATAATATAAGATAAGAATTGCCTTTAGGAAATTGCATAGTATATTCCATGACCCTTAATCTTTCATCTGAAGAATTTCAGTTGAATTTCACCCAAAAAGTACTGAAGAGGGAAATGGGGAAGATGAATAAGTTGTAACACAATGCCAACAAATAATTGCGTGGGAGAAGCAGTATAAAGAACCTCATCATAAAGATGAGCAATTGGAAAAGAAGATGGGTTGATCACAAGGTGAAAGCAAGAAATAACTATTAGATGGCCCATTCCTTCCATCGGTATCCATACAATGGCAAGAGACTCAGAGGCAGGGGTGTGCTAGAGCCAGCTTTTTAGGCTCAGGAAAGCTGATTACTAAATTTTGAGTGTGTGCATTTTCACTTTAGAAATCTGAAAATGATACAAATCAGGACTTGATTTATTGTTTTATTGATTTATAGACCTAAGAAAGTGATGAAGAAACATGTTAGTCTGGCAAATTAAACTTAAAAGTGTGCCACACACACACAGTTTTTCCAAGGTGATTATTAAATATTTTCCAGCACACTCCTATCTTGAGGCCTTCCCCCAGAATTCTGGATGAACAGCTTTGCAGTGGACCTTTGGGAGAACATGTAAAAAAAAAGTGCTATGGATTCCCAGAGATCTGTACTGTTAGAGGGAGTGCCCACTGGTATGAGATAAAAGGTGAGGAGGTATCACAATGTGAAGGGGCTTAAATTCCAGGCAGAGAAGTCGAAACTTTATTAGGTAAGCAATAGGGAATTATTGAAATTTTTGTGATGGATAGAAAAATAGATAGATAAAGCATTGACTAAGAGCTTATATCAGGCACAGTGCTAACTTCTGAGGATAAAAATATAAGCACAAAGGAAAACACTTCTTTCTGTTAAGGAGTTTACATTCTAATGGAAGAGAACCACCCAAAGAATGGAGGACTGGTCCCTTTGCAGGGGCAAGATACAGAAGGAGTCCAGGGGGTCATTCATGGCCTGACCCAGGTTTAGAGTGAGCATGGCTGGGGAGCATATTTCCTCAAAAAGAGGTTCAGGCAGAACTCAACTATCAGAAGAGGAAACTGTGGAATGGAGGAATCATCAGTAAAAGAAGATAGTGGGGGCAGAGGTCCAGAAGGAGGCTGAGCCAGATTTTGAGTGAGGAGTGATGTATTTACATCTATATGAAAAAAAGAAAGAACGTTCTGGGAGCATCGCCAGTCTATTTGATATAGAAAATGTGCTATACATATATCATGCAGTGCTTAGTATTGACCCTGGTAAATAACAGTGAAAAACGAATGCTTACCATAGATTTATTAGTTTTACCATATATGGACTGACCTGGGACCTCCCTATAATAAGCTCCTCAGGCTCCACAGTGTGGGTCTATATTTTAATTGAAACCTGGTGTAAATCATGAAAACAAAAGTATCTGGCATTTCAAGTGAGCCTCAAATATGCTTAATAAATGCTTATTAAATTGAATTGAAGCTATCATCTTATCATCTCAACTAATCTTTAATTCCAAACTTCTGGAAAGAGCTGTTTCTACTCATTGTCTCCACACTTCCCATTCATTACTCAACCCTCTGCAATCTGGCTTCCATCCCCACCACGATAGTTAAACTCCATTTTCAACAATGAATAATGACCTCTTAATCCTCATATCCAATGATCTTTTCCCGGCACACCTCCCCCTATGATTTTCTGCCTCCTTTGACTCTGTCAGTCTCCCTTTTTTTTTTAAACGTTCTTTCTTCCTTTGGCTTCTATTATACCACTTTCTCCTCATTCTCTTACCTATCAATCAATCTATCAGCAAGTATTTGTTAAAAATATACTATGTGTCAACCACTTTGGTAGGTACCAGAGATACAGATACAAACAATGAAACAATCTTACTGTAACGCAATTTAAATTCTAGTGGCTAATACCTATCTGATGTTTCCTTTCTCTTCTTCAAATGGTTCACTTTCTTCTGCATTTTAAGGCAGGTTGAATCTCAAGATTTTGTTCTTAGTTCCTTCCTCTGCACTATCTTCACTCTGTTGCTTTTTTTAAGACCTAGCTCTGATTATGCCATTCTCATCCTTAAAAATGTTTGCTAGTTCCCTGTTTCCTCTAGGATAAAATATGAAGTCATCAGCCTGCCCTTGAAGGTCCTTCACAATCTGGTGCTGGTCAACCTTGCCAGATTAATTCACATGCTGTATTTCAGTCAAACTGAATTACCTGCTATTCCTTAAACTTGGTATCCATTTTCCATCTCAGTGACTTTGCACAGGCTAGTCCCAAGGTTGGCATGCATTACTTTTGTCTGTCTACACCACAGAATTCTTAAATTCCTTTAAGACTCAGCAAAAGCAACATAGAAGTCTTTTCTGATCACACCAGTTGTTAGCATTTTCCCTCTCCTCAAATTATGTGCATTTGGTATCCTGTAAGAGATTGTAAGCTCCTGTAGGGCAGAGCATTTTAATTTTCCTTTGTAACTCACCATGCCTCCTTGTACATAGTAGGCAGGTAAGAAATGATTCGTGAATTAAATTTATTTCCTGAGAATTAAAATCACATTTGATCATTTAAGAAAGTATGATACAATCCTTTAGAGAACCATGTTTCTAACTTAAGCAAATAAGGGATAAACATCAGCCAGTTATAAAGGTAATTCATCAATTCATAGCTATTATGTTATAATGAGTTCCTCAGTAACTGCACCTAGATGTGATTAACTGACTATCTTTCCTTCAATTCCTGGGATGAATTTTCAATGACATCAGTTTACAATGAAACTACTTAAGTGGATTTCAGATTCAGCTCCTTTTCAGATGAGTGTTATGATAAAGGAATGAGGAAATTTACCTTGAGTGATGGAGAAGTTAATATTTTAATTAAGAAAGTTACATAATTTTATGAACAATGATCACCAAACAAAAATGAACATTTCCATATACAAAGTAAAATAGAAAACTAGGATTATAAATGAAATAAGTCTCTATATACAGGCTTACCTTTCATTTTTGAGTAGAATAAGAACAATAAATTCAATATATAACTTTAAAGTTGTCCAACTTATCTGTATTTCCTTCTGAGCTTTCTTCTGCTCTCTTTTGTGCACTTAAAAATGCTTTAATTACCCTTCATTATATATATATATATATATATATATATATATATATATATATATATAAATACTCAAGCAAAGCAAATTCCTTCATTGGTCAAATTGGAAAATGTATGTCTCATCTTGACTACAAGCATCTTTCCTTCTGGAGGTGGGTGGCCTTTTAAAACTTTGGCTAATCATTATATTGAACAAAATTCTTGAGTCTTTCAAAAGTATAGGTCTTCTTATTCTTATTCTGTGTTGTTGATAGAATATAAATTGTTCTTATGTTTCTGCTACTCTCATTCTTCATTTGGTTCATACAGATCCTCTCAGGTTTCTCTGAAACTGTCCCTTTCATAATTTTTTTTTTTTTTGCCTTTTGGAGGGAAATTGGGGTTAAGTAACTTGCCCAAGGTTACACGGCTAGTATTTTTGTGTGGGTGTTAAGTGTCCCAGGCTGGAACCTAACTCTGGTCCTCCCAGCTCCAGGGCTGGCGCTTTACTCACTGTGCCACCTAGCCGCCCCTTTTCCTAATTTCTTATGACCCTATTCTTAAGTTCATATATAAAAACATCTTGAGCCAATCTCCCATTATTGGGTACCCTGTTAGTTTCCAGTTCTTTGCTATTTTTATATGGGTATTGATAGGAGTTTTTCCTCTGATAATTTCTTATTTTTAGCCTTTGACCATTTATCAATTGGAGAATGGATGTCATTCTTATAAATTTGAATGGCTTTAGAAATAAAAGCATTATCAGAAAAATTTGCTGCAAATATTTCCTCTAGTTTCTTCCTTCTCTTATAATTTCAAATGCATTAATTTTGTTAGTTCAAAATTGCCCATTTTACCTCCTCTGGACCTCTCTCTTATTTGGTCAGGGACACTTCCCTTTTTTCCTGTATCTGACAGGTAATTTTTTCTATGCTTTTCTAATTTGTCTATGATGTAGCTCTTTTCTTCTAAATCACGTACCCATTTGGAGAGTGTCTTGGTATATGTTGTGAGATATTGATCTATGCCTAGTTTCTGCCATATTGCTTTCCAGGTTTTCCAACAGTTTTTTTTTCAAATATTTGAGAAATGGGATGTTTTCTTCCTCTCACTCCACTTTTATTATTACAAAGTCATTTTCTGACCAAAATTCACTAAATTGTGATGTAAGTTGAATTTTTGTTTTATTTTATCATTTTTTTAAATCCAGGAGGAGATTCCTTCTACCAATGAAAATTAGTAACTATTTTTCAACTTCTGGTCTTAGAGGTTTGACTGTGACACAAGAGGTTAAGTGACTTGCCCAGAGACATAAAGACAGTTATTATCACAGATGGGACTTTAAACCATCCTGCTCTTGGGACCAACTCTATGAATTATTTAGAATGTTTCATATTTATTTCTCCATGACAGTTACCACCTTATACTCAATGCTCATGATCATTTATTTCTATAATCTTTTTAACTGGTTTCTCATCTACATTTATTTTTAGTTATCCTGTTATACATTATATTTAATGTCACAGCTAACTAAAACTCCTTTTCTAATTAGGGGTAAAATAAGTAGATGAAGTGATTCAAATTAATTTCACAAGGGCTTTTTATTTTTTTTATTACAAATATTTATTTTGACCAGCATTTGTTACCTCTACTTCTCACTTCCCTCCCCAAGTCCCAACCAAACAACAGCCACAATAACAAAACAAAAATAAAACCCTCATAAGAAATGTGCATATTCTAGCAACATAAATTCCCATACTGGCCTTGTGCAAAAAAGTGTGTCTCTCATTCTATATTTTTAAGCTCTCTGGCAAGAGGTACACAATGTTTTGATCTTTAGTCCTGTTTCTCATTGTAAATGGAAATGTTCCCATTTGATGATGTTGGCTAAATACAGAATAACAAAGCAATTTGAAAAATTAAAAGGGGAACACAGACCACTCTCACTTTGGTCCAACCCATTGTATTGAATTGGTGGAAGGAAATGGATGAGAATCTCATGAATGACAGGTGAGATATGCATCACTGGAGGGAGCATGAACATTGAGGAGATCACAAATTCATCTGACTATATTGAATTTTTTCAATAGTACTCCCAAGGATAAATGAAGTTGAGTTATCCCGTTGCTTGAAAGAATCAATAGAAGAATTCATGTTAAGGAAGGAGAATAACAACCACAACAAACAAATTCACTGTATTTTCCCATATTTATTAATATCACATCTGCTAGGTATCATTTGTCTGGCAATCCTCTCTTCAAAATGTTTTTAAAGGCATGCCTGCACATCTTAGAAGAGAGCACTTTCATTTGTTAAAATTTGTTTTATGACCTGAAAATTACAGGTTAAATGGTTTTCTTTAGATGATTTGCCCTAAATTGGGTACATATTAACACTTCAGATTACTCTGTCATTTTTTTCATACTGAATAGATGATAGCACACTGGGGACATCCGATTTATTAAAAGCCTCTAAGCTGCTACCCTTTGCTCTCTAATTAGGCCTTCGTTGTTACTGTGTATTTCAGGAAAATATGACTCTTCCATTCTTCAAATCTAATGAGCTCCAGCTGGGGAGGGATTAGAGCGGGGTTGATTCGGAGTGGATTTAACCTTTGTGTGGTGGTGTTCTTCCGGATTATTCAGCCTTGAGGGCATTCTGCTGAATAGTGGGGTTCTGCCAAGCTAATCATTGCTACATTAGTGTGGACTCTCCTGTCATTCACTTAATTTCATGATAACACATGGATATCTCAATAGCAACATCTGGAAAGTTACTCAAGGAATTTCTTGTCAAGCATTTTTATTCACTGTGTTGAAGAGATGGAGAAACAGAGTCCAGGTGACTTTCTTGGAAATATTTTTTTCAGGATATTTATAGGACTTCAAATATGTCTGATACCACTTTTATTCCAGAAAAAACATCAATTCTTCTAAGATACTAACTCTTGGCTATTCTTTTCTTTTTTTAAGCAGTTTCCTTTTAAATATAGCAAGGTGCCATGCTAGAACACCTCCATAAATAAAGATTTGGATAAACTTTTCACTAAAACAGGTCCTCTGTATTTATATGGTGATGCATAGTGCATTTTTTACTCCATAACACAAAAAGGAAATAGCAAGGATATTATCTTCTACCTAAATCCCGTTCAAATGTCTCTCTCTGTCAGATATTCCTTGACCCTTTCAATTCTCATTTGAGCATCTTAGCCCTAAAAATGCAGCAGATATATTATGTATTATGCAATTTATACTAATTATATTCTGATATATTCAAACATAGTTTCAAATCAGAGTTCCAATGAAAGGTTCTTTACCTTGGATCTATGAACTTGTTCTTTGAAAAAATAACATTTTGATAACTATGTTGATATAATTGGTTTTCTTTCTAATTCTATGTATTTTATTTCATGTGTTTAAAAGCATTTTTTTTCTGAGAAAGTTTCCATGATTTCACCAAACTGCCCAAGAGATCCATGATTTACAAAAGTTTTAGAACTATTGATCTAAAATGAATGGAAGTGATCACAAATAGTGTTTTTGTTGGGAGAAAATAAAGGACAAAAAGGGTATCTGAGAAGACATTGGCAACTATTGGCTCTGAATGCTTATTTTTTCATTTTTATCACTTTTTTAAAAAATAGTATGGGTAGGTATGGAAGACATACTTGATAAGAAAGGGAGAAAAAAACAGTCAAGAGATGTTTATGGCCACATAGTTTACTGAGAGATAGAGTAAATATAAGATCTTGCTAGATGTCTTTATTTTCTGGTGATGTTAGAACTGAAAGAATAATGTAGTCTTGGCATCTCATCCCAGATAATGTCACAGACCAGTACATTCACTTGATGTAAGATTTCATGACAGAACATGATTTTGCTCAGTTATCTACTAAGTAGGAAAATACGTGTTCAGTAAAAGTATTTGCCAATGTCCTTTTCACCTTATGTTCAGTTTTATGGAAGAGCTCCTGGGTAAATCCCAAACAGATTGTCAGTCGATTTCAAGAGTCTTCAAATTCTCTCTTTCAAAGATGACATTGAACTAGTTGCATAAAGTCCTAAGGCCCTGTGAAACTATAAAGTCTGTCACAAAGTTCTAATCATCTGTATGAAAAACTATGAATAAAATGCTTACAATAATGATACTTTTATTTAAATAGTGCTTTAAGGATTATGATATGTCCTCTCCCAATACAGTGCATCCCCTAGACCATTGATCTTGCTTGCTATCCATTTTTCATAGTCATCATCCTGGAATCAACCCTTATGGAGAAGGGGCCAGCCCCTTCTGCCAACTGCCAATCAACTGCTACCCATAGGACAGTCAAATTAGCCTAGCTGAAGCATGAAGGAACTCTGAGGGAGAGATAGGAGGCAATGTATGCCATGCAAGTCAAAATACCACCACCTCCTTGACCACCATCTCCCTTTACACACTAATGGAGACAGAACAGGACCCTAAAATAGGAAAATTTCCAGCCCACTTCCCTCAGGCATTATTTTGAGAAATAGAGAGGTGGTATGCCAACTGCTCAAGCAGCTATGGCCATAGCTATTGATGATCCAGAAAAGAAAGTTCTTGACAACAAAGTTCTTGGCACTGTCAAATGGCTCAACATTAGAAATGATGTGTTTGTCAGTGGAAATGATATTAAGGAACAGTCATTGCCATTTGATTTATTGTTACATCCTAAGGACTATGGGACTTTTCCATATATGTCTTATCTCCCCCATTAGAACATGAGCTCCTTGAGATCAGAGACTGTCTTTATTTGCATTATGTCTTGTTGGTGTCTCCAGCACTTATAGGAACTATTTAATAAATGCTCTATTTATTTATTCCTTCATTATTCATTGATCTTGTTTTTACCACTACTGATATTTTTAAGCCGACTTTATAAATGAAGAAATAGAGACTCATAGAAGTTACCATGGTCATGTAGCCAATAAGCTTTGGAGGTGGATGACAAATCCAGATCTCACCTGACTCCAAATATTTTTCCCCTATACCATGCTGCCTCACAGACTATGAAACCCAATGGGAAAGGTGATTCATTTATGACTCTTTCAATTACTTTTCTTTAAATTAACAAACCTTTTTCTTTCTCAGATAAATCCCATTTACAAATAATCCAAAGAGTACTTCAATGACCTATGTTATGTGTGACCAGGCCACATCTTGTTATCAGTGCTGACTTGCCTGCTAGGAGTGCCAACATAGATTATTGGGAACATGGCCAACCAAAAAAGAAGTGAGATGGACGGACATGGCTGAAATACAGTAGAGCAACATCTCAAGTGGTGCCCTTGTACCCCAGAGTAAAGCCTATGGCACAATTCCTCTCTGGAGAAATTATAGAAAATCATGAACAAGAAATCTCATGGAATGAGAGGGTATCAAGGGGTTACAATTTGTATCAGTTGTGATCTATCCACACCAAGAAAATTAGATTCATCAAAATATCTAAGTGAATTATATTCAATCTTGAATTTAGTATAGCCTTTTGATTATATCTCATCTTCCTAATTTGACCATAAGTTTATTGAGGCCAAGGACCATGTCTTCTACTTCTTTGTACAGTATCATTTATACGTACAACAGTGAAGAATCTATAGGACAGGCAATATACACTAATTTATTCACAATATGTGAGATCCTAGAATACTAGCCAATACTCATTTATTCATAAAAGAGGTCATAGAAAATAATATGATGGTCAACTTTTAGGAGAAGATTTCACCATCCGAAATGAATATTTTTAATAGATGGGCATATGTAAGAACAATATCGTATTATATACTCTGTTACTCCTTGAAATTCAGGATAGATTACATTTCATTCAAGAGGTCCTACCAGATTTGCCAGGAGGATCTCACATGGCATAATCATGAAATACCAATTCCAAGATAATTATCATATGAAGGCTTCAATGTACGGATTTGTATTGACATTTACTTTTCTTAATGTTCCATGCAAGATAAATGATACCAACTTCTCTGATTTTGTATGCAGTTATATGAACTACATATTTGTACAGTGAAGGGTATAACAATATTCTGAACAGAGATTTTTTTAAAAATCTGTTTATTGAAGGAATTTAGAAGGAACATTTTCTATATTGCATTTACTGAAGGAACTTTTTACTGCAATCAAAGTAAGCACCATACAGAATTCAATGGCCAACATCTCCTTCATCAAATTTTCAACTAGAACACTGGAGTCAGTTAACCCTTAGACCATGGGCTTCTTAACCTTTTGTTTCTCATGGCCCTCTTTGGCAGTCAGGTGAATTCTGTGGACCTTTCAGAACAATGTTCTTAAACTCATAAATTAAAATACATGGGCTTACAAAGGAAATTAATTATATTCAAATATAGTTACCAAAATAATTTTTTAAAAGTTCATGGACATTTTTTTAAAGTTTTAAGAACCTTTGCCTTAGACCTATTGTATTAGTATAATTTTTGACTCTCCAGAATTCTCTGTCCCCTGTTATTTAACATACTTCTTGTTAAGGAATGTCTAGACGTTCACAAAAATACATATTTTGAATCCATTATACAAATATATATATGTATATATACATATCTACCTATCTATCTATCCTTCTATCTATCTATCTATCTATCTATCTATCTATCTATCTGTCTGTCTGTCTGTCTGTCTGTCTGTCTGTCTGTCTGTCTGTCTGTCTGTCTGTCTGTCTATCTATCTATCTATCTATCTATCTATCTATCTATCTATCTATCTATCT
>NW_027186457.1:3195945-3275311 GCF_028583685.1 Petaurus breviceps papuanus | reverse complement strand
TCTATCTATCTATCTATCTATCTATCTATCTATCTATCTATCTATCTTTATCCCCAACATAACAGAATCATGCAATCTCAATGACCTAAAAAGCATTTCATACAACCATGATCATTTTGTTTTTGTTTTGTTCTGTTTTGTTGAAACAGGAATCCCTTTCACAATATCACTGACAAATATTCATTGAGAGTTCACTTGAAGGCTGCCAATGATGAAGACACCATTACCTGTCTCCCTGGGAATCCCATTGTATTTTGGGATTATTAGAATTGTTAGAAGCTCTTGCTTATATGGGACCAAAAGCTCTCTGTCTCTGTCTCTGTCCTTGTCTGTCTCTGTCTCTCCCTATCTCTATATAACTTCTGTTTAATATTTTAATTTTCCTATGTTGGACCGAGCAAGATGAATCTTTCCTCTGCCACATGACAACCTCTACTAGACCTCACAAGTGATGAGCAATTTTGTTCTCTCTCTCTTGTTAACTCCTTATTGTTCTTCCCACACTAGACGTTCTAAACTTTTCCACACTCCTCATTCCCCTAATTATATTTCCAACTCTTTCATATTTAGCAGAAATTCCCACTTATTTTATTGGGATTTGGATTTTCCAACTTTAGTTCCCTAACCTTCCTCTTTTATACACTTGTCATATACTTGTCACTGTGTCCTCCTTACCACCTCCAGACTTTTCTATATTTTTAGCCATCATCTCCTTGCCTCCTGACACAGAGGAAGAGGTGATCTTCTTCCTTTCCATACTAACATCTCTATATTTACATGCTAGATCTAATGCTTTGATTACATGCCAGAGATACAGAGGTGTGGACTCTTTAAGACATTAAGATAAACAGGACTTTTGTCATGTCTGGTCAAAAGAAATCCACAAATCTCCAGCTCTTACATCATACAATTCATCTCGTCCATGATCCCATAGTAAGTCCATTTCAGTGTAGGTCCAGGTTTCTTTGCCTGACCTGTTGCCTTGGTTACCTCTGATTGCTTCCATACTCCTGGTTTACTAGACCTAGATTCTAGAATTTAACTTTATTTTGTATTTATTTCCTTTAACCAACCCTCTGTTTCTGCTCACATTACCTTTGCTGACTCTGATCTGACTTCTGATCTGAGAAACTCCTTAGAAACCCTTCTCTTATTCCTCTTCTGATGTAATCTAGAGAACTCCAGCTTTTACTTTTATCCCAACATATTTTAGCTATTAACAATAAATGCTGGCTACTGCAGTTCCCACCAGGCAGACTTCTGCTCTCTGCTATTAGCCTCTAGTCTTTTATAGCAACCAGCCCATCCTGGACTCTGCTGCCCCATGCTGGGTTCTAATGATGTAGATCCATAACGAGGACTTCTTAATCCCAGAGCAAATTGAGCTGGGGGAGGGGTGTTACAGAGTACAGTACACACTGGATATAGTAATGGTAGGATAAAGAACTTACCCCTCATGAATCCTGGCCATTTATCCATGGGAGCATAAGCTGTTCTTGATCCTATAACCATTGGTAAAAGTCAGAGGTAAGGGGAGAGAAGCAGTAGCCATGGAAGCATAACAATATGGGAGGAGAAGAAGGATATAGCAATGGTATTTGAGAGGAAAAAGTACATTAGAAAAAGCTTGCTGGAATTGGAGTCAATGGACCTGGTTTCAGTTACCCTGTACTAGATATAATTGTTTTATGGTAATGGATGTAAAGATTAACCCATTCTTCCTTATATTCCATGTCAAGGCATCAATAAAGAAGGTTGCTTTCTTGTAGATATTATTATTGCAAATAGCCTGCTCTCATGTATCTTCTATTGGGGAATATAAATGATTCCTTATCCCGAGCCTGCAAACATACTCAGGTCTTCCTTATCCTAAAAAATAAAAAAAAATCTAAATTTGACCGTCCTAGTTCCAAGCTCCTAGCCTTCTTCTTCTTTCTTTAACATTCAGTTTTTCAGAAGTGCTGTGCCCACTATCTCATCACCATATATTTTCTGCATGTACAGTCTGGTTTCCACCCTTGCCAATCTTATTAAAGCTGCTTGCTCCAGCATTATAATTGTCTATTAAATGGAAAAATAAAAGGCTTTTTCCCAGGTGCTAACTCTCCTTGACCTCTCTGTAGCATTCAACTATATCAATCTTCCCATCATTCTTGAAACTCTCTTCCTAGGTCTTATATGATAATGCATAATACTAATTTTCCTCTTCTTTCTATGATCAGTTCCTTGCTAATTCTTCTTCTCATTTAATATGGCTATTCCCCCAAATTCAATCTCTCCCCATAGTTTTAACTATCACTTTTTAAGGGATGAATTCTAAATCTTTATTCTTAGGCTTGAACTCTTTTTCCATACTCTATGCCTTTACTGCAAAATAACTATTCAATTTTCCAACCAGATATACTGCAAGCACTTCAAATTCAACATATCTAATTTTATTATTTTCCCCCTGAAATCGGCTCCTCCTCTTGACCTCTGTTTCTCTTGAAGATACCACCATTCTCCTCTTGATAGGAATTAAAAATTCAAATCCTTGCTTATGCCCTTTCCTTCTTCCCCATGAACCTAGTCAATACCTGCCTTCTGATCCTACCTCTTACATTTATTACTTTTGGGACCTTATTCAAGTGATTTAACTTCCCTGGGCCTCAGTTTCCTCATCTGTAAAATGAGGCAGTTGGAATAGATAGCTTCTGAAATCCATTCCTATTCTAAAACTATGACCCTATAATTCTCTTGGCTATCCATTCCTTTATAATGTTATTAAAGTCAGTCTTTCCTTTCCATTTTCTTTCTAATTTTTCTATTTCTTTTCCATTTCCTTTCTACCTTCGACCAACCAAATTCATGACCTGATCATTTCATGCCTATGTAACAGTAATAGTCTCCCATGGTACCCACTGGACCTGGCTTAGCTCCCCCAACACCATTACCTGATGACACCAACTCATCCCTTTGCCCATTTTCCCAAGACCTACATAAGTGGTACCCTCTGCTGAGTTCCCAAAACCACTGTTTTTCCAACTTTTCTGGCCTCCCTACCATCAGAACCCCTGTGGGAGAAGATTACAAACTTTCTTCCATGCCTCCCTCAATGGCCCTATGCCTTAAAAATTTAACCTCTTAGACATTTAAACTAAAGTTACTTTAAAACTACTTTTTATTCTGATACTGTTATTTCATCAGTATAAGCAGCTCCAGGTGAGGAATTTCCTTCACTAATGCAGATAGGCTCCTTACAATCTTAGACACTTTCCTGGGGCATGAAAAGTTAAATTACCCACCTAAGGTCATACAGCCAGCATGTAGCAGACAGAAATCAGTCTTCCTGACTCTGAGGCTGGTCCCTAATTGCTTCCCACTCTGCCACTCTACTTCATAACATGAGAGAAGAAACAGGTATCTGAAGAAACAGCCAGGGGTCAATACTTGGAGTCAGGAAGATCTCGGGTTGTATCTTGCCTCACATTAGCTTTATCACCCTAGGTAAGTCACTTAAGATCTTTGAAGTTCAGTTACTACATATGTAAAATGGGAGTAATAATAGTTTATTACCTCACAGAACTTTTTGAGGATCAAGTGAGATAAGGCATATATAAATGTTAGTTATTCTTAATAAAATAAGGTTAATGCTACCTCTCAAAGCTGCTCAAGATAAATTTTTTAATTTATTTTTTTATTTTAAAAAATTAAAAAAATGTTCCTTTTATTTTTAATTTATGAAGTAAAACAAACATTTCCATAACATAATAGAATTAAAAAAATTCTTTGAAATGGCAATGTTTTATGTACAACTTATTATTCCTTTTACATATATAATGAAGCTATATAAATTTCTTTTTTTCTCCTCTTTCCCTCCCCCTGCCCTAGAGATGGCTACCATTATACATAAATATGTATATGTTTATGTGTGTATTTATCAATGTATGTATGTATGTATAAACACACACATATATAATTTCCTGATTCTAACACTCTTGTTTTCTCTCATGTAGATTAATGGGAGGGGAAAATGTATAAGAATGAAACCTAGCCTAGTGGGCAAGGCCATTGTTTTCTTTCTTCCTAACCACATTCTTAGCCATTTGTATGTACAGGAACGTGGACTGGACTTGTGATTTCATTGGCATAGAGAAACTCAGGTGAGTCACCCTGGGCAAGTCACTTTATATTCTCAGAGAATAGTAGAGGCCACTGAGGGAATTGACCTCTCAGTTCTCTAGGCAATTTTTGAAGACTTTGAACTGTTGAGAAGGTACCTGTCTGAATTGATAGAGGGAGTATCTTCACAAAAAAAATTCCCTTTGTCAATGAAATCACAATTCTCTAGCCTATTCTTACACCAGTGCTCTTTTGTGAGGGGTTATCAAACACCACAATTTCAAAAGAATCAAATGTACAGTTGACCCAAAGGACAATGTGGCAATGCCTGAGTGGCAACTCTAGGCTGAGCAAATGATTTGAGTGAAAGATGTGCCATTAAAAACATATAAATGAATGAATGAATGAATGGATGGATGAATGAATGAATAAATAAATAAATGTATGTATGTATATGTACGCCTGTACATGTGTGTACATATGTATATACACACATGCATTGATATATGTACATATGCTTATATGCATGTATATACATGTGTGTATATACATATATATGCACACACTCTATGCATATTAGCATGCATCTATGTATGTATGTAGATGAATATATATTTAGAAAAGGAAGGGAGTCACATAACCAGAGGGAGGTCGGGTTGTAGTGCCAATGCAATATTTACAGTGCCCACAATCATGATAAAGACCATGACTATATGTGCATGAGATTTGTTTGCAAAATATACCAAACTCTCCATATAGAGGACAGAACTGAAACATTTATTTAGACACCAGAAAACTGAATCCCAAAACCAGTAAGCCGATTCCATCATAGTACCAAAATATTAACACTGAGAACCACAACATCCTTTAGCCTTTCCACAAACCAATATTAGATCAATATTTACTCACAAATCTCTCTATCTCCTTGCCTCAACCTCCTCTCTCTCCCACCATCTCTCTGGCTCTGGCTACCAGCTTCCTGTGGGTTATGCTTCCCTTCAGTAAATTCCTCCCACCGCAGGCTCCATAAGAATACATTCAGCCTATTGGGGGGAGAGTTTACTTTCAAATCAGGGAATGTCTTCAAATACCCCCCCTAGGTCTATTAAGGGGCAGGGAAGATCTTCAAATTCCCATTCTCATTGCAAGAGGTACCTCCTGAGTGCTATACAGATAACAATAATTGTACAGACTTAAAAGACTGCTTTCAGCATTTAAGTTGATCATCTTTGGAAGATTAATGGGAGCAAATGAATTAGAACAAGACAATTTGGTGCAATGAGTGCTCAGAGTCCAGAAGACCTCATTCAAATCCCACCTCCTAATAGTTGTATGACCTTGGGCAAATGAGTCTCTAGGTCTCTCAAGCAATTCCTTTGTACTTTTCTACTGTCGTCAAATTACTATTTGTGCTGGTGCTTGCTGGAAGTTTCGATATTGGGATTTCCTTAAGCTGAAGAATTCACAGATCTTTCATCTATTCACATATAAAGTCAATCCTGGTGTACAAATGGTAATAGAATAGCTACTTCAAAGTAGGGACTTTGTTTTGCTTTTGCCTTGGTATCCCCAGCATTTAGGGCAAATCCTCGAACTTAGTAGGCTATAAATAAATGCTTGTTGACTGACTGATTGATAAAGTGGGCATAGAAGACTGTGGAAACTTTGATGGTTGAATGGATAGATATGGTTGACTTTCTGGACCCATTTCTCTAAGGATGTCATGGTCCTTCCCTGCCAAGATTGTGGCAAAAAAATAAAAAATAGATGGGTTAAATGCATTCTGAGATACCTGGTAGGTTGTGGTTCCTTTGATTTGGGATTAATATTTGATTTGGTTTTGTGTTAATGCCTTTGACTCAGACTCCAGATACTTCAGAGTAGTTACTTCAATTCTTCCCATGATGTTTTATCTTGGATTCTGCCATCATGTGTTCCAGATCTAACATGTGAGAATGGGCAGCCCCTAGTTTACAAACAGGATGTCCCCCAAAAGTTTGTTTTTTATTGTTTGTTTAGAACTCAAAATGATTTTTCCATAAAAACAAAACAAATGAAAATAATGCATTCCTGAAGTATGATTCAGGCTATACAATCTTTCCCCATGATATTTCTGTGAGGTATCTAGGACAAGTATTATGATCTTAAGCTGCCAAAGAGGTAGGAATAGAAGCTCAGAGAGCTAGTGACTAGTGAATGACCGAGTCAAGGTTCCCTGCTGGGTCATCTGACTACTGTCCAGTAAGTGCCTTCATCAGAACATCACCTTTACTGCATTGATGATGGTCGAGCAGTCAGGCCAACCTAGTAAGCATGCCTAATTCACAGTGCAGCTGAACTATAGCACTAACAGTATAATGGAATCTAATTAGAGTTGTAGGGTCTAAACTACAGATAATATTAGGATTCATCTGTCTCTTTATTTAGTATATGCCCATTCCCTCTGTGTGTCAGGTACAGAGAAAATACGCTGTATAGATTAGTTTTTTAAAGGGTGGAACTACAGAATAGAAAGATATGAAGTAATTGAGGTGCCAACAACAATAGCTGATATGTACTACTTTAATGTTTAAGAAGTATTTTGCTTATTTGATCCTCACAATACCTTCGGGAAGTAGATTCAATAACTATTATTATCCCCATTTTACAGAGGAAAAATGGAATCTCAGAGGCACTAGTTTGCCAATAGTTAATAGAGCTTGTTAGGCAACTCACTAAGGCTATAAATTGCAAAGAAAGTCCTGGCTTGTGTTAGCAGAGGGATTTTTCTTGCCTTGACTTCCCCAAACCAATGAAATTACAGAAATAGTTCCAATTCCCAATCTGTCAATTTGTGTGTCTGTCTCTCTGTCTCTCTCATGCACACACACACACACACACACACACACACAGCTAGTAAGTATCAGAGGAAGAATTTGAACCCCAATTTTTCCTGATTCCTAGTCTAGCTATTACATTAATAGCTGCTGGAGACCGATCATTCATTTTTGTTGGGTTGTTTTTCAATTGTGTTCCACTTTTCATGACCCTATTTTGGAGTTTTCTTGGCAAAGATACTGGAGTGGTTTGACATTTTCATCTCCAATTCATTTTGCAGATGAGGAAACTGAGGCAAATAGGGTTAAGTGATTTGCCCAGGGTTATACAATAAGTATTTGGGGCTGGATTTGACCTCAATCCTTCTTGACTGCAGGCATGACAGCTATATTTACTGTGCCACTTAGCTGCCCAGAGATCACATTAATCATAGTTCAAATTAATATAGAACTTTAAGGTTTTTGAGACTTTTTATATAAATTATTTCCTTTGGTGAGAATTATGGCAGGGATGTACCTTGGGAGTTCTGGTGAGTAGGTGAGGAGGAAGACTGGAGAAAGACTATGGGAGAGACTGCTCTGAAAGTAGGGCCAGACATTAGTATGTGTGGTTTATGTATAACCCATCCTCACGATACCCCTGTGGAGTGGATACAGCACCTCTTAAAAGGTATTTATAAGTCTGGAATTTCCTGTCTGTTGTAGTTCTGATATTTCTGAGGTGGTGGTGGTAAAGGGAGTGGAATGTGAGGGGGGAGGGTAGTGTCTATTATTGGTAGAGTAGAAAGAGCCTGGTTTTGCAGTCAAGAGACTTAAGTTGAATTCTCTTCTCTGATTCTTACTAGTCCTGTGACTATGGCCAACCATTCTATGACTCTGAGTCTCCGTTTCTTATCTGGAAAATGGGAATGTTAATACTTTTATTACTGACTTCCAGAGGGTATAGGACAAGCACTTTTTAAATTGTAGAGTGCCATATAAAGTAAGTTATTATTATGGTAAAGCAGGCTGGGATGATATTTGATTTGAAAAGAATCTTAAAATCCTAGATTTGAAATTGAAAGAGACCTCAGAGATTCATTTAATTGAACCCTTTCATTTGACAGATACAGATACTGAGGTACGGAGTCAAAAATTGACCTAGTGGGGCGGCTAGGTGATGCAGTGAGTAGAGCACCAGCCGTGGATTCAGGAAGATCTGAGTTCAAATATGGCCTCAGACATTTAACACTTACTAGCCATGTGACCTTGGGCAAGTCACTTAACCCCAACTGCCCAACCTTCCCCCTCTAAAAAAAGAAAAAAAAAAAGAAAAAGTAACCTTGTAAATATCACCCAGGTAAGTAGCAGTCAGGACTTGAACTCAGTTCCTATGACCCCAGAACCAGTTCCCTTTCCCACAAAACCACTTATACTTCCATATTTTTCATTGAGTTATTTTTAACTCTCTTTCAAAGTTGCTTCTTTTTTCCCCATGGCTTAAGAATGGCTCATGTAGTTCTCTGCACACAGTGGGCATTCAATAAACGTAACTGATTGACTGAACAAGGGAATGAGAAACACTGTTATTTTTATAGTCTTGAAAAGCAGCACCCTGGTGTCCTGGGAAAGTAAATTATAACTTGAGTCAACAGTTTGCTCTGAGAGGGTATTTTATACCATGGGAGTCAGTCAAATGGAATGACATGAGATGCTTGATCTTTATCATATTTCCAATGTTGAATTCCAAATGACTTGCTTATTCCTCCTTCGATGGAGTGCTTGGTTTCAGTGGGTTTTGAGAAATGAAATCTGACTTTGGAGGGGAGGACTGGGGGAGGGGCAGGCAGCTAATGCATGAGTAGGTCCTGAGTAAGCTCCTTCTCTGAGTAATGTCACCTCCCCCATTTATCTTACCAGCGCTAATGCTGAAGTTTCATTATTATCAACATTTAGCTAATGTGATTATCCACTGTGGTTTTGACGGTCCTGTCACATCTTAATGTTCCTCTTACATCTTAACATCCCCTTCATTAAAGAGGATGGTGAGTCAGAGCTCTCCAAATGCAGAAATTTCTCCCTGGTTATGAGTTAGATATTTTGAGAAGCCACAAAAGGGTGATTTGAGTTGCATATTCTTTGCCTGAGAGGCACCCCTTAAAAGGTATTTATAAGTCTTGGGGTAGTGGACAGAGAGTTGGCCTTTCAGTCAGGAAGTCCTTCCTGTTTGACTCACATGGGGTGTGAGACCCTGGACAATTCACTGAGTGCCTCAGAAGACTTTCTAAACCTATAACTGGAAGATGCGTTGTCCATCTGCACCAGTGGAGGGACTGTCCACACTGGAAGTTCTCTGTACTGATGAAATCATAGTCAGGACCAAAACAATAAAATCTTTACTTACCACCCCATTCTTCAGTTAAGTTCCTCTTTTCTCTGCTTATTCAACACACCTAGAGGTTCTGCATTTGAACAGCTGGTTGTTAATACATATGTGAAACTGTAGATGTGGGGAGGGAAGGCAAGAGTCCCTGCTATTTATTAGCTTGATATGTCTATGTATTAAGCAGTATTTTAGCACCCCAAGTTAAACCAAAATTTTGGCTTAGATTAAGCGATGACTCTGTCTTAATCTGTGTTCATTTAATCATGAGGCAAACACTTTTAAGCACCTACTGTATACCAGTCATGGTAGTAGGTGCTGGGGGAGTTGTGAGGAAGAGTAAGATATAGTTCCTGGCTTTAAGAGCTTTTACTGAATTTGACAAGACAAGACATACACAAGGAATAATAATAGCAAAAAAAGGAAACACACATAAGATATAGTAATAAAAAGAATATCAGAATTCATAGGAGCGAGGAATCATTCCTGGCTAGGGGAATCAAAAAAGTCTTCATGGGCTAGACCTTCAATTAGATTTCCTGGAGTTACTCTAGCCAAGAGAAATCATCTCAGAACCAGTTATCACTCTGACTTATGACTGAACCAATGTTGTGATGGCAGGCAACTATCTATAGCTGGAGGGCACTGTAGCAAATAAGTATTTAGATCCATGTCTGAAAGCAATATCTGCTGTTACATACTGGCCTTGAGAAGTGTTTATGCAGCCTCTACTTGAAGACTTTTTTTTTTTAAAGCAATTGGGGTTAAGTAACTTGTTCAAGGTTGCACAGCCAGTTATTTCTGGGTGTGGTGCTAAGTATCTGAGCCCAGATTTGATCCCCAGGTCATCCTGACTCTGGGGCCGATGCTCTTACTCCCCGTGCTACCTGGCTGCCCCTACTTGAAGACTTCTAATGATGGCCAATTCACCACCTGTTGAGGCAATCAACTTTAGAGCAGTTGTCATGGTTAGGAAATATTTTTCCTGATAGCATCCAAATTTTCTTCTTTTCAATTTTCACCCATTGATCCTGGTTCTGTCCTCTGAGGTGAAACAGAACAAGTCTAATAATCTCTTTCCCATATATCCATCCATAAAATACTTAGAGACACTATCAGGTTCCTTCAAACTTTCTCTCTTCCAGTTCTTTCAACTCATCCTCATATAATATGGATTCAAGGAGGGCTCTTCAGCATCTTGATTGTCCTCTTCCAGATACTGAATCTCTCTAGTAATAGTGTTAGATTCTCATGATGTATTCATACTCTCTCACTGAGACTACATCATGACCAAGGGGGAGCTATTGAGTCAGTTTCCTGGAGACCTCATTGATTGTTAAAAATTGACTTTTAAAAGTTTTGCCAAGAGAGCACAAGTTCTGTCTGCTCTATCCAAGTTGGAAAAGCTTTTAGTATGGGTCTAATAATGAATCACAGGTCTGTTGTCTGAGGACAATTACCTAGAAACTCACTACTAGGCTAGACAAAGGGTTGTGAATATTTTGTACTAGAGATGTTACGTGACTTAGATCATTCAGGCAATCATACAGCTAGTAAGTATAAGCACTAGGATTTGGCAATTTTCATAAGTGGTCAATTTTAAGTATAATGTTTATTTTTTCCCTCCAACATATATCTATACCTATATGTATGTATGTATATGTGAGTTTTAAGTCCCCCCCCCCCAAAAAAAGCCTTTTGATCCACATGAGAAAGCGTTTTCACAAGGGGACATATGCCTTTGTATATGCCTGATGGAAAATTTATAAGTAAAAACTCAGTATGGTTAAGAAATCTGAAATGTCTTCATTTAAAAAAAATAGATCCTTAATTCCATAATCTATTTCTATTGGTCTGTACCAGGTCCCTAAATATTTGAACGTTACCTCTGGGAAATGAAACTTCCTCCTAGTCCTTCTACCTTAAATTTTGGATGGAAAAGAAAAAAAATGTATTTACTGATGATATGAGGAAAAGACTTTTTGCTGCCTCAACAAAATGGTTATCCAATAGCGGCTTAACAGACAATTAGTACAATTAGGTTCCATTTTGCCATCACTTAAAGTTACTGCCAATCTCATTAAAATGAAAAAGTAGAGCTGTGGGACTTGAGACTATACCAAGCCAAGCCATTTCCTCCTGCGTCCCAACTCTCATTCCTTTTCTCTTCTTTTAAAATTAAATGTCTAGGGGTGGCCAGGTAGCATAGCAAGTAAGAGCACCGGCTCCAGTGTCGGGATGACCTCAGACACTCAGCACCACACCCAGAAATAACTGGCCATGTAACCTTGAGCAAGTTACTTAACCTCAATTGCTTAAAAAAAAAATTAAATATCTATCTCGATAGTCAAATCCAGCTTTCCCTAGAATGGGCAGTAACCATTGAGTAGGTTATAATGGATCTAAGATGACAGAGGAAAGGAGATGAACAAAAGTTGATCTAGTGAAAATCTCATTACCTGAGATTTTATAAACTTAAAAGGACATTTAAGAAAGGGACTGGGTGGATTTTTATTTTGACTCACAGATTTTAGAGATCATCTCATTCCAACCCTTCATTTTCAAGATGACAAAACAGGCCCAGAGTGGTCCACTTGTTCAAGGTCACTCCCATGGACTAAATGGCAAAGTGAGGATTTGAACCTCGGTTCTCTGGCTCTAAATTCGGCATTATTTTCACTGACTCACCTAACATGACAAAGAAAATAGCATCAGTAAAATGGAGGGAGAGAAGGTTAGGAGAGAGGGATTACTTAAAGTAGTTTAGAGAACTGTTTTCAAATATTCTTTACACCATATGGGCCCATAAATAGCTTACTGGTTTATAATAAATCCTGTTATTTGAAGTAATTTACCGATTTCACAGGTTTCTTGAAAGCATTTTGTACAACAAAAATTTATATACATATTGCTACCCCTCCCTTCCTTTTTTCCTTTCCCTTCCCCTTCCTCTCATTCCTCCTCCTCCTCGTCCTCCTTGTTTACCTCTTTTTCTTCCTATTTCTATGTCTTTTTCAAGGTTTAGGTTTCAATGAGCCAACTTTGAAAGTTCATTTTGAAATATTATATGTATTTGAAAATAAATTGCTTTTTTAAAAAATCTCCATAATATAGACTGCTCATGCTTCCAATTAGTCTGAATAAGTGAGGTCTAACCTAAGATTATAAAATTATAGATTTGGAGCTAGAAGAGGTCTTGAAGGTCATATAGTCTAATGCCTTCATTTTAGAGATGAGGAAACTCAAGATCCAAATGGTTTAAATGACTTGTCCAAAGTTACATACTTAGAAGTGGCAGCACCAGGGTTTGGCTTGGGTCCTCAAATATCAAAGCAAGAACATAAAATACTGTGCTAAATTCTGAGAATACAAAGATTGTATTCTCAGTCCCCAGCCCTAATAAGTTTATAATCTAATAGAGCAGAAAAGAAATATAACAGTCAATAAATGCAAAGGAAAGGTTCACTCCAAATGCTATGGTGAATCTAAGGAAGGACAGATTACTGGAATTAGACCTTGAAGGAAGAGAGGTATTTTAAAAGACAGAGTCTGGGTATTGGAGCTCCATTCTGGACATGAGAGATAGTGTGCTCAAAGACACAGAGAAATAAGAGGGAAGAAATATGATCGGGATGGTGAATAGTTCTCCTTGGCTAGAGTATAGAGTGTATGAAAGGTCTTTGAGGCATTGCAAAGTGAACAGTTGTTTGCAAGGCATAGCCTTGAGTTTGATATCACAGGATTTAGCTCAGGAATGGAGTCATAGGAATCACCTAGCCTAATCTCTTTCCTACATTTTACAGGAAGTAAGTTGAAAAGCTGGGTTTTGAATCCAGCTTCTCTTTCCAAATCCTTCTGCTGTGTCATGGACTGCAAATAAATCATTAAAACTGAAATATGCATCAGACAGGTGAAAATATAAGCCTGGAATTCAGGAGAAGTCAGTGTTATAGATGTAAATTTTAAAATCATCTGCATAGATGTACTTGTTGAATCCTTAGACAAGTAACTCTGGTCAAAGCTGAGCATGGTGGTACATGACTACACTCCCCACTACTGAGGGAGGATGAGGCTGGTGGATTATTTGAGCTCAGGAGTACTAAGCTCTGCTGGGGAGAAAGCCATTCTGCTATCCATACTAAGCCCAGTACCAATGTGGTAAGCCCCTGGGATTGGGGGGTCCACAAAGATTCCTAAGGAAGGATGAACTGACCTAGATTGGAAACAGAGCAGGTCAGAGCTTGAGCATATCAACAGTGGAATGGGACCTATGAATAACCCTGTACTTTCAGCCTGAACAAAATACAGAGACCTACTCTCAAAAAAAGAAAGAAAAAGCCCTTGTCAGAAGAGGAAATGTAATAGTCTGGTATGTTATGACCCTGATAACCACTTGTTTTCCAGGGCATTCATTAATCCTCTCTTTGATAATAAATTATAGAATTTTGCCAAGAATCAAAGGCTACAGTTTAAAGATTTTATCCAGTCCTTTTTTTTTGAAAATTAGGACAATATTTGCCCTTCTGGAATTCTTCAGTATCTTTCCAGCTTTCCATCATGCTTCAGAGATCACTAACAATGGCTCAGCAATTACATTGGACATTTCTTTCAGGACCTAAGGATATAGTTCATCTGGGCAAGGAGATTTAAGCTAATCAAAGAAACTATGCACTCTTTCTCATCAAAGGCTACTCTCTTACTATCTCCTTACTTATATTGGGTATTAGCTCCTTATTACTCTTTTGTGTTCTGTCCTTTCTAGTCCCTTTAGCAGAATAAACAAAAAGAAAGCCAGATCTCCTGTCTGAGCCTTACATGAAAAATGAAAGATTTGGATTTAGTGATTTTGAGATCCCCTTTCAACTCTAAATCTTGTGATCTCATGGCTGAATAGGATTTATCATTATCAAATTACAGGCATTCATTCTCTTCCAGGCTTTAAAAGACACCCTGGTTTCATTTTAATTTCTTAATCTGGAAAAGAGAAAGGACTATACTTATTTTGGGGCGAAATGTCAAGTAGAAAGCCAACAGCTCTTCTGAGGAAAACAAAACAATGAAGATCTCACTTCTTCCTCTGCACACAATCAAAAAACCCCAGCACAGCATTAGACAGCTTCCAGGAGGTGACAGTTGGCTGTCAGGTTTCTCTTCTTGAGGCATGTAGATTGGTAGAGGGGTGAAGAGAGGTAACCCAGCAATACATCCTTGTAAGCAATAACTACATGTCAGCGCAAACGGTAAAGCCCCGCTCCCCACCATCTACCTCTGAGCACTACCTCCTCTTCCTCCTAATCAAAGCAAACAGGTAGAACAGGTGAAAAATTGAAAAAA
Organism: Petaurus breviceps papuanus; assembly: GCF_028583685.1. NCBI lineage: Eukaryota > Metazoa > Chordata > Mammalia > Diprotodontia > Petauridae > Petaurus > Petaurus breviceps. The sequence continues at coordinate 3,260,698 of NW_027186457.1, read as the reverse complement.
GTCACACATCACCCGTCCTCTTCTTCCCAGTCTAATGTCTTCAACTTCCTTAAGATTACATGCCTCAAGAGGAAACCTGGGTGCCTTTATTACTTTTTTCCTAATGGGGTTTTTCAGGTGTACAAGGAAGTCTATTCAATGATTAGAGCTGCAGGGACAGGTGTCTGATGGTCCATAGAAAACAAAGATGGCATGACTCTCCCCTGTCTGTGATCCTCAACCTTTTTCAATGCCAATAAAATTTAATATGGAGCTACTACCTTTCTCTGAATGCATAATCTCATTTTAGCAAATGTTTTAATGATTATTTTCCTGATTTATAGGGGCTATGTTACCCATAATGCACAATTAAAGACAAGATGCCCTTTCTGGAGACTGTGGCCTCTACATGCCTCTTGGTAAATACAGCTTTTATTAGGTACTTTTATTATTTGATTATCTTTTACAATCAGGGATTTTCAGCATAATTGAATCATGTCAAATGTATTTAAATTGTACATGAATCTGGGAAAAGAATGTGATGAGTTTAATCCAGGGCTATTTAATTATTTCATCCTAAAATACAGCTCCTTTCATCTCACACTAACCCACATGCTAAATTGGTGACTGCTAGCTGCCAAGAGTCATCTGCCTTCCTGCCTTTTCACTTTCAAAACTTCCAAGTGAGCTCAGGAATCCTGCTGATATCAAAGTGAGCCTGGACTATGAAAGTCAAAGAGCTGATAAATAGGGAGAAAACCTTAATCAGATTTAATGAATACAAATAGCATAAAAGTTGGGTTCCAGAGAGTGAAGAAGAATGAAATACATTTGCCTGGACAAAATTCCATCAGCTTTTAAGATGGAGTTGGGTGGGAAAGAGCCCCATTTATAAATATAAAACCATTTATTTATTATTTTTAAAAGAGTCATTTATGAGAAAGGCTCCATCTCAGTGTCAGAATTCTTTTGGAGTAAAGTGGCATGGTTTCCAGTGGAGCACAGGGGAAGAGAAGCTAATGCGTAAACCCCAGGAATCTGAACCAAAAGCCCAAATCAGGAAAAAGTTCGAATGATTTTAAGCAGCACATGGAAAATAATATAGAAAAATTGAATGAGTGAAAAGCAAGGTCCCTGAGAGAGATTTGCATTTTTTGCTTGTTTGTTTTTTCTCTTTCTTATCCTTCAGAAAAGATGTTTAATAAATGTTTGTTGAATGTTTTGTTGTGGAATAATTTCAATGCTATGGTACCAATATTTTAACTAAATGGGAGTTAAGTTCATTAGACATCCTTAGGTTGTCATTCTTAGTTAAGGTCAGTCAGAAGTATTATCCAAGCCTAGAACTTTGAGAAGCTATAAGAAAAGTTGGGAGGCTGCTGGTATAACATGCACATATACATACATATAACATGTAACATACACATATCAGCTCATAAACTCCCTTACTGACAGTCTTAGCCAGTATCACCCTTGGCTCTCCCTTGAGGAAAAACATCAAATATTTGATGATTGGCATGGATTCTAAGCTCTTTTGGTCTCCTTGTAGGAACTGCTTTGCAATTATTCAATTGCTGTAGGAAATAGGGATAGCTCCTGAAAAGGCCCTTTCCTTTATTCACTTCCTATTTTTCAATATGTGTAGCTTCAGTGTGTGAATAAGGCTCAGGGAAGCTGTTTTGTAACACTCTTAATCTTCTCATGTTCCCCCCTTTCTTGTAATTTGGTGTTGCTTTTAAATTTTGATTTCACCAGTCAATGGTCTAGCTTCACACAGACAACCAATATAGAAATTACTCTCATATCAATAAGTGGGTGATTCCCATCTGGTCAAATAGAGGCGCGCGTGCGCATGTGTGTGTGTGATATTCAGGCTCAACATGTTTAGCACTTTTTGATTACTTCATGAAGAAAATATCTATATGTAAGTGTAATGCTTCTGAGTAGACCATTATTTAACTGCTTTCATCTCTTAGTTCTGAATCATATTTTCCAACAAATTTTTCCCTATCTTTCCCATGCCAACTTTTGTCCTGAAGTTACTAAATATCAATATAATATATATGGATGCATATACACATATATATAATGATATATGTATATAATGATATATATACATATGCAGTGTCTCAAAAGTTCTAAAGCAGGTTTAAGCTTTTAATAGCTTCAGGCATACACACGCTACAGACTTACATAAATAATATTTGAAAGGTTAATTATTTGAAATTTTAAAGCATCAATCTACTTCTTATTAAAATTCAACATAAATATCATGTTTTGCCATATAGTACTTTATTCAGTTTTTGAACCTTGTAAAAACTCTTCTCATCTGCTGCTCAGCGACTGAAAAGACTGAAAAGATTTCATAGTAATCCTGACCCTCAGATCACCCAAAGAACAAGGTTTTAAAGCATATATGATAGTTTAAGTGTAATTTGACAAGAAAAAAAAATTAATGGAGACAGGTCAGGTGACTGAGGTGGCCAGGTAAGAGATTCTTATCTATCAAGTCAACAGGCAGAGAAAGTGACGTTCAGAAACTGTCTACCATGCAGTGCTTAAGGACACAAAATTAAATACACATAAAAGATTTAAGTAAATATTCAAACTATATCTTTATAGCACTTAAGGTACTGAAGTTATTAAAGTTTAAAAATGCACTATAGTTAGCTCAGTGATGCAGTGGATAGAGTGATGGGCCTGATGTCAGGAAGACTCATCTTTCCGAGTTCAAATCTGGCCTCAGACACTTACTAGCTGTGTGACTCTGGGTAAGTCCCTTAACCCTGTATGCTTCAGTTTCTTCATCTGTAAAATGAACTTGAGGAGGAACTTGCAAGTCACTCTAGTATCTTTGTCAAGAAAACCCTAAATGGGGTCCAAAGAGACTAAAATGACTGAACAGCAACAACAAAATGGACTAGTGAAAGAAATGGCAAACCACTCCAATATCTTTGCCAGGAAAACCCCAAATGGAGTATAAAGAGTCTGATACTACTGAAATGACTGAACAACAGCCAAATTACATTAAGATTATTGGGAACCCCCCCCACAGACACACTTTTCAGATATATTCAGAAAGGAAGTCATGTGTACCCAGGAGCAGTTTGAAGGAGACTCCAAAAAGCAGAAAAGAAATTTGGCTATGGGTTCAAGAGAGAGCTAGCCTTGGCAACCAAGAGTAGAGGTTTTTGAGGGTTCTAGTAGGAAAGAAAGCACTTGGACATGCTATAGTACGAGGGGAGTGAATAGTTTTGGACGTGTGTCTTTCCTATGTGTATTTTTTACGACCATTGGTCTTTGCGTTTATGTCCATTTTCCCACAGATGCTGTGTGTGTCTGTAGTAAACCAAAGTTTACTTTTCCTTACTCTTTTTATTCCACCATCTTGTTAAAAGGGAAATATTTTATTGCTATTGTTTTTACTAAGTGTCTTAGTAAATATCTTTGCTATGAGTCAGTTATGTCTATTGGCAGATAATTAAAGGAAAGCACAATGGTTTGGGCTCCTGAGGAGTATAGACCCGCAGAGTATTGTAGAACCAAAAATCATTGACCCTATAAGGACCCAAACAGTAAAACTCTGAGCGCTGAATCGAGAAAGTAGCCTAAAGGATGACACTTGATCTTTCTATTTTCAATGCAACTTTACTTTTCATTCTTCAAGACCAACTAGAAAAGCAAATTGCCTGTAAGTACTCACCTGGGTACATGGTAGGTGGTTAATATATTGTTCTCAAGTGCTTATTGGCCCTGTTTTTTTCTTTTTTTCTTCATAACATAGTCTATGGAACCATGATTTCATTGATGTGGCTTTTCTCTGATGGGTGCTGATTGCCATTCAACTCTACTTTTTCATTCTGTGCAGTGCTTCTGCATGTTCTTTGATTCTATGGTCTTTCCCTAAATCTTCCAAAAAAAAAAGATGTGCAGAAGCTGTCCTCTGGGCTCTTTGAATATATTTTATGGTTACATTGGACTGACGGATTGGTTGATTGGTTTGCTGAATGGGTTAAACCCCTGCAAGGTTAAAGATAGAAAGGCCCATGACCTACCAAAATACGTTTAGTAGCAATTTTTATGGTACCAAAGAAAAGAAAAACAAAGTATACATACATTTATATGTACATACATACACATACATATGCATATGCATACATATAGATATATATGCATTGTATTGTGTATACACAATTTAAACATGCATATACATTCCCATAGATGTATACATACAGACATACCATTCATATGTCTGTGTATATGCACTATATATACATACACGTATATGTATACACACACTTGCAATAGAATACTCTTACATGGTTTAAAAAAACCCTACGAATGCAAGGAATTCAGAGTAAAATGGGAAGACTTATAAACTAATGTAGATCAAAGGAAACACAATCATAGTAATATACTGAACAAACACAATAATGCAAAAACAACACTGAAAGGTAGCCAGGATCAGAAGAGTGATAATGACTGATTTTAGACTCAGATAACAAATGTGTAGGCACATTTCTGACTCCATGGGTTGCTAGGGTTGTCAGATGCTCTGCTCCCTGCCAGATTTTGTCATTTTACTAGTCAATTTGGCTTAACTATTTTTCTTTGTTATAAGGGAGAGTTGAATGGTGGTATATCCTGAAATGATTGTGGCATAAAACATGAAACCATTAATAAAACACGAAACACACATATCCATGTGTATGTACATGCATGTGTACACACATGCATGCACTTTGTATTTGTGCATTGCATTGTGGGTAAACATGCATATATATAGACTATATACAAATGCACATGTGCATATATACATATTCCAAAACATACATTTATGTGGATTTGTGTATGGCCACACACATACATATATGTCTATTGTGTATAAATCCATCTCTTTATATATTTTGTTGGTATCACTACATTGGTTAAACACTCAGACTGTTCAACTGGTATTTCTCACTCTTTATATATGACTAATTAGTTCACCACTTTTTTGTCTATGTAAAATATATGCATACATATATGATGTTTATTATACATACATTCACATGCAGGTTTGTGTACACACATACATATATACCCATATTCATTGTTTTTTTGTTATTGTCCTTAATTCTTGAAAAGGACCAAAATGACATTTCAATCAATCTATCCAGCACTTAGCACAGTGCTTGGCACATAGTAGACAATAAATGTTGACTGATTCGTTGATATGTCAACCTATTCATGGAAAGATTCTTTCCATTGTTTCAGACCACAACCAACCCATTCTGGGTGTGCTGTTCTTAGCAATATTCTCCCATTCTATCTTCTATTCAACATGATTCTCTAAGCATTTTTATTTATTATGAATACCAGTGGAGTACTCAGACTGTCCACGTGCCCTTCCTTGCTCTCATTACACTTCTTCTTGATTGATTGGGGGGGTTGAAATTGGGGGTTCACAGCCATGTGGAAACTCAGAGGCTGGCCTTTATTCCTCAAGGTCATTTTCACTTCCCCAAAACTCAGTTTCCTCAGCTGTATAATCAAGTTGGAATAGATGATTTATAAAGCCCCTTCTATTTCTAACATTCTATCATCCTATAATGAGAGTGCCAAGATTATTATTCCCTTTTTCTACATGAGGAAACAGGTTCAGTCAAAGAGAAATGATTTGTCTTTTACCATAGCTACTAAGTTTTAGAAGCAGGGTCTATTTTCAAGTTAGGTTGTGGATAATACATGGTACTATTTTTTTCCCCAATTTGAGTGGACATTTATGAAGCTGTAAGACTGAATAGAGATCTGATGTAAAAATGAGAGATCAATATATTGACTTAACACTGAAATATATTTACTTTGAAATATAATAACTTTGACGATTGATAACTTCAAGGCACCTAGGATGCTGAAAATGGAAGATCTGTCAGTAATAAGAGATGAGGAAAATCATATTAACCAGATAAAATGTTACTTTAGCAAATGGAACATCTTAATCGTGCCTGGCTCTGAAAGTGAATATTCTTGTCATGAAAAAAACATCAAGCACAATGGATACAAAGTAACTGTCAGTAAAATGCCACAATGCTATTATGGACTGATAGACTTTCACCCAGAGCATGTCATGCCAGGAGGCATGAAGCATGGCATTCACTCGGTAGCCATCATAAGAATAATGAACAAATGCTATTTCTCTATTGTAGAATACACAAATGAGGGTTACAGCCATCAGCTCTGCCTAAGACACAATCACTTAGCATCCTTCCTAAAAGACAAATCTACTTAACACACATGCTATGAGTTCCATCCACATTATCTTCCCATCACTCTCCTCTTCTCCTTTCCAGTACCCGTATTCAACACTGACCAATTCCCCTTCCTTCCTCTTGGTATTCATCCTCATTCTCTTCCTGTAACAAACACTTCTAGAACCATAGGTAGGTCAGGGCAAATAAGCTATATCTCAGGCCACTAGATTTTAAAAGACACTTCTAATAAACATTGAGAATCCTTCAGCATTAGAGAAATACTTGAGCTTACAGATGAGTTAGCAAAAAAAAAAAATAATAATGAAAATGAGAAGTTAGCAGATGAAACTTTTGTGTTATCTTCTGATGCTCTATAGGCCCCACCACATATGTATGCGTGTATGTATGTGTGTATACATGTTGTCTACCCACCCAACCCTCAAGTTCAACCTCATCCCCCTAAAATCACTTCATGAAATTGTGAGGTCCTTCCTCATCTCCCCTGTCTCCAACACAAATGAATTCGTTTTAAAAAATTTATTAGAGAAGTCCTTGTATATTTCATGCCATGAATGCACTTAGTGAATTTGTTCCATGTGCTCATATTCCTAGTTTAAGAATTCATTGGCTCGGTGTGGCTAGGTGGCACAGTGAGTAGAGCATCGGCCCTGGAGTCAGGAGGACCTGAGTTTAAATCCGGCCTCAGACACTTAACACTTACTAGCCATGTGACCTTGGGCAAGTCACTTAACCTCAACTGTCCTCCAAAAAGCAAAAAAATAAAAATAAAAAATAAATTAAAATAAATTTAAAAAATAATTTCCAGTGACTGGCATAATGCTTGTTTAATGATCCTGGCATTGGATTAAATTGAATTATTACTGTGTACAAGGCACTGTCCCCAGTGTTTAGGAAATATGGAAAACTCTAATAAAGTTTTAATTAATGATCTTGGGGGAAAAAAAAAGAATTCATTGGCTCATTCTTTCTAGGTTTCCTTTTCCTTAGCGGTTTAACAGAAACAGTGATACAAATTGCTGAATATTTGGATGAATTATTGCTAGGTCTATAATCAGAGAATATTGATTTAAATCTTGATTCCACTACTTACTACCTGTGTGACTTTGGGCACCCTTTCTGGAGTTCAGTTTCCCCATTTGTAAAATGAGGGAGGTGTGGGGCAGCTAGGTGGCGCAGTGAGTAAGAGTGTCGGCCCTGGAGTCGGGAGGACCTGGGATCTTTTCCAGCCTCAGATACTTAACACCCACACAAAAAAACTGGGCGTGTAACTTTGGGCATGTTACTTAACCCCAATTGCTTTAAAAAAAAAAAAAGGGGAGGTGGACAAGAAAGAGTCAGTGCTAAATTGATGAAACTGACTTTTTGCTCTATTTCTCCAATTCCCCACCCCCAGTACCAGTTGAACACTTTTCTAAATTAGCAAAAGTTTGGTCAAGACGGGTCAAGAATCATGACTCTGGAGTTGTTCAAAATATTAAACTGATCCCAGGTTGCCTTTTAAATGGTGTCTATCACCCTATTACTCTCGTGCTCACCTCCAGTTACTCAGTGAGTCAACAAGCAATTATTAAATGCTTACTATGTTCCAAGCACTATGCTAAGTGCTTTGGAAAAAAAGAAAGGCAATAATGGTACCTGCCCTGGAGGAGTTTATATTACAGTGGAGGGACCACATGTAAATATTAAGATACATACATGAAACGTATATAGTAGATGGAAGGTAATTTGAGAAGGGAAGTTGCTGGAAGCTAGGGTGACTGTGAAAAGTCTAATGCAGAAGGTTGAATGACAGAGATACAGAGACACAGACAGAGACAGAAACAGAGAGAGACAGACAGAGTTAGACTTGTGCTTTAGATAAATACCTTTGACAGCTGAAGGAGGAAGGTTAGGAGTGAGATGAGAATGGTTGAAAGGCTAAACGATTTCCAGCTCAAAATCCTCTGTTTCTCTTCATTTGCCAGTGTATTAACTTATTTAGAAGAGGTATTTAGAATTTTAGTTACCTATGAGATGGTTAGTCAAACCCTCTGATAATTACAAATGAGCAAACTGAGGCCCCAAAACAGGAAGTTACTTGCCTAAGTAGAAGTCGTAGTCATAGTCACAATTGTAATAGTAGTGGTGGTAGTAGTAGTAGTAGTCATAGTCATAGTAGTAGTCATCGTTGTCATAGTAGTAGTTGTAGTAGTAGTAGTAGTCATCATAGTAGTAGTAGTAGTAGTAATAGTAGTAGTAATAATAGTTGCTAGCATTTATACAGTGCTTTGAGGCTTACAAAGCACTTAATACCTATTATCTCATTTGTCGTGTAGTGCATTAAATAGAGATGGGTCTCAGGGGACACCTGAATGTAAGTCTTGTCTCTGATACATATTGTCTGTATGACTATAGGTAAATCACTTAACCTCTAAGTGCCTAAACAATTGTCTAAGGCTATAGACTTCAGAGAAAATGCCAACCTTCCTTGGCAAATGTAGTCAGCTTGAAGCTTGCTATTCCAATAAAAAATATCACAGATCCAGTTATCATTTTCATTTTTTTCTAATAGCAGACCTCAATGATTCACATGCATAAAGCATCTTAGAGGAAATACTGAAGGGTGGGAAGTAAGCATTTATTAAGCACCCGCCATGTACTAGATATGAATTCAAATCTGGTCTCAGACACTTACTAGCTGTGTGACCCTGGGCAAGTCATTTAAGTCAGTTCGCCTCAATTTCCTTATCTGTAAAATGGGCTGTAAAAGAAAATGCCAAACCACTCCAGTATCTTTGCCAAGAAAATCACAAATGGCATGGCAAAGAGTTACACGTGACTGAAAAGACTGAACAACAACAAATGTACTGGATACTATGTTAAAAGCTTTACAAATGTCTCTTACAACAACTCTGGAAGCTAGGTGATATTATTATGCCCATTTTACAGTTGAGAAAACTTAGGTTATGGGACTGACCTAAGATTGCACAGCTAGTGAGCATCTAAGAGCCAAATTTACTCTTCTTGACTCCCTTATTGCAGGCTCAGCACTCTGTCCATTGTACCATCCAACTGCCGTTAGTCTTGGGACTAATGGTAGACTACATCTCTCATCTCAGCAAAAAGGGGTTAGGTTATAGGTGTAGTATGAGGCATTTGTTGTCAGACATAGTATATCTGTCTGTTTTGCTTAACTGTGTTTCTTTATCTTAAGAGAAGGTTCTACTGGAAAAGAATTCTCAGAAATAACATCAATGTTAAAAGAAAATCCATTAATTACTTTAAATGAAAGAAAATACTAGTATTAAAGAAATAGGATTTTTGTAGCAACAAGCAGTTGGTGATAACTGAAAACACAGCAACATCTTACACATGTGCCACAGGTTGGTGTCCTCAACTCCAGACCCATCATAAGTGCTTATATATACACATATACAAACATAAACGTGCATTTGCCAAAAAGACTATTTTTTATTTCATTTTATTTCATTTTGCTTTTTGGAGGGCAATTGGAGTTAAGTGACTTGCGCAAGGTCACACAGCTAGTTTTTGTGTAAAGTATCTGAGGTCAGATTTGAACTCAGGTACTCCTGACTCCAGGGCTGGTGCTCTATTCACTGTGCCAGCTAGCCGCCCCCCAAAAGACTATTTTATGGAGAGTTCACATGGGGCTGCATTCACATAGTGGTCAGAAGAAGTGATACAGAGACACTCTCCAGGGCTCTCTCAAGAACTTTGGAATTGATTATATGAAATAGAGATACTGGCACAGGACCACTCATCATGGCATGCCCACATCAGAGAAGGTGCTGGGTTCTATGAGCAAAGCAGAATTGAGAAAGCTCAACGGAAAGTCAGGATGCACAGATTTGGAGAATGCACCCCAAATGTTCATGCTGACTATTTGTGCCCAACATGTGGTAGAGCACTGTGGGCTCATATCAGGCTGATCAGTCACTGAAACTTCACTCTAGCATAGTGATGTCATTTTGGTCTCTTTGAGAGCTAAGGACAACAACCAACCAACCAATCAGCTACAAACACATGCTATATACATGCACATAGACAGACATGCGTACATACACATGTGTATATATGATATATGTCTATGTAATATTTTGTATTTATGTAATACACACCATAACTATGTATTCCATAGTATATGTAAATGTGCATATATTATATATTCCATAGCATGCATGTACATATATAGTATATGTATATATTCCACAATATACATATGAACATATGTACAATATAATCATAGTCTTGAGCAGTATGTGTTTTTCATATGCTTTGTTTTTCCCAGTATATATAGTTAGAATGATCTCTTTTGCCACACTGTTGATTTCACTGAGGATGGCTTTGTTAAGTTTTGGGGTTTAGTAAAATCATTGTACTGATGTCCACAAATAAATACATTAAAAGAACTTCATTATCAAGAAAGAACACCACCTTTCTTTTTTTCTTTCAGTTCTGACATTATACAAGTGTTTTCTATGAAACCGGAGAAGCCACGAGGTGGAAAACCCTACCCAACTCCTTTGTTTTCAATATTTCAGTGAAGCAATGATTAGAGGTATCTTCATAATCACACCTGTCATGTGGCTCATATGGTTTTACATCAGCATTGAATGACTGCTCTGAGAAAAGACTTAATATTTTGTTCTTGGAGTAAAATGCTTAAAAACAATAATAACAGACACTAAATCTGGTGAAATCTTTTGTTTTCCTGCATTCCCAGAGAGTTCCATATGTAGATGTTTGTCCCCTTCTCTTCTTCATGGAAAGCTACGTTTATCACGTGTTTAAAGAACAGTCTCCTCCATTGTACATCATGGCAAGCTTTTGGAAAGTTTGTTTTCTCAAATCCTTTTCAAAGCTTATAGTCTTTCATCATCTTCTTTCATGAAGTTTTGTAATAGAGATTCTCTCCTAAATTTATGGTGCCCTTGGCTGCCACATCTGTTTGGCAAGGAGATTAAGAACACACAGAAAGAGGAGGATGCTCTGCAATCTTTGGCTTTTTCTCTCTTGGCCTTAGAGACCCACTGACATTTAAAAATATCTCATGAAAATTCTCCTAAGAATGAGCTACTATATGCAAATACTCAACGACAAAGCACATCAATTTCCCACCCAAATACAAGCAAGCCAAAACACAAAGCATATACAAACCCAGAAACTTTATGCTATGTAGCACCCATCTCTATTAAAGTCCAGCACAAATGGAGAAATGATGGGCATTTTTAAAAGTCATAAGAAAAAACTGGGATAATTTTCAGAAGATGCTGTAGTAGGACTCCTATGTTACAAATGAGATGGTTATTTTCAGAGTGAATTAAAATATCGTACTATCCTCTGATAGCTCACATTTGTCTCCGGGGATAAAGCTACTGCCCACATCACTGATGTTCCACATGATAATGAGAAAGGTCCTATCTATTTCACAGCATGGGGGAGGTAGGTGGTGGTGTGACTGGAAGGGGGCCTGATTTGATCCAGAGTATTAATGTAGAGTTTTGCAATGGGGGTTTATCCTAGTAGCTATCTAGAGCCCAGCTAAGAGGGTCTGGGTAACCCTGCTTTGTTCTATCCATAGTCTATGGGCATTGCTGTTCCTAGTTCATTCTATTCAAAGTACATGCCCAGGGTCTCTAGGGAAAGAGAGCTTGTAGGACTTGGCACATCATACCATCATCAGGGTCAACTTTAGGTGATAAGAGGTTGAGAGGTTTATCTTTGTCATCATCCTTAGCTTTCTATACCCTACCCTCCTTCCTGATACTCTCCTCCTCCTGTCCCATGTTGTCTTCCTGCTGCTTCATCAAAACCTGTTCTCAGGAGCTTTTCAATGCTTCACTGGTTCTTTCCTCTTATCAATGTGAAAACTCCCTGCACTGAAACAGGTCACAACCCATCCATATTTGCCCAACCCTGAGTGATACTCATCCGTGTCTCTATAAATGTCCTCTACATGGAGTTCACCCGATAACTAGAGACTCTAAGGAAAGGACCTTTTAAATACATTCATATTAACACGTAAATGACTGATAGAGTTGACCATAAACAAGAAAAAGAACCATGACAGATCTGGAAAAAACATTAGAGGTCATATACTCCAGCTTCTTCATTTTATAAATAAGGAAATTGAGACCCAGAGAGAAGTGACCCACTCAAAACCATACAATAAAGGAGAAGGAGAACAGGGATTAAAACCTTGACATGTTTCCTGACACTCTTTCCAGGAAGACATGTTTTTAAGAGGGGGACCAAACAGAATAAGTTTATAACAATGTGATTTCCAGCATTACCTCCTTTCCTGACAGTGGGGCAAATTTTGGACCAGAAGCAAGAAGAGAGAAAGGAGAGTGATCCCTAATTCCCCTGAAATCTTACAATCTAGACAATTAGCTTTCCTGATAGGCCAGCCCCAGATAATCATTACTGAAAACAAACCTTCATAGGAGGTTAATAATACACACTGCCAGAAAGCTTTGGAGACCATCTACCATAGAATTATAACATTTAGGTAGTTCTTTACAATATGAAAAGCATTTGACATGTATTACCTCATCTAATCCTCACAGTAATCCTGTGAGCTAAGGTACTACTATTATCAACATTCTACAAATGAAGAAAATGAGACATAAAGAGAGATTAAGTGATTTACCCAGGGTCATATACGTAAGTGTCTAAAGTTGGATTCAAACTCAGGTCTTCCAGACTCCAATTGCTTCACTCTATCCATGCTCCCTAGCTGCCTCTGAAAATATATGAACTAGACCACACAATCTCTAGCAGTTAAGATAGTTCCTTGAAGGCCAGGATCACAACTTTTATTTTATTTTTATCTTTTAATAATTCCTAACACTCCTACTGAATAGGAACTCAATAGATGCTTATTAACGAACTAGGGGGGAAAAGCATCCATAGAAAATTACTCCTTGAAATTCAATCATAGAATAATGGAAAAAATGGTCTCAGAGGTGGAAGTGACCCCAGAGACCATCAAGTACAACTCATATCTGAGCAAGAATTCTGTTTACAACATTTCTAACAAGTCATCATGGGGAACTCATTATGTCAGGTCTTGGAAAAATCTAATTGTCAGAAGATTTTTCCTGGCACCTGCTATGGGCCAAGCATAGCGCTAAGTGCTTTACACTCATTTTCTCCTTACAGTAACCCTGGGAAAGAGGTGCTATTATTATCCCATTTTACAGCTGAAGAAACTGAGGAAGAAAGCAGTTAAGTGAGCTGCCCAGGGTCACGTAGCTGGTAAGTGTATGAGACTGGATTTAAAATGAGGATTTGAATCCAGGTCTAGCACTATGCACTGAGTCATCTAACAGCCTCTAACATGAATCTGCTGGTAGCTCCCTTCCAGTACTTGGGATTATAAACCTAAACCTTAAAGGAAACTCAGAGATTGTCTAGTCCAGTCTGTTAATTTAATAGATTTGGAAACTGACAACCAGGAAAGGTAAGTTCTTTGCTGAAGATCACATAGGTAGAAAATGCCAGAGGAAAAATTTAAACCCAGGTTCTTTAATCCCAGAGCTATTGGTCTTTCCAGTGCCAAACTTGTATGCAATTATCACATATCCTTTAAATTTTTACTTATACAGGCTAAGTCAAGCAGTCATCAATAAGTTATTAAGCATTTACTAGGTACCAAGCATTGTGCTAAGTGTTAAGACATAAAGAAAGGCAAAAGCAGTCCCTAATTTAGGCACTTACATTTTATTGGAGAGAAGGCATGTTAAGCACTCTCTCTGTCTCTGTCTCTCTCTCTCTCATATATACATATTGAAAGAGACATATAGACAGATCTACATCAATTTATATCTATCTGCCTATCACTATCTATCCATTGACAGAAAGACCTCTAATAACTGATTAAGTCTGATAATCATAGGGGAAGACCACTACTGGGGGCTTGTGATATGTAGTATTAGGAAAGATACTATTGCTAAGTCCTCAGAATCCCTAGAAATCCAGGGAGGGACATAGCAGCTGTGCTCTGGGAATCCAGCCTGTTAGTGCCTGTTGGGGTTTGGGAGAGTAACTGCTCAGCATACATTACTCTATATAATGATAAGGTGAAGCAACTCATTATATATATAGTAGATATATACAAGTATATGTATATGTGTTTATATATGTGTATATATATATTATATTGTGAGTGTATATATGTATGCATATACACACACATACACACGCAAATGTTACACATTTGAATACTGACAACCAGGAAAGGTAAGTGATTTGCCCAATTTGCAGATCTCTCTCTCTCTCTCTCTCTGCATATGTGTATGTATGTGTGTGCATATACATACACAAACACACACACACACACACATATATATATATATATATATATAAAGAGAGAGACAGAGATAGTAAGATTGAGAGATATAAAGAGATAGAGACAGAGGGAGACAGAAATAGAGAGATGGAGAGAGATAAAGAGAGAAGATGGAAGATGATGGTAGAGGGGAAAATACTAGTAGTTGAGGGAGCTGGAAAAAAGCTTTAGTTCTTTCACCTGATACCCAAAGCACAGCTGCTACCTCCCCTCCTCAGAGATCTAGGGGGTCTTGAGGGGTTAGGGATGGTGTCTTTTCTAATGCTATAACTCATGAGTCCTCACTGGTGGGTTTCCCTCATGATTAGTGGTTGACAACAACATAATTAACTATTAGAAGTGTATACTTATGATTTATAGTTGGTACAATTAGTAAAAAAAAAACCCTTTTTTACAAAATGTCTGTGATGTCCTCTTCCACCATTATATGTAGAGTGCAAGAGGGGTGTGTTTAATATTGGAGAGCCCAAGTGGAGAGCCCAAGGAGTAACTCACAGATCCTGGTTGCTGGATGCCTTTTTATCTTCTTTGAGGGGATATATATATATATGAAATCCTACTTGGACATGGCTGTAACTTCTCTGTTGGGTGTCCCTTGAAGTCTTAGGACTGTCTTTTCTCAGTATGTCTAATTTGTCCTCAACTCCTAATATAGACACCCTTTTTGGATATTCCAGAGACACTGTGAAAACAAGGACACTACTGAAAAAGTCCAAATTCTCTGGTCCTGTAAAGTTCACAAGTCTGTCCTCTGGTAAAATGGTAGGACCCAATATTCTGCTCTATTTTTCAAGGAATCCCTTCTCCAGAGAATGGCAGGAACTCTTCTCTTTTGGCTTACCACACTCATTTTATTAAAAAAAAATCCAAACTAGCTTCCTGATTTTACAAAATTCCCGCAGGGTATGGCCAATTTCCTCAACTAATCTGAATAGACCTCCTGTTGCACTTAGTTCATGCCTCTGATTGATTGATTCATTTGAAATGTGTTTAAATAAAGGTATCAGAGCTAAATGAGGTAGGGTGATTGATTGACTGATTGATTGACTCAATCCACCCTCATTCTGACTTCGCTCATCCCTCTCTCTTTACCACCCTGGCTGTTGTTATTATGACACTTTCTATCTCCTTGTCTGTTTGAAAAATGCTCCCTCTTAAAAAGGAACAGGGCTCCTCAGATGGGTTCTGTCCAAAGCAGAGTAGAGGGGAACTACTGGATACTCTAAGAGTGGGTTTGGGCTGTCTGTCTGTCTGTGGCTTCACTGTTAAGCTTGCCATCTGAAAGCTCTGATCTCAGCCGGTGAGTTAAAGCAGCTCCCTTTCCTTCCCATTCCCAGCTATTCCTCACATCAGTAAACAAGGGAAGGATATTGTCCCTCCCACCCTTTGGAGAATGAGAATTCATTTCCTAAGAAAAATACAGAGTCAAAAAAAATGATTTCACCACTGAAAGAAACACAGATCATGGCGTGCATTTGCCAGAACCTTTGTGAACGCTGCTGTGGAGAATGGCTTGTATAATTGTATTTGGGGACTGCTCTTGTAGTAAGAGATTTATAGTTTTTTTACTTGTAAAAACCTATTTCTTTCTGTTTTAAAATATAGACTCTCAGCAAGTGTCACCCTGAAGAATTGGGCCCGGCAGAATATTTTGTTACATTTTAGAAGAAAAAAAATGCGTCAGGCTGTTAGACTATTAAGGCACACCAATGGAGCTGCCATTCTCCACCTCATTATTCAAGCCTCTCTTTAGTTCAATTATACACCTCTCCAGCTAAGGAAGATAGATGAAGGTCATTTGGGAGCTGTAAACCACAATGCCTTGAATGCAGAACTCTGTTCTTAAACTGATTTACACCTTGTTCTCCACTGTTCTACAGCAGGGGCTTCAACTGAAAGGCTGGGACCATGATTGAAAAGCCCTTTTCCTGGTCTTAGCCTTCTTGCATCCGGTGCCGGCAATTATTATCTTGATTAAATGGCTGGAGACAATGAAGGCCTCCTTCATTATCTGGGTGGCAACAAGAAAACAAGACTGCAACCCCTCCCAGTATGCCCCTCACCCCACCCCCAACAACAACAGCAAAAAGAGAGAAATTGGGGCGGGGGGGGGGTAGCAGTAGTTGGTCAGGCTGCACTTCAGGGAGGCTCTGAGACATTTACATCTCCTATAAGTTAAACCTTGATTTTGTAGCTGGGTCTGGGGAGGAGGACTCAGTGTAATTGAAAGAAGTAATTTGCTTTGCCAGAATAGACAAAGCTCTGGCATGCTGCTCAGATTTAACTCCCATATATCTCACAGTGTGAAGGATGTAATGTGGGCTAAAGAAAGTTAATTAAACAATGCAAATCCACAGGAAAATTCTCACCCAGGAAAACAAAGATCTATCTTTAAAAAAATGGAAATATGCTAATTTTATTACCCTTTGGGTATTTGGGCTTCAGTTTCTATAACTTGATGCCAAGCAGATGATGATTTTCCCAGTTTGGGTTTCTTTCACTCCCTTGGAGTTGTTTCAGAAGGTTGTCACTGGGAGCTAACAGCAAATCATGAAAAGCAAAAGCAATGAAAAAACCCCTGAGGCTGGGGCGATGGGGGCCCAGGATCCTGGGTGGGGTGGGATTTCATAAAATCATATATTTATACCTGGAAGGGACCTCGAAGTCTTTGTTATTCAACTACCTTATTTTACAAATAAAAAAGAAACTGAGGCTGAATTTAAGTGATTTGCCCAGGGTGACAAAACTAGTGGTTTTTTAATAGTATTTTTTTTCCCAATTACATGTCACGACAATTTTTAACGTTCATTTTCTACAAGATTTTGATTTTAAAACATTTTTACCTCCCTCCCTCCTCACCCCTCTTCCTAAAATAGTAGGCAAATTAATATAGGTTATACATGTGCTATCACATAAAACATATTTCCATATTAGTCACACTTGTGAAAGAAGAAACACATCAAAAGAAGAAAAACACAAAAAAGAATAAAGTGAAAAAAATGTTTTAATCTGCATTCAGAGTCCATCAGTTCTTTATCTGAATGTGAATAGCATTTTCCTTCATGAGTCCTCTGTACTTGACTTGGATTATTGTGTTGCTGAGAAGAGTTGAGTTTTTCATATTTGATCATCACACAATGTTGCTGATACTGTATATTGTTTTCCTAGTTCTGCTCATATCACTTTGTATCAGTCTATACAAGTCTTTCCAGGATTTTCTGAAATCTACTTGCTTATAATTTCTTATTTCACAATAGTATTCCATTACAATTCATATGCTACAGCTTGTTCAGCCATTCCCCAATTGATAGGCATCCCCTCAATTTCCAATATTTGTTTCCACTAAAAGGACTAATATATATATATATATATATATATTTAATACATGAGGTCCTTTTCTCTTTATTATGATCTCTTTGGGATATAGACCTAGTAGTGGTATACTGGATCGTATAGTTTGGTTGCCTCTGGGCATAGTTCCAAAATGCTCTCCAGAATGTTTGTATCAGATCACAACTCCACCAAAAATGCATTAGTGTTCCAGTTTTCCTTTATCTTCTCCAACATTTATCATTTTCCTTTTTTTTGTCATATTAGACAATTTGTTAGGTATGAAGAATTGTTTTAATTTTTATTTCTCTAAATAAAAAATTATTTAGAGCACTTCTTTATATGCCTACAGGTAGAATTGTTTTCTCCATCTGAAAACTGCCTGTTTATATCCTTTGACCATTTATCAGTTGTGGAAGGGCTTGTTTTCTTACACATTTGATTTGGTTCTCTATATATTTGAGAAAGGAGGCCTTTATCAAAGACACTGCTGTAAAGATTGTTTCCCAGCTTTCTGCTTTCCTTCTAATTTTGGTTGCATTGGTTTTGTATGTGCAAAAGCCTTTTCATTTAATATAATCAAAATTATCCATTTTATATTTTGTAATGCTCTCCATCCCTTATTTGGTCTTGAATTCTTCCCCTCTCCATAAATCTGACACATAGACTATTCCTTGCTCTTCTAATTTGCTTACAATGTCACCCTTTATGTCTAAGTCATGTACCTGTTTCGATCTTTTCTTGTCATATGGTATGAGGTGTTGGTCTGTATACCTAGTTGGTGCCCTATATTTTTACAGTTTTTTCCAGCAGTTTTTGTTAAATAGTGAATTCTATCCACTTCTGTTTTATGGGAGAATTCATCCCATTCACATTCAGAATTACGATTACTAAATGTGTATTTCTCTCCATTCTATTGTTCTACTGTTTTTCTTCAGTTTCCTTTCACCCTTTCTCTTTCCAACAATGCTTTGCTTCTGTCTGCCCTCTCTTCTATCAGTTCCCACCCACGCCCCACTTTAATTAATTTCCTCCTCTCCTACTTTTCTGTCGGGTAAGATAGATTTCTATATTCAACTGATTTAATACATTATTCCCTCTGAGTCAATGCTGATGAGAGTATGTTTCAAGCAATAGCCATTGCCTCCCCTCCCATCTCTCACTCCACTGTAATAGGTTTTTCACACCTCCCCACGTGAAAAAATTTATTCCATTCTACCTCTCCCTTCCTTCTGCACCCAGTTGTACTCTTCTTTCTCATTCCTTAATTATTTTTTATGTCATTCCCTCAAATTCATCTTATACTCATACCCTCTCTGTGTGTATATTCCTTCTAGCAGTACTATTAGTGGTACAATTTCTCAGAATTACAAGTATCATATTCCCATGAACAGTTCAGCTCCATTGAATCCCTTACATTTTCTGTTCTTTTTTCCCTTTTTAGATTTCTCTCAGGTCTTCATATTAGAAATACAAATTTTTGTTCAATTATGGTTTTCTCCTTATGAAAACTTAAAATCCTTCTATTTCATTGAATGACAATTTTTTTCCCTTGAAGTATCATGTTTAGTTTCACTGGCTAAGTCATACTTGGTTGTAATCCTAGATACTCTGCCTTCTGGAATATTATTTTCTATGACCTCTAATCCTTTAATATTGTAAGTGCTAAGTCCTGTGCAATCCTGATTGTGGCTCCTCAACATTTCAATATTTTTCTGGCCCCTTCAAGTACTTTTTGCTGACATGATAGTTTGAAATTTGACTATAATGTTCCTTGGAGTTTGTATTTTGGGGTCTCTTTCCTGAGGTGAAAGGTAGATTATTTCAATGCCTATTTTGCTCTTTGGTTCTAGATTAGGGCAGTTTTCCTTGATGATTTCTTGAAAGATACTATCCAGGTTCTCTTTTTGATTATGGTTTTCAGGTAGTACAATGATTCTGACATCTCTTCTGGATCTATTTTTCTGGGTCTGTTGTTTTTCTAATATTTCATTTTACCTTTTCTTCTACTTTTCATTCTTTTGAATTTGTTTGATGGATGCTTGGTGTCTCATAGAGTCATTAGCTTCCACTTGCCCAATTCTAACTTTTAAGCAGTTGTTTTTCTCAGTTAGCTTTTGTACTTCCTTTTCTATTTGGTAAATTCTACTTTTTAAGCAGTTGTTTTCTTTTTCCAAACTGTTGAATCCTTTTTCATAATTCTCTTGCATCACTGTCACTTCTTTTCCCATTTTTTCTTCTACCTCTCTTAGATGATTTTTAAAGCTCCTTTTTGAGTACTTCCATGAGGTTTTTTTTTTGGACTTGAGACCACTTACCATTTTTCTTTGGGACTTTGCCCATAGGTGTTTTGACATTACTATCCTCTTATGATTTTGTGTCTTGATCTTCCCTGTCACCATAATAACTTTCTATGGTCAGATTTTTTTTTTTTTGTTGCTGTTGTTGTTGTTTTTTGCTCATCATTTTTGTTTTTGTTTTTCCTTTCTTTTAAATTTGAACTCCACTCCTGGGGTGGAAGGGGCACAGTCTCCAACTTCTTGTACCAGGGGCTACAGGCCCTGTCTGTTTACCTAGTACTGATATTGCCCTGAGGTCCACAAGGGATCCTCATGCTTGGTGAGGTGGGGGGTGACTGGTGCTTCTGGAGGGCAGAGGAGTCTGGTAGCTTACCTGGTACTGAGTTGGGATCCTAGTGCTGGTGTCCAGCATGTGCCAAGGCTGGTAGGGTGTTTCTTCATTTCCCCAGGCCACACTAAAACATGTGGAGGTCTGGCAGATGGAGGATTCCTGTTTGCCTGGGGCTATGCTGAAGCATATAGAAAGGTTGCCTGTTTATCCTGAGGCACATGAGTGGGGGTCCTGGTTTGGGCATTTGCCTGTTCCACCATACTGGGGCTCAGGATCTCCCATTGTTTTGCTGAGGTGGGGCTTGCTGCTGGCTTATTGGGATACTTCCTGTTTTGGACTGGGGTCCCCTTTTACCCAAGTAAGATAGATCTTTCCTGCTGATCTTCCAAATTCTTGGGCTTAAAAATTGTTTCACCCTATATTTTTGCTCATTCTGCTGTTGCAGGATTTGTTTTGGAGTATTATTTTATGGTTGTTTGGAAGTGAATATGGGAGAGTTATGGTAATTAATTGCCTACTCTGCCATCTTGGCTTCTGGAAGTGAAAAACTAAATCTATTGTTTCGAGGTTGGATTTGAACCCAGGTTTTCTGGACTCCAGCTCTACCTCTCTATCTACAATTCCACTTATCTGCTTCTATTGTCATGCATAAACTTACCTATTGTCTGTTTAGTCTCACCTCCTGGCCTTTGATAGGGGATGAATTAGTTGGAAGTCAGTGAGTTTCCATTTTGTATTTGTATCTGGGTGCCCAGCACAGTACTGTGTATGTATTAGGTCATTAATAAATAATGGTCATTAATTAAGATTGGGAGAGCTAGGGGGGCTATTGTCTTCCATTGCTCCCCATATCATGACCTTTCATCTGCTTCCTTACATTTTGGCTTATGCCACATACCCCCTTTCTTGTCTCCTTCAAGACTGCCTTCAATCTACCTAAAAAAAGTCACATGTCCATGTGAATATGATGGAGTGAAGGGAGACCTCAATATCTGGTCACTCTATTTACCACTGTCCCTGGATAAGGTTAAGGGAATAGTGGGGTCCCACACTCAATAGTCTATCTGAAGGAATCCAGGCCATCTAGTATGCTTTATTCTTTCCTCACCTCTAGTTTCATTATAAATATAACATTCAATGCTAAAGGGACACCTTGTACTTTGACCGTGATATAAAGCTTTTGGGGGACTTTTATTTTTCTGCCAATGTTTTCATTTGGACATAAATGCTTTGCTTTCCAAGGCTTCCCAGTTGAGACCAATGCAATCCCATTTACTTTTTAGGAAGAAAACAGAGAGGATATTTGAATATGTTAACCAGGTCTTTGTGCAACCGGGCTTTTCTGCCCTTCTAAATTAACACTGAAAAGTATCCTGTGGTCAGAAACCCTTTTTATTAAGCAGGATTTGAGAAGTTGCTTAAACTCTGAAGGAATGCTAAAAAAAAATCACTGGACTCATTAAATACAGGGCTGAGAGATGGAGTCTTTATTAACATTTAAAGTCCTCCCAGACAGGCTGCTAAGCTACAGAAGGTATTTTTAAAGACTGAACATTTTACAACTGCCCTAATTGTGGAACATAAAAGGGATTTGAAACATTTTCAGGATCAATTCAGTCTTTAGATGCCAGACAGCTGAACTGTATCATGGATAGTGATAAATTCATATAGATTGGAATTAGAAACCATTTCATGATTGCAGGTAGGAGCTGGGGTTTTATCTTCAGGATTTTATTATTGATGAAAATAAAAT
Source organism: Petaurus breviceps papuanus (assembly GCF_028583685.1). Classification (NCBI taxonomy): domain Eukaryota; kingdom Metazoa; phylum Chordata; class Mammalia; order Diprotodontia; family Petauridae; genus Petaurus; species Petaurus breviceps. Next base: position 3,238,398 of record NW_027186457.1, on the reverse strand, counting down.
ACACTGAATTAATCCATTAACAAGTATTTCTTGACCACCTACTGGATGCTCAGCATTAGTAGAACCATCCGTTGAAAGGAGAATAAGTAGAGCATAGGCCCAGGGCCAATCTATGGGACTGATCTTCAGAAGTTTTATGTCTACCTCACACACTTAAAGTTGGAAGGAACATTTGAGGTTGTTTAGTTCAATTCCTTTATGTTATAGATAAGGATACTGAGGCTCAAAGAAGGAAATGATGTGTCCAAGGTCAAAAAGGCAATGAACAGGAGATCCAGTATTTGAATCCAGGCCCTCTGACTTCAAATGCAGCACTCTTTCTACTGCCCTGAGACACCTCCATTTGTCCTAGAACACATCCTCCAAGTTTTGCTTGGCCCCATCACTCCAGGTTTTATGATATACTTCATTGATCAGTGAAGTACTTTGATCTCTCCTTTGCCATATTGCTCCCTACCTGGTCTGTGTACATGTCTCATTCTTGGTCTCCAGACCTTGACTTGGTCTCCACTCAACAATGTAAGCTTCTTGAAGTCAGGGGTCATGTTTAATCCTTATTTTTAGCATCCTCTGTACCTATGATGCCACCTTGCAAACAGTAAGCACTTAATGCTTTTAGAGTTTACTTGAACAGAGATTTTGCAACAAACAAGCAAACAAACAAAAAACCCTACAGTAAATACCAGAAGAGTCAGTGTCTATAGAAAAAGAACAAGGTAGTTATTAGGTTGCTGCCCTACAGACTTGACTGACATTCCTGTGGATGAATGTCTCATTTTTTTTTTTTTGTAATCACTGACTGGAAGCCTTTCCCCCAACCCTCCCTCTCCTCATTCCTTGTCCCTTCCAACTCCCATAAACATAGAACCACCCAAAGCGAGGGGGCCATAGGAATTGTCCTAATTTACCATACACTAAGAATACCTCTATACACTCTACTAGACTCAGTGTGGGATACATACAAAGCATGAGGCATCACTGAGAAGCTTACACTATAATTAAGTTTAATTAAGCATGAATTCTATAGATAAGAAGTCCTAGTAGTTAATAATGAGCCATTATTATCAGTATAATGTATGCACATGAAGCTACAGTGAATAATAAAAGACAGAATGCAATTTGAGGATCAATTATATGGTAGGAACTGGAAAAGATGGAGGTGTTCATAGAAGAGGAAGAGTGAAGAGGACAAGATGGCTCCAGGAAGGCTCTGTATCCAAAAGAAGGATCACTGATCTCAATCATCTAGTCCAGGTCCCCAATTTTACACATGAGTAAACTGAGTCCCTGGAAAGGCAAGTTGTTAGTCCACGAACAACAGATAGCTAGTTTATGGTACAGCAGGAGCTAGAATCTAACTCTCTTGATTGCTAATGGTCTTTTCACTGTTCCAAACTTCCTTCTACATCATCATTCTTATCCAGATCCCAGATCCAATGAACACAAAATGAATTGATTTCTGCTTGTTTGCTCTTTCCATCTCTATGTAAATAGCCATATTGCTGGCTCTTGCTTCTTAATTTTCAGCCTGCATAAAGGAGGGAGGAAGGATAGCCTCTGAGCTCACAAGTGGCAATACCTTCAGCTGAGTCAGATGGGGTAATAGCCAGGCATAGAGTTGTCCTAGAAAGTGCTGTGTCAGGCTGGTTCTTTGAATGAGTCCAATTATCAGCAGATGATGTTCCCAGACTTACACAAGAACCCTTGCTCCTTCCCCATCCTCTAACATGTAGACAATTACTTTGCTTTGAACCTATTACTTCTGGACTTAGTTCACAAATCACCCTGCTTCTGCCATAGTTCCATCATCTTCCCCAGGGTACTTGTCAGAGACAGGTAATTGGATTCAGATAGATAGGTGGATAGATAGATAGATAGATAGATAGATAGATAGATAGATAGATAGATAGATAGATTGATGGATATAGATATACATACATACATAGATTATATAGATACATAAATAGGTTAGGTGGATGCATAGATTAGATAGATACATACATAGATACATGAATAAATTAGATAGGTAGATGATAGATTAGATAGATAGATAGAAATAGAACTATAGGAAGATAATAGCAATGAATCAATATAAATGATAGAGTAATAGCAAGAGGTATAGAGATAAATATAGATTGTAGATAGAAATTAATTGACATCTGTAGAAATAAATAGATATAGACAATGTAAATGCAACTTTGGTACTGTGGCTAGAGAGATGATGTCAAAGTCAGAAAGCTATAGGTCCAAGTCTAATCTCTAATGCATATTTGCTGTGTAGCCTTGGGTAAGTCACTTAAATTTTTAGTGTCCTAGGTGACTTTCTAAGTAGCAGAGAAGGTGTCTATTGCCCTTTTTTAGAGTGAGTTTCCTCATCCAGAAGGTCCCTATCCTAAAGGAATCCAGTTCCTATCCCAAACCCTTTTGATAATTCAAGGCCATTATTATTGACATCATTTACTGAATGTGCTGAACAGTAAATGAGTTAAGTATCAAAAGATTTGATTTTAGAATAATCATAGCTCTATCACTTACCTCAGAGGGTTATGGTGAGCAGCAGATGAATTTACCTATGCATACATGGTGTTTGGCCAATCTTAACACAGTCGAGAAATAGAAATGATCATTTTTCAAAGAGTGAAAAATGTCACATAAAGTCTTATTCCAAACTGCAACATAGAGAACTTTGGTTGAAATGCTACAGTGAAAAGTATTCTGGATTCAGTGTCAGAAGACTGGTTCAAATTCTGGTACTGTTGTCTGTGTAACCTTGGTTAAATCACTTGACTTTTCTGGGATTCAAATCCTCATCTGTAAAATAGAGAGGATGGTGGGATTAGAAAGTGCACCTCTTAGGTACTTTCTAGCAAGACATCTATGATTCTAGGCTCTTGTGACCTCTCTTCAGAGGTCATCTAGGGTAATCCATACGAGAGCAGAAAACTATTCTTATAGTCACAATAAATGGTTGTTCAGCACTCATTTCATGAGCTGCAGTGATAGAGATCCTTGACCTTTTTGAAAAATTGTGCAAGAGAAAACAAAATATAGAATTGGTAATGATGTAGACTGAAGAATGATTCTCTACTTGAACATTCTTGTTTAGGAAGAAAGTATGCAGTATGCTGTAGAAGGAATTCTTTCCCTCTTGAATACACAGTATTATATGCTTCAGAGATTTAGGGTAAATAAGATAGGAGACATTTAGAGAACTTAGATATTCCTAAACATGTGGCTATTTTTATAAGGCACTGATAGAATAAATTTATTGCTATTCATAGAATAGTGAGAGAAATCATGTTCAATCAACAGAATGTTCATTACTATTCATAGTGTAACCCAAGGCCCAGAACATCAAAATTCTTCCCCTCCTTCCACCCTTTGCCCCCAGGTTGGCTTCCATGGTCCAAGTTCAATGTTGAAGTTTAGCCCCAGATAAAATTCCCTATTGGTTCCCTCCCCACAGTGTTGCCTCTGGGAAGTATTAGGATATAAGCTTAAATATTTTCTAGGTCCTCCACAGAGAAGTGGATATAAAAGGTTCCCAGATCCTAATCAAGCACTCAGGGTAACAAATGAATGTATCGTTATATAGACCTGTCTCTATTCCACTGCAAAGAAAAATACAGCAAACACAAAAGTTCTTTGTATAAACATTTAATGTAATCCTCCTCCTTCTCTCTTTCTCTCTCTCTGTCTCTGTCTCTCTCCCCCCCTCCCCTTTCTTTGTCTCTCTGTCTCTTTCTGTCTCTCTCTCTCTGTCTCTCTCCCTCCCTCCATACCTATTTCCAGAATCCGAAAGTTCTGCAAGCATAACACCACCCTATAGTTTGGATTCCTCTTGGAAAAGAAACAAACTTGGGGTTAGAAAAGCAACTCTTTTGATAGCTAGTGACTCATACTAGTAACTCAAGAGACTCATACAAGCATCCTGCCTTGTGGTATTACCCAGAGGGAATAGATTCACACTGAAAGAACAACATATTTGAGGCTACTATACAGGCGATCTGTTTCTCCTCTCATTAGAAGGCTGACTCCCTGCACTCAAACTTGAGTTTGTTAGAGATAAAACCCCAAAAGTATCATTGCCCTGGAATTCTATTGCTCTCGAAGGAAGGATGAATTCAATATTGCAACGCTGAGGAAACCTCACCCCACTCCCTCCACATACATACACCCTTCCAGGAGAATGGGTTTCAGGAACTTTCCACATGCCTGCAGAAAAGCTCTTATTTAGGAACTTCATAGATCCCATAATTCTCTCAATGGCTCACATTTCTTCAACTTAAGAGTCATATGCCTGCCTCTCTAAAGGATGGGACAAGGAACTTTGTCTTATCTCTTCTTTCTTTGTAGCATCTTTCTAGTATCATATCTATCGTATGATACATATCTATTTAAGATGTCATATTCTCCCTAGTAGACTGGAAGCTCCTTGAAGTCAGGGACCATGTTGTTCATAATGTGTGTATCCCCAATATGTAATATAGTGTCTTACATATCTTGGGAACTTTAAAAATGTTTTTCAAATTAAATTTGTATATAAATCTGAAAAGCAAGAAACTGAGATGTAGGGAATGTCTTGTCCACAGTCTGATTCCAAATTTAATATTTTGTCCTATATGTCCTGTAGGTGACTAGGTGCTACAGTAGAGAGAGCAGGGGGGCTGGAGTCAGGAAGATTCATCTCCCTGAGTTCAAACCCAGACTCAGAAATTTACTAGCTAGGTGACCCTGGGCAAGTCACTTAATTCTGTTATCTAGTTTCCTCATCTGTAAAATGAGCTGGAGAGAAAAATGGCAAACCGCTCCACTATCTCTGCCAAGAAAATCCCAAATGGAGTCATGGAGAGTCATACAGGAATGAAACAACTCAACAACAACCCATGTACTCTGTGATAGGGGCCATAGCGGATACAAAAAATAATAAATAATAATAATAAATAATGCCTTCACAGAATTCATAATCTAATAAAGATCATTCTGGGAGGGTCTGAGATTATATTTCCCATTTAAAAAGAAAATTATGAGGCACATTCCAGGACTTCATTCTGTAGTTGTCAGTCCCTTCTAGGCAACCCAGAATGGCTGAGCAGAGAAGCATTTAATGGAGATAATCTATAGATAAAGAACAGTTGAATGCTACTTAATCACAATAGAATAATAAAATCCTAATATTATTCAAGCCCAATGAGGCATTGTCAAATTATTGGCGTCTCCATTTAGGGTCCCACATAATTATCCTTCTTATCATCGCAAGGGTTTCAGTGCCTTTTATTAATCTGTATCATTCCATACCACTCAGGAATATTTAGCCAATCAGACATCTCAGTTATGGTTTTTGAACAGTCCTGACCTTATGAATATGAATAGAGGATGAACACAGCAGAGTAGTACTGTCAATGACGATGGAACTGCCATGAGGAAAGAAGGGAGCAGTGCACTTAAAAAAATAATTAAAATTGGAATGAGAAAAATCATAATTAGCTAAGGGGTTATCCCTATTGGTTGGAATATTTCTCACTTGCCCTTTGAACAATGAGGTATAGCTAGTCATTTCCACTACATCTGGTTGTCCCAGCTGCTAACAGCAGGCTCAGCCTTCAATTTAAATGTTACAAGGATGGATTTAAAATATTTGGAAAATAGCAGCAGAAGGGGGACAACTTAGATGTGGATTTTCAGGTAGTAATAAAACTAAAAGAACACCCCTTCAAAATGTCACAGGGCCAAACAGAATAATCCAAAAGATGCCTAGCCAAACATTTGGTCCACAAAGCAATTAAAAAAAATATGCAGAGGTGGAAGGAAGAGAAAATATCAAGAAACGGTGATAATTAATGAAATCTGCTGTCAGGTACGTAGCCAGAGAGATGCTGGGGAAAAGAGACAAGATGAGCAAGACTGAAAGGATATACACTAATTGATTAGTATGTTTCAGGAAAAGGTGCCAGAATGATTTAAACAGTGAGTATAGTCTTAAAGGGAATCTAGGTAAGATTTGAGTTAATCTGGTTGTTGATCTCAAGGCACTAAAATTGAGTTACAAACAATTCTAATCTAAGTATAGTGTGTATTGATGATATACACAAAGCCTTATGCTTCTATTACACCTTCACCCTCAGGTGTAACTCTTGTTCTGGCTCCATTAAATAAAGCTAATAGAGTGGCCATACATTCAGGATTGACTCTGTCCAAAATACAGACTAATTCTGAGCTGCCTGAGGTTAGGTAAGGTCTATGAAGTTTTATACTGAGATAGACTAAGAAAGCCTGGAGTCTTTAATGAAAGCACTCATCTAGAGTGAACAGTGGCAGCTAGGTGGCACAGTGCATTGAGCACAGAAGATTCATCCTCATGAGTTCAAATCCAGCCTCTGACATTTACTAGTTATATGAACCTGCTTAAGTCACTTAACCCTACTTACCTCAGTTTCCTCATCTGTAGAATGAACTTGAGAAGGAAATGATAAACCACTTCAGTATCTTTGCCAAGAAAAATCCCAAATAGGGTCACAAAGAGTTGGACATGACTGAAATTGCTCAACAATAATAAGAAAGGGTGAACACATCTCAGACAACATTGAATTAGCCTATCATAAGTAAGCCAGATAAGGATAAACACAGAGGTTGATATCAATCAACTAATTTTATTCCTATACTATATATATATACATATATATATATACACACACACATATATATGTATAGCAAACATTATGTTTGATGCTGAAGCTTCAAAGACAAAAACAAATAATACCTCCCCATCTAGGAGTTTTCATTCTTTCATCAGTCCCTTGGCAGAATTATTTTTTGCCACTTATAGATTCAGCTATTTTAGCTGCTTCTGTTTACATGCCTTCCTCTTTCCCTCAAATAAAGGGGACATATTGAACCAAGCTGCATCAGACTCTGAGCAAGTTGGGAGCTTTGACAGAATCAAAGTCAGCTTCTCTTGCTAAGCAGGTAAATGGAAAGTTTGAAAGAGGTTAAAGTCAGCCATTCATAAAGGTCACCATAGGGGGTGAGGAGGAGGGGAAGGGAAGTGGTAGACAGGAAGTCATTAATTGAGTCTGAGAGCAAAAGGGTCAACTTTGAAAGCCTGTAGAGGAAGGGAAGGGAAACGTCAAGGTCAAGGAAACACCAAGATAGGAGTATGGAACAAAAACTGGTGACAAAGTTGACTTCAAGCAAAGAAGTAGTCAAAGGAAACATTTTTTTAAAAAGATGCATTTTGTTTTGACATGAGGTATTTCTCAAACAAGTATTAAAGTCATACACCATCTTTACTTCCCAGGTGCATTCCCTAAAACCAGTTAAGAACAAACACCCAACAGGTGATAGCGATTTAGAACACCTGGAAATTCCTGTAATTTAAGTGTGTCAATTGTTAACAAAAAGTAAAGATGTGTCCTTTAACTTGGAAAGGATGCTACCAACCAGTGACCCTTAGACACTAGAATGACATTAGAAACTTTTTGCTGCATGATGTTATCTTTACTTGCCTTGTGTAGTCATTGTGTACATTACTCTTTGGGCTTTGCTTAGCTTCATACAAGTCATTCCATTTTTGTTTGTTTTCCTAAATTTTTCCTATTTGTCATTTTTTACAACATAGTAATAATCCATTACATTCATATACCATTGCTTGATCAGCCATTGTAATTACAGGAAACAACTTTTATTTCCAGCTTTTTTAAAATCACAGATTATGTGGATTGGAAATTTTTATACATGTTATTTTTCCCCACTGTCAATAACTTGGGGGGGGTATAATAACAGTTGTCATATTTCTGGGCAAAGGGTATAAAAATTTTAGTAACTTTTCTTGCATAATTCTAATTTATTATTCAGAGTGGTTGAACCAATTCACAAATGCATTAGCAATGAATTAACATGGTTGTCTTCCCATAGCCCCTTCAGAAATGAATCTTCTCAGCTTTTACTATCTTTGTTAATTTGATGAGTGTGATGTGATATCTCAAGGTTATTTTAATTTGCATTTCTCTGATTATTAATGATTTTAACAATTTTTCGAGTGATTGTTGAGAGCTGGTAATTCTTTTTGCTAAACTGCTTGTTCATATCTTTTAACCATTTGTCTATAAGGGAAAGTCTCAAATCTTATAAAATTCTGGAAGTTTCCTACAGATTTTGGATTTCAGATTCATCAGACAGACTCTGATTTATGATGATATCTACAGATCACACATAAATAGAGTTTCAAGATTACAAAGTGCTTTCCTCAAAATAGCCTTAGGGAGATAGTATAATTATCATGGACATTTTACTCTTGGGGAAACTCAGCCTCAATTAATGATTTCTTGCAAACTCCCCAGGGATTGGTCGCCTTTTCAAATGCCTCACTTTAATCTCAGTTCAAGTTTCCATTGACCATTTGCTTAAATGTTGGTTTGTAGATAAGCACTGGAGTTGGCATTCAAACCCAGGACCAGTGTTTTCACCATGATATTTTGGGTGGCATGCCAGGCAGACCCCATTCTCCCATAACTGTAATCTGTAAGGCAGATGTTCTCATAGGTAGGTGGAAAATCCTGAAAGGGACGTTCCCTCAGTGCTCACTGGAATTCTAAGAGAGTAGATTAAATAGAGTCTTGTCTTGTCTGGAGAAAAGGAAATAGACAATAACCTTTGGAAATGTGTTCCACAGAGATTATGTTGAATATTAGTGCAGTATTTTCACATGGAACCATGGGGAACACAATGAAGAGAATATGAAAATGAAGGAGAGGACCTTCATAGCTACCTGAGTGTATCTTGTTTGCAGTTCATAATGATCTGAGTTGAATGGCTACCCATTTCACGGTGTTGTTCTGGTCTTCTTATATAATTAAACCAGTTACAAATTCCAGTTCTATTATTTTTCAAATATACGACCTTGAGTAAATCATTTGCCATTTCTGTACCATTGTTTACTTATGTGTAGAATGATAGGGTTATATTTAGATATATTTGAGGCTACTTTCCAACATTAATGTCTTATGAAAGAATTTTGTCATTTGCTAAATCAAACGGTTAAACATATCAAAACATAATTGGTATTTTAACTAGATCATATTTCACAAATAAACAAACTTCCCTGCCTTTTGAATGAAAAAAATGAAGAGAAATAAAAGAAGAAAAAGAAATTTAAGTAAGTTTATTATATATATATATGAAAGAAATAGAAAGTTGTACATAATAGATTTGCAGTTTCACATGCAATCATTTTAAAAATTATACTATGTTATAGAAATGCTTGTTTTATTCCATAAATCAAAAATGAAAAAAATAATGTACCTTCTTTCTCTGTTTGTTTTTATAGATCAGAATGTATCTGGAAGTATTATTTTTAAACTTCATTTTATATGGTATTGATCCCAGTTTAGGAAGTTTTAGAAAGGTTTTCCTATCCATCAAATTAAATATATTTTTATTAAGGATCTACAACATATAGGATACTGTACCAAACCCTATATGGGATACAGAGAAAATAAAACATATTCCCTGCTCTCAAGGAGTTTACAGTGTAGTAAGAGGAGACCACATATCCACGAATCACAAAAATGCAAAACAGAATTTTAAAGTTCAGTAAGAGAGGTACAAAATTATAGAGTTCAAAGGATAAAGAGAGGGAAGTGCTGGCAGATCCATTATTAGAAACTTCACGGTGTTTGCTGGCATTTGTATCGTGGTGCTTGTATCAGTAGGCATTGGTGAAGCAGAGGACAAAGGATTAGAGGACAAAGAAGAATATTCTAGACAATGGGAACATGGTAGTTGTAGATTGTAATTGAAAAACAAGCACTTGTGGAATATTTACTATATCCCAGGAAGTCTGGGAGGTGCTGGGGATTAACAGACAAAAATGAAACAATCCATGCCTACAAGGCAATTACACTGGAAACGTAGCACATTGGAAAGTAGCCCAACAATAGCTCAATGATGATATGCTCAGGGAACACTTTCCTGAAGCATAGAAGTCAAGAATGGAATTAATTTGAGAGAAAACAGGCTGAAAGTGTAGAATCAAGAAGCTACTTGATGAGGGTAAAAGAGGAGAGTGTAAAATCTGGCTTGAAGCTTAACATAAAACAATAATTAACATCTTAGCAACTGGCCCCATCACTTACCAGCAAATAAAGGGAGAAGAAATGGAAGCAGTGTCAGGTTTTATATTCTTTGGCTCAAGGACCATTACAGGTGGTGACTGCCTCCATGAAATTAAAAAAAAATGCTTGCTTCTTGGAAGAAAAGTTATGGCAAACCTTGACAACATACTGAAAAACAGAGTCATTAACTTGCTGTTGAAGAAGAAGAAGAGGGAGGAAGAAGAAGAAGAAGAAGAAGAAGAAGAAGAAGAAGAAGAAGAAGAAGAAGAAGAAGAAGAAGAAGAAGAAGAAGAAGAAGAAGAAGAAGAGGAAGAGGAGGAGGAGGAGGAGGAGGAGAAGAAGAAGAAGAAGAAGAAGAAGAAGAAGAAGAAGAAGAAGAAGAAGAAGAAGAAGAAGAAGAAGAAGAAGAAGAAGAAGAAGAAGAAGAAATAAAGGAGGATTGCAAGGGCCTGAAGTGCAGTGTTTCATGGGGTCATGAAGAGTTAGACACAATTAAACAACTGAACAGTAATGAAAAAAATGTGGGCAAAGTAAATTGGGATCAAATTGTGAAAGGCCTCCAGTATTGGGTGAAGGAATTTTAACTTTACTGCACAAGCAGTTCGGAATTATTCAAAATTTTTGAGGAGTCATATGCTATGACAGAGCTATGATTTAGGGAACCTAAGCTCTCAGTGGTATATAGGTATAGTTGCTGCTGCTGCTGTTTGTCCTTCATTATCAAAGAGAACCATGATGTTGGGGAGGTGATGCCATGATATCCAAGTGAATTGGATTTAAGTGAGGGAGGATTGTGCAAAGTCACCAGCCTCACTTTTTCCTCCAGAGTCATATGGGACAAGCAGAGAAATATAGATCAGAACAACTGGAAATGGCTCTGGAGTCAGTGGGACACCTGGGCTTTTTCAAGCCAGTCTTTAACAAGACACATTTTGACTGAGGCAGCACCCATTCAGTGATTAAGAAACACTGAGGGTCTTCACCTACCACATCTCTTTTTTTAAGAGACCATTCCTTGCCTCATTTTATATATCTATATCTACATACGTATATACACACATACATATATACACATATGTAAAACCATATTACACATATTTTTATTCATAAGTTCTTTCTCCAGAGTTGGATAGCATGTTCTTTCATTGGTCTAAGTCTTTCCATGTTTTTTTTTTCTTTTTAAATCAACCAGCTTGCCTCCCAATAGTGAAGAGAGTCTATAGGCTGGCAGACCAGTAAGGATACTACTCATATAATATTGCATGTCCCAAAAGTTTTAATGCAGTTTTAAGCTACTAAGGTTGCCTCCTTGTAATGTTACAGAAATATTATTATTTTATAGTATTTTTATATAATTTTGTAAAATTATAATGCTATAGAAATATTATTTTTATAATATTGTTATTTTAAAATGAAATAAGATTGTGTTGATTTATCATATTATTATTATTTTTCAGACAAGAGGTTACAATAGCAGTGAAAATAGAATTGATTCGGTCATCATGGTCATATCATTTATCCTTTGTTTTTTTTTCCATGACAACACATTGAAGATAAATGACTGTTTCTACCAAATCTACAATAAAATGATTTTCATTTAAGAAATTTTATTTATTTAAGAGCTAATTAACGTGCTAAAAGAAAGCTAATGTGACAGCTAGGTGGTACAGTGAATAGAGTTCCCACCCTGGAGTCAGGAGGACCTGAGTTCAAATCCAATCTCAACCACCTGACACACTTGCTAGCTGTGTGACCTTGGGCAAGTCACTTAACCCCAATTGCCTTGCTTTCCCTCATCAAAAAAAAAAGCTAATGTGAGAATAATCCAAGAAGTGATGCTTTTGTAGGCTGCTCCCATCAGTCATGCTTCAAATATTCTTTTTGACAAAAGATATTAATCTTCTCTTCCCTGAGATGCCATCAAGCACATGGGTCTGAGATTTACTACTGCTAATACGTCCTTCAGTTATGCTAAACTCAAGAATGAAAGGCTTCAGAGACTGTGTGACATAAAACTCTGCTATATTCCTGTGGATATCATAATAAATAGCTGTTGTTAGAAGGGACCTGAACCAGCAGGTCCCTGAGTGGGTACTCCAGTCACGAAGCAGGAAGCTTCTTCTTTTGTGATGTTAGGATAAGAGGGCTCTCAATACCGTATACGTCTCATTCTTCACTGGGGGCTTTCATCCTTGAGCATCTGAGTCTGTGAAGGATAAGAACAGTGGTGTCCATGGGCTTCTCTGTAGCCATTCAGCAGATGACTTGCAATTATCTAATAGGAAAGTGAGGAGTGCCCCCCTTTTGTGGAGCATTTGCTGGGTCAATTAATTAATCGAATGCAGATGCCTTTGAATTAGAGACTCAGAGGAAAGCATGACAGTCTTTTGATAGCAAACTCTTCAAGTAACTTAAGTTCTCAATCCCCACTCCACCCCCAACCCCAGGCAGCTAGCCCAGGAAAGAGCAAAGTCTTATCTTTAATGAGGAAAAAAAAAGAGAAGAGAAAAGAAAAGCAAACAGAAACTGTTTCCATTTTTGTCATTTTCTCAACTTGCTGGACACAAGGTGAAACCTCAGCATTGATTTGATTTGCATTCCTTATATTTTTTTGTAACTTGGAGTGGTTTTTCATATAGTTGATACTAGTCAACAATTCTTTTAAAAACTATTTGTTTATCTCTTGACTAAATCAAATCTGCTTTTAAAAAGTTAACTAGAAACAAAATGTAGGACTGTTTAGCTAATTCTTCTCCTTTAGCTAAGCATAAACCAGAGAGAAGGAGAGAATCAAACAAAGGAATAAACAGAGAGATTTATTTCCTTTATGCCTATGGAATAGGCATTCCCTGAAAAGGTGGGTAGGGAAAACCAAGTGCTATGAATAACTTGATATAGGACTTAAGCAGTGAGCAAGTTTTTTTTTCTATAATTGGTATATAGAGGACAATTCAAAGACTCACAAACACATATATTGATCCTTTGACTTTTTTTTTCTCTTTTACTTCCAGTTTTTATGATTTCCCAGAAAGGACCAATGGAAATATAAGCATTGAAATGATAATCAATTTTTATTCTTTCTAATAAAGAACTACATTGGACACTTTTTCCTGAAATAGTAAAGGTTAGCTTCATAAAGGAAATAAATCTAGTTGACCCTTCTTGGAATAATTTTTCCCTTTTGTCTCTAAAAAACACTGAAAACACTAACCTTAGGAGCTTTTCACCATTAAGTTGCTGTATTATTCTGGAAAGGTGAGCAGTCCCTTTCTGTCTCCACTTGCCAGTTTCTAAAGAGTTATCTAACTCAGACTCAGGTAGCTTGGAAGACATTATCTAGTCAAGAGCAAAGGTGAATTCTTTCTGGGGTCATATTATCTCAGAGTAATAGGGGTTTGAAGATTGACTACAATTCTGACATTTGGGGACAAGTCTTCCCTCTCATTGCTGACACCAATTTGTACTCTTATAATGAGAAAGTGGATTTGATCCATGCCCCAGAGATTTTTAGGGGGAAAAAAGATTCACCCTTCTAAACACAGTTTGGAAAGGGTGGGATGGAAAGAAAAATATGGGAATGTCCTTGTAGATTGCGATTTTGCAGAATGAAATATTTTTCCATAAATACCAAACAATAACGATGGTTAGATCTTGTATTCTCCACATTTTATTTTTGTCAAATAGTGAGATGTTAAAAAATATGGCCCATGGTTGGCTTCTACTTGCAAAAATTTACTTGTTCCCTACTAATATTCTCACTGAAAATGTGTTATTTTTCCTTCCTTCAGACACCTTGTATATTGATCTCTCATTGACTTCACAATTATGTCACCTACAGCAAGAATCTTCTATATATACACTTGGTTCAATATGATTAATTTTCTGATCTCTGTCCTGTTTAGTGCTATTTTTGCTTTCCCTATAAGAACATCTAAAATTGGAATGTTGGGGTGCAAGTGTTGTGGTTCTACTGTCCTTGATGGAGGAGAAAAAAAAGTTTGTTACGATAATTTTTACAAATCTTTTCTTTTTTCTTCTCTTTCTTGTCCTTGCTCCACTTTCATTTTTAAGTTCCCCTGAGATGACTACTTAGTTGGAAGCCTTGCCAAACTTTCTTTAAATTTTTACCACCTCTTTGTTTTATGAGGCAATACTATTCATATTCACATATTACACTTCTTTATAAGATTTAAAATTTTTTTTATTCTAATATGATCCTGTCTTTGACACTTGCTTCTCTTTGACAAGTAAGAAGTTTAATGACTATGATGTTTTCTTGACTCTTTTGTCCTTTTGGAACAATTAATTTTCATTAGAATATAAAATAATTACACAGTATCAATGTCTTTCTACTGTCCATTTCCCATTTTGACAGATAATTATTTGTTATTCAGAATTTAGCTGTTTCTATTGCCTTTCATACCTTTTAATCATTGATATTTCTTCTTAGTTTTAATTAATTCTAATCTTAGATATGATAAGTAAATGGTCTGATTGCACACAGTCAGATGATTTAGATATAACTGATATCAATAGCAAATCTTTTCTTGTCTATAGTAACAATCTATTTTTGTAATGTTATTTGGATTTTTTTACCATGTTTACTGTCTATAAACTCTTCTTTCCCCCAAAGATAGTGTTCATAACAGTATTCTGTGTAATATAAAAATCTTTGATAACTCTCATTTTGACTTTCTTGTTCATCAAAACCTCCAGAAAAAAATGGCATGCAATTATACACTGGCTTGTTAGAAGTTGAGGTATTGTTGAAAGCCATGGGGTTTTGGAGATCAGATGGTACACTCTCTTTTGTTTTATAGATGAGAAAACTGGAACTGAATTATATGAAGCGTCTTGTTCGTGGTCGCATAGGTAGTAAAGTCATGAACTCAAGACTTCTGACTCTAAATTCATTGTACTAGAGTTGTCCTATGTAGATCATGAAGTCTATTTAAAGATGGATTCTATGTTTGAGACACATATTTGTACATATCCAATGCATATATGTATTCATAGTTACATACATAGATGCTCATATAGACAATATACAGACAGACACACTATGTAGGTATATATGTACATATACATGTGTGTATGTACATGTACATATTTTTGTGTGTATATGTATTTAGAATTGTGATTTCATTGGTTTAGAGAGTTCCCAGTGAGGGAACTCCCTCTACTGAGACAGATTCCCACCTCCTGAGCAACCTAGAGTTGTAGAGGGTTGTCTTAGGCACTAAGAGATTTAATGCCTATTGTTACTTTGTCATAGACATCAAAGTCAAGAACTCATGCTTAAGTCTTTATTTAAAATCTTATTTTCAGTTAACAAATATTTTCAAAATTAATTTGTCCATCAAGTCTTCCATTGAGCTTTTAATAAGTGTTTTATAGGTATGCATTAGACTGGCATAATCTTTGAGAACCCAGATCTCTTCCCTTGAGAAATATTCAGAGCTAGACTTTAGTGAAGGTGAAAATGGGCATATTGAATGTCAATAGTGATTTAAAAAAAAGCTTATTCTTTAGATATAGATATTGAAATATTTGTCCAAATACACAACCTTGAAGTAGTCTTTAATAATGACATTTTGGGAGGCTAGGTGGTTTGGTGAATAGAGCACTGGCCCTGCAGTCAGGAGGACCCGAATTCAAATCCAGCCTCAGACACTTAACACAAAAACTAGCCACGTGACCTTGCGCAAGTCACTTAATCCAGATTGCCCTCCAAAAAAAAAAAAATAATGACTTCTCAAAGTAAAAGCAAAATAAGAAATAAATTATCTTTCCTTTTAGATTATGATAGAAATATTCAAACAGATCTTTTTTCCTCAGTCCCTTTTTTGACTGTATCTCTTCAGACTTAGTAACAGCAAAGGCATTGATTGTTTATTTTGGGAAATAACTTAGCTATCACAGGGTTAGTCTAGTTATAAAAATAATAGTTCATATATATATATATATATATATATGTAGAATTTTGGGATTTGTAAGGTACTTTTCTAATAATAAACCTTTAAGATAGGTAGAATATTATTAACCTCACTTTACACATGAGAAAAAAGAGTCTCTAAGAGATAACATTACCATGATCACATACTAATAAGTGCCAGAAGCATGCTTTAGTTTTCCCGATAGAAAGTTTTGTGCTCTATGCACCATGGAATATTGTGTCTCAGTATTTGCTGCCCCAAGATATTGTAATAGTCTGAGAATTTATTCAGCACTTAGCTACTTTAACTAGCCTTGGCATTTACTTGCGAGTGGACAGTCTAACTTGGCAACTCTGAAAAGAGCGTCATATTTGGAATTGGGGATAGAGGTTTAAATCTCAATTCTACTATTTTGTTTCCAATTCCTCTCTCTGGGCCTCAGTTTCTTCCTCTGTAAAAGGATAAGAATGGATGATGTAATTTCTAACTCCTTTGAACAGTTAACCATACATTCCCTGACATCTCCATTTTGATTATGGTCTACTTG
This sequence comes from Petaurus breviceps papuanus, assembly GCF_028583685.1. NCBI lineage: Eukaryota > Metazoa > Chordata > Mammalia > Diprotodontia > Petauridae > Petaurus > Petaurus breviceps. The sequence goes on along the minus strand of NW_027186457.1, from coordinate 3,221,803 downwards.
CTACCCACTAACCTCTTCCAGGAGCCTCACCTCTTGCTCATACAAGATGACCTTGAAAGTTCCAGCCCCAGCCCCATCAGACCCTAGGTCTTTATCTTATCCTCTTTGCCAGTAAAATAATATGATTGTCAATATGACTATGAACTTCTTATTCACTCTATGATGTGGGTGAGGTTATGTCCTTATACACACTGTTGCTGTGGCCTTGGACTTAGCTAAATGCAAAGTACAGGAGAACCCTAAGAAACACAACAGCAACTTAAACAAATTCTCCATCATACTTTTAAACAACATGGTGTTGGTAATCTGGGTAAAATATGAATTCCTACTTTTATTGGCTACTCTATTCAGGAACTCTGCAAGTTTGGTTCTTATTGTTTTCAGTCTTGTATAATGACATTCCTCGAGGAGGAAAGCAGCCATCTCTGGTCTATTTTACTTTATTTAGCTATCTCTGCTAGGGCTGAATTTTTTGCTGATACTGCCCTGGCTCCTGGGAAAATTACTAACGTTAGAATTCAAGGCCAGCCAGACTATGCGAACACTAAGGGAAGCTGATCCAAAAGAAGAATGCCTCAATGCATTCTGCAAAGGAGTTTCCACCTTATGTGTGATGTTTGCTTGCTTTGGACATTATATTAAAGGGGTGGATGAATCCATAGTTCCAAAGATCAGAAGTGAATGATCAAAGGGGGAGTAGCCAGTTTTAACATTGGTGGAAGGCTACATCCCTGGAATCTTCTATGCCCTTCTCACTTTGTTGGATGCCTGGTATCTGTGTTGAACAAGGAAAAAGGCAGTTCTCCTTCACACCCCATCACAGGCTTGGATTCAAATATAAAGATGTATAGAAAGGGCTCTTTGCCTATGTCATAATAATTTATTCCTCAACTATACTACAGTAGTTCATCTATGACTCCTTGAAAGGTTATTTCAGACTTCCCTGTCTTCTTCCACCTGAGATACTAGAATCTCTACAGAAGAAATCTGGATTGAAACAGTTGCTAAATCAAGACAAAATCTAGTCTGAATCTCATTACTTACTTGTGTTGGGCAAAATATGAAAGAAACTTTTACATTTAAAAGAAACTTTTATATATTTGGCTGTGAAGATTTTATATTCTTGACATAATTATTAGTTGTATACTTTCTTGATGCAAGAGTTTCAAAATTTAATTGTTGCCATAAATCAGCTAATCTTGGGGAAAAAATAGACTATGAAGTTCTGTAGGATCTATTATGATAGAAGATGGTGAGGGGAGTTCCTTGATCAACTTGATGAGTTTATAGAGTGATACAGATTTACTTGGGTCATTGATTTTATCTCATTAATTGGGAAAGACATGATTACATCAGCTATTGTAGAAGAGAATTTCCTTTTTTTGTGTACAGTATAAAATGATTCTTCCTTGTTGTCTCAGCCTCCCCCTCACTCCCCCTTTTGCCTTTTCTGAGAACAGATATGAGACAAGGAATGTGAACTTCAGTCTCTTGCACTTTGGCATAGCACCCCTCGTATGCTGTGTTAGAAAGAAAACATGCAGCCATCAATATAAACAAAAACTTACCCTGGGGTGAAAAGTGAGTTAATGATGATAAAGGAATAAAATGAGTATAATTAGGATCAGGCAGATAGATCATCAGAAACATTCCAAGGACAGGATGAAGGGGACTTCAGATATCCTCACATCTGAATGGGGGAAGAAGGTATGACACAATTTCTCCCTCTGAAGGTTTATTTTCTCCAGTGTATGACTCTCATGACTATGCCTTGGCTCACAGTTTTTCAGCTTTCAGTGCCACATGGATTGATTGTCACCAAGCCACTGCCTTTAGGTCTCATGTTACCCTTGTTCTGGGAATGAGAGCAGGACTTTCTAGGGGTCATTCCTCTTCTAGAATGACTCCATCTACAGGAAAGTTATCCTGTGCAGCTCCTTCTCTTTACCCAACTGAATTTGTCCAGAACAAGAATTCCCAATTATGCCTCCACAGATACTTAATCTTCTCAATAATAATGCCTATCTCTATTTAGGAAGCCTCAATGTTTCCACAGACATCGGGCTTCTTCTCCACTTCCTCATTGCCTCTTGCTTACTGAACAGAATGAGATCAGTCGGCCACTACAGCTCCTTCCCTCTGTTGAGCCTGCTATAATATTTCTTGACATGGCAGTTAATTTTTAATCTGGTTAGGATAGACCCTAATGGAGCCCAAGTTGTAAAACATCCCTTCTCGTTTACTCTTTTATTTGGGTTTTAATTCATGGCTTCGATTTTAATCCCTTTTATAGGTCCATTAAAGCTCAGTTACTCACTTTGAAGTCAATCAGTAATCAATGCCACTTTTTTGTGGTCATTGTTTCACATGGTAGGGTGAAGGAGGGCATGATACACTGCAGGCCTCTATTTCCAAAAGTCTGTGGCCAAGATGAGGTTTCCTGGTCTGAAATGTTTGGAGGAAAAAGGAAAGAGGTTGCCCTGGTCTGAGATGTTTGAAGGAAAAATGACAGTCTATGCAAAATTAAGGAAAGGTAAACTTCTAAGAAGTTATGCCCACCATGCTCCCCTCCAAAGTAAGAGTGAATTCACTACTAGATAAGTTTGTGTGTACACCTGTGCATGTGCATATGTTATGAGGATAGAGATGTGTGACACACCACCATTTAAAATACCACCCCTCCCCCACCCCCCAATATCTTTAGGTTGAACCCATCAGAGAATGTCAAGGAAGTGCTGGCATCCTTAATCCACACTGGAGTTCTTCTTGGACTGCTGAAATAGAGAAAATAGAAACAGATGATATTTTGAAACCTTGATCTTCAGAATAATACTTTGAACTCCATTGGGCCCTTTCATGTATAATCGGTGGCTCTTCCAGACTTTTGATTCACATGGGCTATTAGGGTAGACTCTACAGGGCTTAAAGTAGGACTATCTGCTTTATAAGAGATCATAAATAGGACCCTCGAGTGACATTAGTAGCCTGAAGACATTTGAAGAAGAAAGTCAAACATTGCCACATAGATGTGTAAGAACAACCAAAGAGAGGCCACCCTGGAATATACCTATTATAACTGGAATGGAACTCCTAGAGAAAAAATTATCATGGGATTCATTTGAGCTACAAAAAGCCACACGCTACAACTCAATCGAAGTTCTTGTGCTGAAAGACGGCCTTGTTTTGGGCTAGTTAAGGAAATACCTACTGTTCCTATATTTGTAATCAGGAAATTGTAATTACTTCTCTATGGTACTGGTTGGCAGAAGCCATAGGAATAACCTAATCCTAACAACTAGCATCAGTTTTATAAAAAAAAAACACAAATAAAGGGAAATTTTACATGCATGTAAGAATGAGTGAATGAATCAAGTGAAAAAATTAAATATTTACTATATTGAGCAAAATTAAAAAGAAACTTTAATATGTAATATAAATTTTTATATATTTGACTGTGATGATCTTCTTCTCTTGATATATGCTAGACAGTCAAATAAAGAAAATAGCTAGATTGAAAAAAAAGCCAAAGCAGAAGATGGAAGGAAAAAGATAGGGAGAGGGTGCTGGGAAAAACATGATGAATGTGGCTTTTCTTTGTCACATTTGTGCTAAACCTGATAGTCTTCCTCTAGTCACACCCTCTGCCCTCCCTCCTCCTGATACCCTCTGAAAATCCTTCATTTTGATTAGAAAAAAAACTATCACTTGAAAACTTACTGTGTCTGAGATTCTCGTTGAAGTTGTTTAGCTACTATGACACACAAACCAATTTCAGCACAAATTTGAAACTAAAGAGTAAAAGCAGAAAGTAGACATTTTGATATATTACAGAATCTGATCATTGGAAGAAAGCTGAGAAGTCATCTAGTTCAGTGCATACCTGAATAGAAATCCTTGTTCCAACATCTCCAACAAGTGGTCTTTCAGTCTCTGATTGAAGACTTCCAGTGATGGAGAATTCAATATCATGCGTAGTACCCCATTCCATTTTTGGACTATTTTATTTGTTAGAATGTTTTCCCTTCTATTAAACTTTGCCTCTGGGCACATTCTATACATTGGAAACTAGTTCATTTTCATTCATAGAAAATGGATCAATAATGACATTTCTTCTGTATCGTTTATTCTACATTTTAAAGAATGAAATTGTTATGAAAACAAATCCTTATTTTGTTGGCTGCTCTCATATTTTAGCAGAGAGCTCCAGCATATGTGCACATAGGCAAAGTCTCCCTTCAATGCTCTATCCTTTCTCCATAGACTATTCATAATGTTTCCCATGCTCATCATTCATTTCTGCCTTCTGGCTGGATGATGAAGTGCTCTTCCGCCATGGTGTGATGTCTGTGTCTCCCTCTTTTGTTCCTCATACAAATGTTCTCCTCCCCAAAGACTCCTTCCATTCATGAATTTCCTTACATGAATAGGTTTTCTTAATATGCAATGCTACTCTATTGCCCAATTTATCTAATCTGCTCCATTTGGGAAAAAAAGACATTTCTATGTCTGTTTGCAAGTCATGAGTAATATCCCAATGTCTTATTGAGATCTATGGGGGCAAATTTACCTTCTTGTATTAAGATAGCTAGTTCACCTCCTAAGTACTCATATGTTGAAATTTTATTACCTACATGCATAATAAATGCATTGTGTTCTAAACATATAACTCTATTTATATCTAGTTATTAATATATCTGTATATTATGTGTGTATGTTATTCATACGCATAAACATACACGTATATATATATATATATATATATATATATATATATATATATATATACACAGAGACAGACAGAGATACACACACAGAAAGGCAGGGCACTATGGCACATACCTGTCATCCCTACTACTAGGAAAGTATTTGATCTCAGGAGTTATGAGATACAAAAGGACTTGAGTGAATGTCTACCTGTTCTAGCATCCAAATGTTGAACCCCAAGGAGAGGAGGTTATCAGACTGCATAATGAGGGACAAACCAACCCAGATCAGAAACAGAGTAGATCAAAGCTTCTATGTAGAGCAGTAGTAAAAATGGACTTCTAAGTGGCCACTCAAGTCCTAGCTTGGGCAAAATAGGAAAATCTAACCTAAAAAAGTTTTATATATATATATATATATATATACAAAATTACATAAATATTATCTTTCACCTTCCTATCTCTACCATCTACCTGTCTATCTAACTGTCTATCTATCTATCTATCTATCTATCTATCTATCTATCTATCTATCTATCTATCTATCTCTCTCTCTCTCTCTCTCTGTCTGTCTGTCTGTCTGTCTGTCTATCTACCTATCTGTCTGTCAGTCTATCTATCTAACTATTCATCCATCCTTCCATCTTCAGGTAGAGATTCATATTGTCTTTAGTATATACACACACACACACACACGTGTGGGTGTGTATGCCATTTTTACCTAAGACATCTCTTCCTTTTCCATTTTAAATATTTACATATTCTGTAAAGAAGCAAATAGTATAAGGACAGAAAGGGTATCTGTTTTATGCTGATCCATTTCAGGATTTTTTAGATCACTATGACAAAATTTAGAAAACTGTGTGCAATAAAAGTTTAGGTCAAAGGCAGAATATATAGAGAAAGTAGGAAGAAGTTATACCATGAAGGAAAGAGTAGATTGAGAAATGCTAAATGAGGCACTTTGGAATGATGGGTACCCTATGCTTAAATGTAAAATGTTCCCTTGAGATCTATTTTCCCCCAACTTTGATTTTGTATCTTCTGAAAAAAATCCCCCATACCACTGCTACAGCAGGATAATAAATAGTCCAAATCAAACATCACCAGATCCAAGCCTTTACCTATTTCACCAGGGAAGGATGTTTACCCCAGAAATACTTTTGAACATTCCACGCATTGAGATAGAAAAGATGTTCAGAACATCATCAGGCCACTTATCTCTTTTGAGTCTTCAATATTCAACAAACAAGATCTTGTTCCTAATCCAAAAACAGAAAAGAACACTTTCATAAGCAGGAAAAGAGAAATTCTCCTAAATAAACCTCTGGAGGGCTCCCTTCCATAGTTATCCATAAGAGAGACCCACTTCCATTCCTGGACTCCTCCCTCTATTTCCTCCCAAGTTCTATCAACCCTGACTTCAGAATGTCTCAGATTTCCTGCTTATCCTCATTTGTACTCCCACCCTCCTAGAACGGGCCCTCATCATCTACATATTTGTTTTAGTCTTAGTCCACAATCTTCTAGCTACTCTCAAGTCTATTCTCCCTCTCCGTTAATCTATTGTGAATTCCTCTGTTCTTTTCATCATATATTACCAAATAAGAAACCTTCAGTTCCACCACCATGCCTGCTTACTGCAATATGCTGAAATGTCTCCATTTATCTTTCAAAGCACTTCATAATTTGATTCTAACCTAGCAATCCTGACTTCCTTTTTCAAATTTTCTAAGCTACAAACACTCTCAATCAGGCAGATTGAAAAATAGAATCCCTCAATACATACCTAATGAAATACCTTCATTCATTTCTACTTGGAAGTAACTTTGCATGATAGATATAATGCTGGATTTGAGATTTGAAAGGCCTGGTTTCAAATTTTCCCTCTGATACTTATTAGCTGGGTAAGTCAATTAACCTCTTTAAGCCTCAGTTACTCTATCTGGAAAGTGAGACTAATAGTTCCCCTCATAGGTTATTGTGAGAATCAGTTAAGATGATTTTTAAAGTGTTTTGTAAACCTTAAACTATTTGTCAATATCAGTTATTCTTAATACTCTATAAAAATCCAATTCCAAAGCTATCTTCACCAAGCCTTCATTGATCACCAAAAGTATTACTAATTCTCCTTCTCTGAACTCCTATAGCACACTTTATTCCATATATATGTATATAATCATATGTGTATGCCTATATGTGTATATGTACATACACAATACATATACACATACATGCATGTATGCATAAACATATACTATATGTAGTGATAAGCTATATATAGATGTATATTCCACTATGTATATATACAATATATTATTTTATAACATATTTTACACATGTGTAATATGTAATAATGTGTAGCATATAATTATATAACATATATTATCTATATATTATTTATTGTTTTCTAATTTTTTTTATCTTGGTTCCTTAGTTGCAAACTCCTTTAATGCAAATTTCATGTCTGTTATGAAGCTTATATATCCCACAACACCTAACACAGAGTTAAATATATAGCAGAAACTAAAAATTAGGTTGCTTAATTGATGGTTCATGGGTTAAAGAATTGGATGTATGAAATTGATACTTCTCTATACTGTATAGGTTATGATCAAAATTACCTTCTGTAATGTATAACCCTCTTAATTATGAGGATAAATAGTGTTCTTCCCCTTACCTGGGTATTAAGATACTCCTATGGCTTCCTCACTCAAGTGACCCTGAAATGGGCCTAGACTTTTGGGAAAAACTGCCCCAAGTGCATAATGACAGAAATACCAAGCTGGTATTGTATTCTTGAGGATTTATGGCACAATTGTAATTGCCTGGGTCAACACCCTTGAATAATAATATCATAGTGAAACCATGATATAAATTTGTAAAATCCCACTGCAAAATAATTTGATGACTCATTTGAAATCTAGTTCCTAAGAAACTAAATGACCAGAGATTGCAGTCTACCATCATGTTTTCACAAAATCAATCAATGGACCCTTTATTAAGTGCCTACTTTGTGCCAGACTCTAAGAATATCAATACAAAAGTAAAACTGTCCCTGTCCGCAAGAAACTTTCATTCAAATAGGCACTTATAATACATTTAGGAAAATAATGTCTGGGAAGGGGCATTTGGACCTCAGGAGTCTTAGAGAGGGCTGATGGAGCTATAAGGTATATTTTTCTTATACTCTTTCCAGAAGTCAATGGTAGTATTGATCTGATTTTAGTCCATAGAGCAAGATGGTGTTAGGGTCTGGGTGAAGGAAGACAGAGGGGCATGCCCAATGTCAGAGCAAATGGAAAAATGATGAAGGAAATTTCTTGATGCTTATTCTGTGACTTTGCATATACACACAATCACACACATACATGCACATCCATATGTGTATTTATGCATGTTTGAAAATACATTTGTTGTATGTCCCCTGTGCATTCCTACACCCTTCATACAAAGTTTTAGCATGCAAGGATGGCTTTATTCTTTATATTCAAATTCCCAGAACCAACCACAGGACCTGATACTATATAAATTTTAGGAATTCTATAAATGTTTGTTGATTGAATGATTGAATGATTAGACATGGTTAGATAGACAGTGGTTTTGATGACATTGCTTTCACTCCTCCAATCAGAATAGCTTGGTGTAGAGAAAGGAAAGAGGTTTAATTACCTCAGGGAGGGTTACCATGAGTCTAACGGTCTGGTCCAGAGGATGTCCCTTCAGGAGAGAGCAACAGATCAAACAGCAAAATCTAGGGGTAGATGGCTGGAGGGCATAGTTTATGCTAGGCACTATAGATTTGAACACAAAAATGAAATCATGCCTTCCCTCAAGAAGTTTACATTCTACCAGAGGGAACCATTTAATGACATTAGGAAGGAACACTTTATATTGAAAAGCCTAATTATCTGCTTCTGTCCAGGTCCCTAGAGAGAATTCCATAGCTTCCACCCAAAAACCAAACCAAACCAAAACAAACAAACAAAAATTCTCCCAGAACCAGTATGTTGATATGATAGTCAGGTCAGAGAGAGAGACCTGAGTTCAAATACTACCTCAACTATTCAAGTCTCAAAGCATTGATTAAGCACAACGTGCTGGATACTGTGCTAAGAGCAGATGATGATGATGATGATGGTGGTGGTGGTGGTGGTGATGATGGTGGCAGTGGTAGTGATGATGATGGTGGTGGTGATGATGATGGTGGCAGTGGTAGTGATGATGATGGCGGTAGTGGTGATGGTGGTGGTGATGATGATGATGGTGGTGGTGGTGGTGGTGGTAGTGATGATGATGATGGTGGTGGTGGTGATGGTGATGATGGTGGTGGTGATGATGATGATGGTGATGATGATGGTGGTGGTAGTGATGATGATGATGGTGGTGGTGATGGTGGTGATGATGGTGGTGGTGGTGGTGGTGGTGGTGGTGGTAGTAGTGATGCTGCTGCTGCTGATAAAGAATAAAGGTAGTACTGGGGCAGCTAGATGGTGCAGTGAATAGAGCACTGTCCCTGGAGGATGTGAGTTCAAATACAGCCTCAGACACAACACAAAAACTAGCTGTGTGACCTTGGGCAAGTCACTTAACCCCAGTTGCTCTGCCTTCCCCCCTCCAAAAAGCAAAACAAACAAAAAAAAAAACCCCAGAATATAGGTAGTACAATTATGTCTGTTTTACAGATAAGAAAAATTAGGCATAGAGGTAAAGTGACTTAGTTGATCAAGTCTGGATTAAACTTTGAATTCAGGGTTCTTTTGATTACAACAAAACTGATAAGACACCCTAACCATTCTGTATTATAGTATTTCAATAGGAAAATGCCAATTTCAGACTAGAGATTGCAGCCATGCAATTTTCTTCCCTCTTTCACAATGGGAACAGATTAGAGCTGACTGGTGAAATGTGAGGGCTGGCCATGGGGACTCCAGATGTGAGAAGTGAAGAGTTAGGGCTTCCTGCCTCTGGACACACAGTTTTCAGTCTATTTCCTGGTCATCTTTATTTCATCTTTTCTTTCTCATGTTCTGATGATTAGACTGCATCCTTCACTTTCCAATGGCCAGACCTGGTGCTCTTGATCAGGGTTTTCCTCCTGTGTTCCCTGGCTTATTGTGGGATAGACTATACTATAAAATAACAAATTTCCATTTCTGCAATGCTTTAAAGTTTACAAAGTACTTTCCTCAAAAAGTATAAATATTACTGTTTGACACATTCAGACAGGAAGCCTAAGAAAGCCTCACACAGCTAGTAAGAAATGGAGCAAGGGCTTGAGTCCAGGTAGTCTGACTTGAGACTCACTGCTTCCCTACTGTACCAGAACCGCTTTTGAAAATACTGTCTAAGAGCTTTTGTGTTGTTGCCGCTAATAAACAAAGAAGAAACTGAAAAGAAGCAAAAGAACTCCCTGAAATGTCTCCTGCCTATTCTTTCTTTTCACTTAGAAGTAACAGCAAAGATAAAATCATTCCTGAGTTAGAGGAGGTATGGTTTTTGTTCCCAGGGAGTGAATTAATTCTCCTATATCATGGAGGGAAAACTGTGGTGACATGACCCAGACTTAATAATTGGAGAATATATTGATAATACTAGATATGTCCAGGAATTTTTGCTATATTAGAATTATTGGAATATCCCATAGTCCCTTATCTTCAGTCCTAGGAGGGAGAGGTACAAGCAGGACCTTCAGCTTTGAGCTGGGAAAGTGATCAAGTCCTTAAATGAGGGCAAGGAAAAGGTGTCCAATTGATCTTAGCATTAAGGTGGGTTTATCAGTTCAATTTTGCCAATAGTGGAAAGGTATACCTGAGAGTGCCACTTCTAAATGAAAGTTTCAATTAATCTGGGGTGATCATTCATAGAATGAGAAATCAGTCCAAGTTTAGAGAGGCTTGACATGGGTCAGGCCTCACAGGTCACTCATTGCATTGTATAGATAGGAGAGGATATTATATTTTCAAGGACAGAATTGACTGAAAAGATTCTCCTAGTAGAGCTTGCATAAAGGGACCAGCCAAAACAGAGATTTGTAGAGAAAAGCCAAGTAGTTTCCTAAGTAACTGAGTACGGAGATTTCCAGATCAAAATAAATGAGCTGCCAAGGTATACAATGTGGATTGGAGATACTTTTAAGGCTGAGTTCTATCCTTACTAGAAAGATTAGTGGGGTTGCTATGGAATGGAGAAGAAAAGAGGAGAGGAGGGGAGGAAGAAGAGGAGAGGAGAGGAGAGATAAAGGGATAGAAGAGAAACTTTCTCAGGCTATGTCCAGTGAATTGAGGGTGTTATTCCAAGTGGATTGAGTAAAGGAGAGAGTAAACTGGAGGAGAAAGATCTCTGCATAGACTTTGGACTCTCATATTGGAGGGTCACCTCGGGGACTAGAGAAATACATTCTGGAAAGCTAGAAATAGCAGGGCAGGTCAGCCAAATCACAGAATTTAGTTCAGTATCTCAAAATCACATAATATTTGAGTTGGAAAAAATCACAAAGGCCATTGTATCATTTTAATTCTGAATGAGAATTGCCTCTACATAATACTGAACAAATAATCAGACAGTTTTTTTTTTTTTTCCCAGTGAGGCATAACTTCCAGAGGTATCCAATTTCACTTCTGGAGATCCAAAAAAAATGGCGCAACTGAGTTAAGTTAATGTCAAGGCCAGGGTACAGAGACAGTTGATGCTCAATACTTGTTGACTAATATGTTTTGAGAATGGAGGACAGCAAGATGCTCATTGTTTTATGATGAGCTCACTTGAACATGGGGACCATGGAGAGAAGTGGAGACTGGGAACTAATTTGGGGTTGGGGGACAAGGTGGTCTTAGCCATAGCTGTAGGAGAGGGGGAAGGAGGGAAATAGGAGAATCTAGACCCATGGTAAGGAGAGTTCCTCTGGTAGCTGTGGACCTTCCAAAGCATCCATTCATATGGAAAGATTGTGGGTGTGTTCCTTGAATACTCTGTCTTCCACTAGACTATAGGGAATCTCTGGGTCTTGACAGATCCCAAAGTGATAATCTCCTCCATAGAGTTTGACTGAGAATAAGAACAAACAAAAGCTCTTCTCTGCTTTTCCACATTCCTTTAGAGTTCCTCTTACATTTAAATAAACAAATTAGGCCTTCTGAAATTCAGATCCTTGTACTGTGGAGGCGTCTGTAATTCATGATGGATTAGTCTGAAGTTTAAGAATAAGGCAAAAAATGCGAAGCAAGCAGCCACCCCTGGTTACATGAGAAATACATCACAGGTGACACTGGCTTCTGTTTCATCTGTGGGAGGTTAAAAGGAAATAAATTAGCAGCAGAATAGGCTTCCCTCCAGGTGTAACTGGTGGGAGGTTTAGGTGGGTTGTGTTTATGTATGATCCTTTTATAAACATATATACAATCCTAAAAAGGGGCTGCCTTGGAGGATTTTTTTACAGGCAAATCAAAAGCCTGGCTTAGGCTCTGAAGAGAAAACCCCCTCACTTCTGTACTGTATTTTCTACTTCTAATTCTTGTACCAGAATGAATGACTTTAGATTACTTTGCTAATAAAAGTCATTACAGATCAAATAGTTTCAGAGGAGAGAATTCTGGGACTGTATTTTTTACTGTCCAAATACGAGCCTATTAGTCTCTAGTAAGGTTCCAAGCAGGTGTAGATCTAAGAGATATCTAGTTCTGTCTTACCAGAGTCCCTAGGAATTATTTTATGTGGGAGATAAGAAGGGCTGAAACCATTCTCATCCTCGAAGGCATCCTTCCCTCCTAACCTATCTTCCCTGTGTCACTGATACCTCTCCCATACAGTGGAAACAGACCCTTAGAAACTGTGCCCCATCATACTCCCCCTACCCCAACTCTTTAGGCAATCCACCATTGGATCTCTGTTGCGGTGCTGAACTCTCCTGGAGGTGCAAAGGAAATTCTTTTTTTTTGCCTTTTGGAGAGGGGAACGCAGGGCAATTGGGGCTAAGTGACTTGCCCAAGGTCACAGGGCTAGTAAGTGTTAAGTGTCTGAGGCCCTTTTTGACTCAGATCCTCCTGATTCCGGGGCTGATGCTCTATTCACTGTGCCACCGAGCCACCCCTCAGAGGAAATTCTTAGCAAGCATGAAGTAAAGGACAGAGATGAGAGATAGTAATGTGTAAGGGCAGCAAGAAGACTTATTTAAGTGGATTATAGATTATTTGATGAGAAGTTGTGAAGGACTGTGGGCTATCCACTGTGACATCTAGATGCCCCATTTCTTTGTTTTTCTTAAATCTATTTACTTATTTCCTACCTTATACCTCTTCCTCCCTTCCCTCTCTATTGGAAAAAGAAAAAGAAAAACAAAGTGTTTCTAACAAATACATATAGTCAAGAAAAACAAATTCTCACATTGGCTATTTCCAAAAATACATAATCTACATCTTATTAGATCACTTTGGGTTAGAGACAGGACTGCAATGTAGGCTTTCCTGACTTCAAGACCAGCTCCCTAACCACTCTACCTCTTCTGCAGTCAATCCAAAGTGCATTTATTAAGTGCCAGTTATGCGAGGGACATTGTGCTAGGCACTAAGATGCAAAGACAAGCAGGCTTGTTGTTCAACTTTTTTCAGTCATGTACGACTCTTCATTACCCCATTTGGGATTTTCTTGGTAAAGATATTAGAATGGTTTCCTGTTTCCTTCTCCAGCTCATTTTATAGATGAGGAAACAGAGGAAATCAAGGTTAAGTGACCTGCGTAGAGTCACATAGCTAGTAAGGGTCTGAGACCAGATTTGAACTCAAGTCTTCCTGACTCCAAACCTGGAGCTCTATCCACTGTGCCACCTAGCTGCCCCTAAATCTGAAATGTATACAAAATTAATCATAAGTGATTGGCATGGTCAGGGATCAGTAATAACTAGGGAGATCAGAGAAGGTTTCTTTTAGGGCTATCCTATTTTAGGTGAACCTTGGAAAGATTCTAGGCATGGGGGACAGGCAGGAGACAAAATATCATGTACAGATAAGGGTCAGAAGGTGGGCTTGACTGGACCCTAAAGTACATGAAGGGAAGAAATAGGAAATGAATCAGATGAGGTGGTTCCACTGCAGGATTGTAAAATGACAAACAAAGGAATTTGTGCTTTACAGTTATCCCTTCCACATGGAGACTTTCCCCATTGTGGTTTTGATATATTGGGGGTTGGCATATGAAATTAAATGGGAATTTTTAGGGAGTTTTGCAGAAGCCACAAATAATGTGTAAAAGTCAGCAGACAACACAGAAAAAGTTTAGAAACTCAGAAATGCATAAAATACATGTATCAGATTGCATAATACCACCATATTTTAATCTTTTAATACCATAAGAATTCAGACTCCTCTGGTATGAAGGAGGGCCAAAAAATTTTATGTGGATTTTCCATATTGGGGAGGGGGCATCCCTAACCCCCATGATGTGGAAGGAATAATTATATTTTACAGGCAACAAGGACCTTCTGAAGCTGCATGGAGGTACCAAAACCTTCAACTAAATTGCAAACTGCATGAAGGCAGGGGTTGTCTTGCTTAAACTTTGCATTTCCCCAGCATGTAGCAGAACGCTCAGCACACAGTAGGACCTTACTAAGTAGGAGAGACAGTGGTAAGAGCCCTGGATTTGGAGTCTGAGAACTTGAATTGGTCTGTTACTTACTGTGTGGCTGTGCAGGGCCAATTGACAACATCCCTCTGGACGTCAGTTTCCTCATCTGTAACACGATGGCATTGGACTAAGTGTTCTCCAAGGTCCTTTCTAACACTAAGTCCTATGCATGTGTAAATGTTCATTGAATTGAATCAAATGAATAAGAAGCTAGCAGCTTGTGCCTTAATGAGCTTCTGGTCCCATGGTAAAGTCTCCCAACCCTAGTGTGTGAGAGCTGCCAAAAAGTCTGAGCACTGCTGCACACCGATGATGGCTTTTTGAAGTACACAGTTGGGGAGTCCTGTAAACAAGGAGCTGCTGCTGTGGAGGATACGAAGAGGGACACTGTATGCGAGAAGCCTGAAGAAGACTGAAATTATACACTAGCTGTCTACACTAGCTGCCCTTACCAGAGAAACCCTTCTATAGAGAGACAGAGTGATATGCAGTAGGGCATGGTTAACAAGGAAATCTAGGTGGCTCCATAGTGCATAAAGCACCAGGTCTGGAGTCAGAAGACTCATCTTCCTGAATTCAAATCTGGCCTCATGCACTTACTAACTGTGTGACCCTGGGCAAGTCACTTAACACTGTTTGCCTCAGTTTCCCCATCTGTAAAATTATCTGGAGAAGAAAGTGGAAAACCACTCTGGTATTTGAGCTAAGAAAATCCCAAATGAGACTACAAAAAGTCATACATGAATGAAACAACTGAACAACCATGATTAACAAACAGAATGGGTTAGGGTTAGGGTTAGAGTCAGGAAGATCTAGATTCAACTTCCACTTGGGACATTTAATAGCTGTATATGCCTATGGGCAGATCATTTATGTTTTCTGACCCTCAGTTTCTTTACCTGTAAAGTTAGAATATTAATACTTTGTCTCACAATGTTACTATGAGAATCAAATGGGGTAATCCATAAAGGGCACTTGGCAAATCTTAAAGTGCTATATGTTTCAACTATGCTAATAATAGTAGCGATTATTATTATTATATGGTCAACTATTTTCATCAGCAATACAACAGATATTTATTAAATACTATGGTGCTAGGTTCTATGGGAGAGACAGAGCTATTCTACAACCTACATAGGCCCACGAGACCCAGAAAACAGAAAACCAAAGCTAAAAGGCCAATATGCCTCTGGGAGACTCAGTAAGTCATGGGAAACATCTACTATGTTCAAGGAACCAAGCAGGGTTCTATGCCCTTAGAGTGCTTGAGACCCCTGTTAGGAGTGTCGTGGGCACTGGATAGGTCCTTATGATGAACAGATGGACTGATAAATTTAGAGAAAAGAGGAATTATGAATAGCAAATGATGTTCAGTGAACAGGATGATCATAAGAATTGGAGTGTCAAAAACAATCCTTGAAGGATTCCTTGACCCACAGCTGCAAGTAGCATGGGGGTAGTTATGGACTAGAGGGAAAGGATGCTCTAGGGTCTGGAGTGTGGAAAACCAGCACACACACACAGTGTTGGCTCTCCCAGCTTGGAATCATCCATAGCTCTACTATGGGCTAATGGTAGGACCTCTGGCAAATCCTGAGAATCTGTAAGTTTTAGTCACAAGGGACCTCAGAGAGTCACCTAATACAAAACCCTTATTTTAAAAATGAGGAGATTGAGGTCTAAAGGGCTGTGGGTCACAGCTAGAGTAAAAACTTATGATTTGAATCTAAGGCCTTTGTTACAAATCCACTGCAGCAAGTTAAGTAAATTTAATACCTGGCTAAGATTCTATAAGCAAAACAAAACAAAACAAACAAACAAACAAACAAACCCAATATCTTTCCCATCTTTCATCTGCAATTCACCTTGTGATTCTTGTAGCTAAACAGGTAACTATATACACTCTGTTAATAGAGTTCATTGCAAAACAAATGGTTTAAAAAGAACAAATGAAAGGACAGTATTTCTCATTCCCTAGATAGTTTAGCCTAGGCTGGATGAATTCGATTCATTTAAATTCAATTCAATAAGCATCTATTTAACAAGTACTGTGCCAAGGCCCAGACTCTGTTCTAGGCTCAGGACTTTTCCTATTCCTTTTTTTAAAACAAATTAGACCTTTTTCTGCCTTGCTTTTCTTTTCATTATTCATCTTCCTTCCTAAGAAAGTTCTTCTATTAGTTTGTAGTTCAGGTTCATAAAGTTATTGACTTAAGACTTGTTGCTACCAAGACACTCCTGCGACTGGAACTAATCTGAAGCCCGTGAGCAGTAAACTGAGTCTACGTGTCTGCTCTGTCTGTTTCATTACAGGCCATGAAGATAATCAATATGGAGGAGGGGTGAGGCAATCCATTTGGAAGCCTGGCTCCCAATGGTTAGGACCAAGCAGCGCCTTTGTGACATGAGTGATTTCACCCCAGTCCCAGCTGAATTGATTCAATATTTGTGACTGCTTTAACCATGAGCCACATAGCAATTGATCTGGTTGATGGCACAAGGATTCAAGTCACACATTAAGGCACCTGAAAACACCACGTTTAATATGAGATAGTCTGGGGAGGAGAGAGGGGGTTGAGTCATCTCTGGGCCATCTCAGCTGCTGAATAGCACTGAATCATAGAGGAGAGGGAAGCGTGAGTGAGCGAGGGAGTTGAAAGTGCAGAGTAAAACCTCATCACTGTAAATAACTCAGCATGAGTCTTGCTGACAGTGGGGAGTCCATCTCTGGAAGTAACACTGTCAGCAATGCTATCTATTCATGTGGAGGGTTTTGGCTTAAAAATGCTTATTCTTGCTGTTATTTTTAGTAACTTTCCAGAATCAGGAAACCAGAATCTGCTTTCCATGGGCTCTTTTTTTCCAGCTTACTTCTGAACATCCACACCAATTAAATAGAATTCTTTAATTGGTTTGGGATTGATGGTCAGCCATCAAATGGACAAACAGTTCCAGCAGGGGGAGGATGTTAGAACCCCTTCATCTTTGCCTACAATGGCAGGATTGACATCTTGTGAATGACCCATTCAACTGAACACTGTCGTCCATCATTACTTAATGACATTTGTTTTACCTAATTAAAAGCAATAGTTTAACAAGGTATTTTGGCTAGGCCTCAGAGCCATCCAGAGAACCTGGTTTCTTTGCTCTGGTATATTGTGCAACCATGGACAAATCCCTCATATTTCAGTGGACTAGGCAAATATCTAATACTGTACTCTTGTAGAAAAAATCTCTCTTGTTGATTCCCTAAACTGCTGAAATTATAGGGCCAGCTAAGAATAAAAATAAAAATGGAGCTAGAAAAAGAAATGAAGAAGGTTCAAATCCAGGCCTGTCAATTTTCAAGATGCTTCTTTAAAGGGTCCAATTCAATTCAACAAGTACCATTCATGTTGAGAAAATGCCTATCTGGTCCGTTTCCATTAATCCATGAATGGTAAATCACATTTATAGAGTGCTTCCCTGCTGACAACTCTGTGAATTAGTCACTGCCAGTATACCCATTTCTTAGATGAGGAACCCAAGCCCCAGAGAGGTTAAGTTATGTGACCATAGTTACACAGCTAGTGATGGTCAGATCTTGGATTTTGAATCTAATTCTCCTGATTTCTAGGCTATTGACCTTTCCAATATGCTCTGTTACTCCAGGACTTCTCAATCCAAAATAATTCATTTGGAATGTGTTTACTTTGTCTCTGAAGCTAATTTGTTGTTGAATGTGTGTTCATTTTCAAGGAGAAAGGGGGATTTTTTTTTTATTCTAAGGGCTAAGATAACAGAAATATTAACATATACATGGATCTCCTACCTTGCTGTTGGATGTTGGATGCCATTTTTTGGTAATGGACATAATTAGAGATATAAATTTCTAAATAAGAAACATGGTGCTAGGAAGTGTTAATGTTTTACACAAACACATCAAGAGAGTAGAGAAGGATATATGCCTATATGGAAATAATAGCCATGATTGGGAACCAAAGATTCCATTTATACACTCATAGATGTAGAAGTAGAAGGGACTTTAAAAGTTGAGTCCAAACTCCTCATTTTACAAGTAAGTAAACTGAGACTCAGAGAAGGTATGACATGTTTAGAGTCAAAGTAATTGCAAACCAGTTTTTTTTATTCAAAATTCAGCACTCTATCAACTATACCCGAATGCTTCTGAACCATTCTTATGAGAACTACCTCTATCCAGCTCTAAAGCACATACCCTGTGATTACTGGAAGCTTGTTTAAATGGCTCCCCTTCTGTGTGTGGAATGTGTAGAAGGACCACTGAGAAAACAAGAAATAAAACTTAAACTTGCATCTTCCTTGGCTACATCCATCTGGAATGACTAATCTGTAGGATACCTGTTGAATGGCACATCTCTAGCTCATCCTTTTTTTGTTCATATTTGTTATGATAAAAAATTTCCATCAGACCAAAAAGGTTCAGTTATAATTTTCTTGATGAATAACGTGCTTCCTTCTACTGAATTTTTATCAATTGCATTCAGATCTTGTTTGTCAGGAGAAAAAAAAGAACCTTATTATGTAGTGTCATGATTACCTATGCAAGCCAAAAGGGAAAAAAATGAAATCTCTTCAAAACTGATAAAGCCATAGTCATATATGGTTCGCAACCAATATAGCTTTAAAAATGGCATCTGCAACCACAAAGTAGCATGAGACAGTGACATGAAGTGGGACAAGCATTGGAGCAGGGATTAAAAGATCTCTGTGTTCATCCTCCTGGATGTCATTGTCATTGACTAGCTGTCTGTTGTAACTCCAGACAGATCTCTTGGGTCTCA
Organism: Petaurus breviceps papuanus; assembly: GCF_028583685.1. Lineage (NCBI taxonomy): Eukaryota > Metazoa > Chordata > Mammalia > Diprotodontia > Petauridae > Petaurus > Petaurus breviceps. Next base: position 3,202,677 of record NW_027186457.1, on the reverse strand, counting down.
ATTCCTTCATCTATAAAATGAAAGGGTTAGAATATGGTTTCATGGAAAGAACACTAGATTTGAAGTCTGAGGACCTGGGTTCGTATTCCACCTCTGATGTTTACTCCCTGAGTGGGATCTTTGAGAGGCCCTTTAAACCACCCGGGCCTCAGTTTCTATTAAATGAAGCTATTAATTTAGATGACCTCTATGGTCATTTCTGGCTCTAGACCTATGATTCTAGGATTCCTCAAGTCTTTTCCAAGTTCTAAATCTTACAACTCAAGTTTCCTACCCAACTTTACAATCATATGGGTCTAAATAACCAGGGACTGCCCATGAATATTTTCAGTCCAATATTCCAGGTTTGGGTTTGGAAAGTCAACCTATCTTAAAGACAGGGAGATGGACACACTGGGGGTGGAGCCAAGATGGCGGAATAGAAGCATGAGCCTCCCGCGGCTCCAGCTTCCACCCTCCCCAATCCATGTAAAAAGGGGACTCTAAACAAACTTTGGAGCTGCAGAACCCACAAAATGACACAGAGAAGCTAACCTCCCTCTGAGAACAGCCCGGCAGGCCAGCAGGAATCAGCCAGCGCAAAGCTCTGGGAGCCGAGCCCAGAACCACTCTGAGGCTTTAGCCCCAGGGCGGGCCTGACCAGCCGCCAGCCAGAGGGACTCCAGATCATCAGCAGCTGTGGCCGTTTCCAGATTTATCAATACATAGATGCGAAGGACAAGGTGAGAGGCCAGTGCATTCTGGACTTTGGGACCCAGTAAGTGGGAGTGCGTGGCTTTTACCCCCGGGGCGAGAAACCGCTGAGACAACAGCACAGCCTGCCAGAGCCTTGTGGCAGCTTCAGCTCCTGGCCTGCAGAGTGTAGGGGGACCAAGCACCAATCTGAGGGTTAATCGCTCTTGCTTTAACCTGCTTGGATCTGGATTGCAGTCTAGGGTGGAGGTCCTGGGGTGTGTGTCCAGCTTGCCAGAGTGTGTGGAGACCTCAGAGAGGGCACCCATCTAATACCTCCGGCAGCTGAGAAAACCCCAGCATTTGGGACGAAAACTCCCCTGTCTGGTGGCAGAGTCCTACTGTGGCAAAAAGCCCAAAAGTCAAATCATTTAGTGGCAAAATGAGCAGGCAAAGGAAACAAAGCAGACAGAAGATTCCAACATTACACTCCTATTTTGGGGATAAGAAGGAGCAAGGCATGGAACAGGAGGAAATCAGTGAAGTCAGAACTCCTGCACCAAAAGCTTCAAAGGAAAATACAAGCTGGTTACAGGCCATAGAGGACCTTAAGAAGCAGATAAGAGAAGTGGAGGAAAAATTGGGAAGAGAAATGAGAACAATGCAAGAAAATTATGAAATAAGAGTCAACAGCCTGACTGAAGAAAATAATACCTTAAAAAACAGACTGACTCAAATGGCAAAGGAGGCTCAAAAAGGCAATGAGGAGAAGAATGCCTTAAAAAGTCGAATTTGCCAGATGGAAAAAGAATCTCAAAATCTCACTGAGGAGAATCATTGCTTCAGAATTAGATTGGAGCAAATGGAAGCTAACAACTTTATGAGAAATCAAGATGCTGTTAAACAGATCCAAACAAATGAAAGAATAGAAGGCAATGTGAAATATCTCATGGGAAAAACCACTGACCTGGAAAATAGATCCAGGAGAGATAATTTAAAAATTATTGGACTGCCTGAGAGCCATGACCAAAGTAAGAGCCTGGAAAGCATCCTCCAGGAAGTTCTCAAAGAAAATTGCCCTGATTTTTTAGAATGAGAGGGCAAAATAGAGGTTGAAAGAATACACCGATCACCTCCTGAAAAAGATCCCAAAAAGAAAACTCCTAGGAATATTATAGCCAGGTTCCAGAATTCCCAGATTAAGGAAAGAATATTACAAGCAGCCAGGAAGAAACAATTTGAATATAGTGGAAACACAATCAGGATAACCCAGGATCTGGCAGCTTCTACACTGAGGGATCAAAGGGCCTGGAATGTGATATTCCGGAGGTCAAGGGAGCTGGGATTAAAACCAAGAGTCACCTACCCAGCAAAACTGAGTATCATGTTTCAGGGGAAAATATGGTCATTCAGTGGAATACAGGACTTTCAAGCATTCTTGCTGAAAAAACCAGAGTTGAATAGAAAATTTGACATTCAGATACAAGAAGCATGAGAAGGTAAACAGGGAAAAGAAATCATAAGAAACTTATCAAAGTTGAACTATTTTTTTTTTTAAGCAATCGGGGTTGAGTGGCTTGCTCGGGGTTGCACGGCCAGTTGTTGTTTCTGGGTGTGGTGCTGAGTGTCTGGGCCCGGATTTGATCCGGGTCGTCCCGGCACTGGGGCCTGTGCTCTTGCTTGCTGAGCCACCTGGCCAAAGTTGAACTATTAACATTCCTACATGGAAAAACAATAATTGTAACTTATGAAACTTTTCTCAGTAGTTGAAGGGATTAGAAATATATATTATATATATATATATATATATATATATGTCTTTATATGAGGGTATGCGGGCATATGAATACATATGTGAATGTGTGTATATATGTTTACAGGTATACATAGATAGAGGGCATGGGACCAATTTAACAGGAAGGGATGATACTTAAAAGGTGAAATTAAGAGGTGAGAGGAATATAATGAGAGGAGATGGGGAGAGACAGAGTGGGGCAACTATCTCATACAGAAGAGGCAAGGGAAAATGGTTACAATGGAGGGGAAGAATAGGAAGGCAAAAGGGAATGGGTCAACCTTATTCCTATTGAATCTGGCTTGAGGAGGGAGGGAAATACACACTAAATAGGGCATCTCACCCTTCAGGAGAATAGGGGGGAGGGGATGTGAGGGGGGATGATGGAAGGGAGGGCAGGTTGGGGGGGAGGGAAGTTGGAAGCACCCACTTTTGAAAAGGGACAGGATCAAAGTAGAGAATAGAACAAGTGGGATGTGGGATAGGAGGGAGGGAAATATAGTCAGTCTTTTACAATACATCTACTATGTTATTGTTTTGCATTAGCCGCACATGTACAAACTATACTGAACTGCTTGTCTCCCCAGTGGGGTTGGGTGGCAGGGGGGGAAGGGAATGAATCTGGAATTGAAAGTTTTAAAATCAAATATTCAAATATATGTATATATATATATATATATGTGTGTGTGTGTGTGTGTGTGTGTATATACCATTATTAATACCATCTTACATGTTATTAAGAAAAAAAAAGATATACAGGCACTGAGGCATAGAGATCCACTGGAAAAGTTGAAACGGGGATGGGAGAAAATATGGGAGAGAGCAGATCGGAGGTGGGGATATCCTGTGGGACTGCTGTTTTGGGGGGATGGGTGGGGGAAAAACGGGGAGAAAATTTGTAACTCAAAATCTGGCGGAAACGAACGATGTAAATCAGAAGTTAATAAAGCATTAAAAAAAAAATAAAGACAGGGAGATGAAATCTGAGATCGCCTTTCCAGGAAGCAGTCACTCTTTGATTAGTCACCATCTCCTGCTTCCTAAAGGTCTCATCTTGGATAACCATGCCAACCATTCCTGACTCAGAGGGATTTTTCATAGAGTTATGGTGTGACATAATAGTTCCTCATTCAACTTTCCTGTGTGCTATTCCATGTCAATGGATAGGGAGCCAACCACACACAAAGAAATGACTTTTTTTTACCCAGATATTCTTTTGCAGACTGAAGGCCAGGCTCAATTCCAAGACTCAGCTCTGGTGGAAGCCTAGGAGAAACATTGAGTGGTGCACAGGGGAGAATTAGGCTCCATATTGGAAGGCTGCTCTTGTTGTTGTTTTAATGGAGGCATTTTATTTTTAATCACATGAAATTTCATTACCTTATGAATTCAAACAATTCACTACATGGGGTTCATGAGGAAATGATGTAAGGGATCATTGGTAAAATAAAATGTAATACAAATTATGGATGTTATTGCTCTCCGAAAGATTATTCTCCTGGGCAACTGAAAGTGTTGCTTTTATATTAACTCATTTGTTCTTACAATGTCTTAAGGAAGTTAGTTAGAATATGAACAGATAATAAAACCATTTGGAGACAAGATTTAAATGAAAATGGATTTTCTTAAATACAACACTTCCTTTCTGATACTCCTGGGTAAATAGCTGGGTGTAGGGTTCAAAGCCACCCGCAGCAATGCTCTATCCTATCCACTATTTTCCTATCCACTGATTTTCCCCTTTTTCAGACCTTGCTTTCCAATAGGAGTGAGAACAATAATAGTTGACTTAGAATAGACAGCATTCACCTGGTGGTCAGAAGAAGTGATAAAAGGACACGTTCAAGGTCTCTGTTAAGAACTTTGGAACTGATTGTGTGACATGGGAGACACTGGCACAGGACCAGTCAACATGGTGTGCCCCCATCAGAGAAGGCGCTGTGCTCCATGAGTAAAGCAGAATTGAAACAGCTCAAAGGAAACTCAGGATGTGCAGATTTAGAGAATCCACCTCAAAGACTATCTGTGCCCTACCTGTGGTGGAGCATTCTGAGCTCATATTGGTCTAATCAGTCAGTGGGACACACTGAAACTTGACTCTATTATAATGACGTCATTTTTGTTCTCTTTGAGAATGAAAGACAACAACCAACCAACCAACACACACACATACACACGTATATACGTAAACGTGTGCATATATGTACAATGCACACTCACATATACATATGCACACACATGCACATTCATGCATACACATGTGTTTATACACACATATATACATAAATGCATGTATATATGTACAGTGCACACTCATGTACATAGGCACACACATGCACATTCATGCATACACATGTGTGTGCACACATACATACACACATATATCCTATCCCTTTAATGCCCAGATAGTCTCCAGTTTCTTCCCTTTCACCCAATCTTGCCTTCCCACCATCCATAACCAAAACAGTCTGCACTAATGGCCACCACATTTCATATGGAGCAAATGTTTAAAGCAAAGAAACAAGAGTAACCAAATGGGCTCCAGTTTGTTTGGAATGCTGGCTGCTTCATTCTCTAACCAATTTAGAACAGGATGACCTCTGGCATGTCAGGGGGGGCATCGTGCCCAACCATTTGTCAGTTCCCTGCATGGACGGTCTGGGATGAAGTCTCACAATGGCCAGACTAGCAGTATTACTCTGGCTCCTTTTCCTTTGCCTCACTGTCTCCTGGGGTGCCTCACCTTTATGGAAACCTGCTCAAGTTCATCATCATGGACATTTGAAAACTATGGGCAAAAATGGCTGCTCAGCTGCCATACTCACTTCTCACATCCTCAGTCTCCATGGCAACGAGGCAACAAAGCCAGAAGGTGAAGAGGGGGTTGTAACAGCATCCGCTTCACAGGGCTGCTGTTAAGCTTATATAAGGTAATGTATATAAAGTGCTTTGAAGACCTTAAAGCGCTATGTGAAGGGGAGCCGTTCTTGTTCTTAACGGCTCATCTAGCCTGGCCCTGGAAAATGCCATGTGACAGCTGCTTCTGACTCTTGCTGAGTGTGCTGAGAGTTGTTTTTACCTTAGACTATATAGCATGATATCTTTATTTGAACTAAAGTTCCCTTTTCTTCTACACGTGACCATGACACATCCATGACGATAATTTTCCAGCTGTTGATGGATGTATTATTAGTGGCTCCTCATTCAGTTCCTGTAGCCCTGAGAGCTTTTTTTTCCAGTTCATGTTCTACTTAACTGCATTCTTTCAGCCCTCAAGGAGGTACTAGCTTTGATATCTTGGGAGCCATTTTTAGCATGTGACTGACCCAGCTAAACGCCAAGAATGGCCTCAATGCCTGATGACTGGCTGAGGTCCAGGATTCCATTGTTGGAACTTTTTCCTGTCACTTGATCATGTGAACAATCAGCGCTAAAAGAAAAAGGGGGGATGTCATTGTAGGACTTTCCAGTCCAAATCAAATGCTAATCATGTAACAGTCTTTAGTACAGCCTCAATTATCCAAAGTAAATGGCATTTTTGCCATAAGAAACCTCAATGATAAGTAACTACAGAAGTCTTAAAAAAAAAAGCAGACACATTCTGTGGCAGGACACTGTATATGGTGTTATCATTTTAAGGTACTATTTGACATAATTATCATGATCCAAAAGGAATATTTGAGTGTATATTTGGCACAAGAGATTATACAAGACAATAGAATCAAAACAGTTCCTTGCTTCTTTAGCCCAAATAAGTTACATGATTTGCCCAGAATCACACAGTGTCAGGACTGAGAATCAAATTCATATGTTCTGACTCTGAATTCAGTGTTTTCTTTATGAGGCCTCACTGAATTTTGATGGAGAACTCATCGTTATGGGAATCTAGACTTCCCACCCATTTCCACACCAGGCTGCCTGCACTTTAACTATCATTTTAATTCTCTCTCTCCCCCCACCCCCTCATTCCTCAGAGTTTGCCTCTGGAAAGTCTGGCTTGGATAGTGGCAATTTCAGTTTGTCTTGCTGGGAAACAAGCCTCCATTTCATTTCTTAGCTGTCTCCCCACCATATTCTCTAAGTACCCCACATTCCAGGTCCCCATTAGTGTGTTCCCCATTAGAATGTAAGCTTTGAGGTAGACACTGTCTTTTTTGCATGTATTTGTATTGCTACATACATGTGCCTAACACAGAGTGATCATAGTATTTACTTAATTCTCTCTCTCTCTCTCTCTCTCTCTCTCTCTCTCTCTCTCTCTCTCT